>NW_009647415.1:103062-103820 GCF_000708025.1 Charadrius vociferus
GGTTGGACGGGGCTCGGAGCAACCTGGGCTGGGGGGAGGTGGCCCTGCCCAGGGCAGGGGTGGGACTCGATGGCCTTTAACGGTCCCTGCCAACCCAAACTATTCTATGATTCTAATAGATCTAGTAAATGAAAAATTTAAAAAATAGCATGGTTACGGCTGTAGTAAACAGCTACAGTTAACTCCTGGTAACACCATAACAGCAAAGATAAGCTCTGACCCTAAAGTGAAAAAACAGTAGTTAGAAGAATTAGAGGTTTTTTCCATTGCCTGGGCCTGGTGACACTCACTGGAAGTGCCCAGGCAGCCAGCGGAAAGTATCTGACATCTATGATGGGTTAGCTCTGAGAGCTTGCATGGGATGCACGACACTCCAGAAGATCTGAAAAGGGAATGATTCTCACCTTTAAAAGAGGCAGTAGGAAGATCAAAGGAAGTATAAAATGAAGCAACTCATCTTCAATTCCCAGGAAATTCCTCTAACAAACAACACACCAGTTTAATAAAACATGTAGAAGAAAAGAAGGTGATAAATACCAGGTGGCATGGATTTGAAAGAACCGATTGTGCTAAATGAACCTAATTTCTGTTTGAACATAATAGGTCTCATGAACATGGGAAAGGCAGTTCTGTGATATGTATCTTGATGTCAGTTAAGCGTTTTGAATGCTCTCACGAGGCATTCTCATAAAAAAAAAGAGAACATAAACTACTGCAAGGTGAGTAAATAGCTGGTTTGACACATTTTTCCCTGCTGA
>NW_009647415.1:103986-109296 GCF_000708025.1 Charadrius vociferus
ACTGGAAGGATGTATCAAGTGGGATTTCACAGGGGTCTGCCTTGGGACAAGCGCAATGTTTTCACCAATGACTAGGATGTAACAGAGAGTAAACTTAAATTTGCAGAAGATCCCATCTGAGAGGGCAGCAGCATGTTGGAAGAGCAGATTTGGATTAACGTGGTAGTACCATTGGAGAAAGTCTGAAAAATACCAGAGGGAACAGGAAAAGTGCGAGGTACTACCGTCAGGAACTATGAAAAGAGAAACAGAAGATGGAGGAGGACAGGCTGGGAAGGCAACTGGCAGGAGAGGCCATGAATACCATCCCCGACTCATAAGCATCAGGAGAAGTGTCACACTTTTGCAAGAAAAGGATGACAGATTGACTAGAGATATATAAACAGGAGTGCTGTCTAAGACCCGAAATAATCCTTCTGCCCTACCCCATGCTGCAGTAGCCTTGGGAGTCATCTAGTTAAATGTGGGCGTATGTAACACAAGCACCTACAGTGAGCAAGTCGCTCTGGGCTCCTTTTAGACTCAATGGAGATCTATTCGGTGAAGTCAATGGAGCTGTGATTCATCCCATGCTGAAATGACCGCCTACATTTTGTCAAATGAATGGCACCCCTGGCTCCACTGACTGCACACATCTGTACCGACTCCCAGGGCGAGCCAGGGCGATGAGCTCAGACACCTACATGGCAGACACCTACAATGAAGTGACGTGAATCACATTAGTAAAGTTAGGTAACACTCCAGTTGCCCAGTTCTTGGCACCACACTCCCAGAAGGATGTGGGTCAAGAGCAGAGAGTCCCGAGGAGGACACCTGGAAGACAAAAGGCCCAGCAGGAGAGGAAAAACCTGGTTTGATTGATTGGCTTGATTATTCCCGGGAGAAAATGCTCCGAAGGTGTCACAACTTCTCAGCAGAATATTGCTGAAGCAGGCAAACGGGGTGGTGACGGAAGGCCACTTACTGTGAACTTTTAGATAAATCTCCCTCAAGAAAAGTTTAAGTTCAGCTGAAGCTGACGTCGATGGAGAGAGGGACCACTTCAGGCCTCTCCCAGTAGAAACCTCACCCACGTACTGCGGTGTTCCGCACCCACCAACAGGCAGGGCGAGGACTTCAATTCTGCTCAGCTACCTCGTGCAGAAAAGATCTCCCACTACACGAGGGTGATTTATAGTAATGGCACACAAGTGGGGCACAGACCATGCTGTGGCCTCAAGAGCATGGGGTACAGCCTGAGTCTTTATGGACATATTTTCCTCTCTCCCCAAAAAAATCAAGGCCATGACACAGTGTAGCTCCTTTCAAACTGCACTCTAGAGATTGCCTCTGGCTAGGGCTGGCCTTGCGCTCTGGGTGGGCTTCTCCAGGAGAGCGCACATTGGCCTGGATCAAACGTACCCCATGGAGCAAGCGAGCCCTGGACCAGCACGGACGATGACAGGATGGCACGCAGGTCTCCTTCCTACCCCTGTCTCACTTCACAGCGCCGACGAAACTTTAAGGAGAGCGATCACACATCACCCTTGGATTTATACACCAAACAGTTCAGCTTCCAGCAGAGATCACCGGGGCACAGGCACGTCCCGGCGGTTTGGGACCGGCTGGCACACCACTGCTGAGCGGTTTGCCGAGCGCACGTCCCTCGCCGCGGCGGAGCCCGCAGACCTGCCTGGCACACCGTCCCGCTCTCCTGCAGCGCCGGCGGCAGCCAAAGCGTAGCACAGCCGTATTTATGGGCTCTATTCGAATACGAGAGAAGAATGACCACAGCGGGACAAGATCAGGTGTCTCGTCTCGAACATTTACTGACAGCAGCAGCCCGGAGAAGAGGAAAGGAGAAGGTCTGAAGCGTCTTACTGCTGTCTCAGGAGAGCTCCCGGCGCAGAGCATGGCAGCCAGGGGACTCTGCAACAACATCAGAAGTGAAACTGGGAAAAGCCTTATCCCAAATGGAAAAATAAACCACTTAAACCTCCACTGTAGACAGGGAAACCTCTGGGAACGCCGGTGGCAGTGGTGCTTCTGTAGCGAAAGCAAAGGCCAGCAGGGAAGGCAGAGGGGGCTGGAAAGGAGCCTATTTATGCTCCTATCTGGTCCTGGAGCGCTGATGATCATCAGTAAGACTTTCTGTTTAATTCAGTCAGGAGGCAGCTCATCAAGGTCCTGATTATGAACTACGTCAAAAGCAAACTGACAGATGAGAAGCAACGCTAACTCCAGCAGAAACCATCTTCCAGCCCCCCCCGCAACACACGGGATTTGAAAGCGCAGCGAGCGCCCAGGAAGGGTCTCTTGTCTGAGATCACGTTCCCTCCAGCACTGGTCAAACACATTTCCGACACCAGTTAAAAACCCAAAGCCGGCGCTGCTGTCCCGGAAGAAACGAGGGCTGTGAGTACCAGAGAAATTCTGAAGATCCGCTATTGCGGGAGGTGAGGAAGACCATTGGTGAGAGGCACTGAAAGCGGCGGCTTCCCTGTTCAGACAGGGACAATTTTCACAGAAGAATTTCAGTAGTGGATCCATTTCATTTAAACACACCAAGCTGGTCACTGCTAGGGCGTTAACCAAAACACAGAAACAAGACGGGTCATTAAGGAACAAGAAGTCTAAGAAAGTCCCAGGCATGTTTTGCCTGGACTTCAAACGAGCCGCGATACCGAGGAAGCTGCTAAGTCCTTGCTGTGAGCACCAAAAAGCAGTCAAGTCAAGGAAAAGATGCCATCGCAGAGATGCACAAAAGATAAGCCCCCGGAATAATCAGGCTTATATTTATCCTGGCAGGAGGAAGCTATTTGTCCTGGATTTTCATCCTCACTTGCCAGAAGAGGCACTGCAGCTGAGTCGGTGATGTTACCCAGCTCCTTCCCCTGGATACGCTCTCCACCAGACAGGCTACCCCTGACGGCTACCCCTGACACCGACACCAACACCGACACCACAAATGAGCAAACGCGGCCTCAGTCTGCAGGGAGAGGAGCTCAGGTCCATCGCTCACAGCCTCCCATTGTCACTTCTTCAGCAAACGGTGCAAAATGGTGTCTACTGAAAAAGGAGGCAAAGGCAGCCTCTGATCCACGCTCAGCGCTGCCGAATTACTGATGTCACCTGTGGGAATTCTGCTCCACAGAAACGGCATTGTTCAACGCTGACGCCGGAGCCATTCGGCTGCGCAGATGCACAGCGACGGAGAAGGTAACACGCAACAGCATCTCAAATCTTAGGATGTCTCACTACCTCACAGTATTCACACTGCTTATATTTAAAGGGGAAAATGGTCACAAACAGAGGGACGTTACAGGAGTCAGCCCCACCGCTGCCTTCAGCTGTCAAATGTACTGGGGAAGGGCAGACGATGCCTAAAATCTCCCCTTGCTTGAACGAAAGGAGATTAAAGAACATTATGTTTTCCTCTTACCCAACACACATTCAGGAGAGATCAATGCATATGTCTATAAATAATAAAAACGAGTCCTAGAAAATGCAAATTGTACAACGTGGATTTATTCCGTCCTCAGCAACGGAGAGACAGATGGAGACCACTTAAGGGCACTGTGCTGGAGACAGTACAAACGCACGCCACGGACTGAGAACGAACAGAAAGAAGCTGGCACGGCTGAAGAGCAGGGAAACGGAGGTGATCAAACCCAAGACAGCACCCTTCAAAGGGCTGAAACCACATTCAAATGAGGAACACGGAAAGAATCGTGATCTCTTGCAGGTTAAATGTAGAAACACAGTACGACAGGCCAAAAAGGAATCTGTGGAACATTTTGCAAAAGACATCAAAACTAAAACTAATACTCAAATGAGTTTCCAAGGGCATCCGGAGCAGGAAGCCTACCAGAGCACCTTTGGGGTCAGACCATCATGGTGTCAAAGCAGCAGCCGGAGAAGGTAAGGCCATAACAGAGAAACCAAATACAATTTTTGCCTCCCTGTTGTAGGGAGGTTTCCCCCTCAGCAGCACAGAGCCTTGTAGGCAGACAGATCTGACAGTGAAGCATCCCCACAAGAGGTTACGGAACAAAAAGGAGAGGCACAAGCCACCAGGAGCAGCCAGTGGTCAGCTAAGTGTCTAGAGTACCTTGGGGGTGACAGGCTGTGGTGAGAAGCAGAGTGGGACCTGGGGCCGGGACGGTGGGCACGTGGCGCCTCTTTTCACAGGGGTGGCAGCAGAGAAGGAAGGCGCCGCAGGTCCATCATCCTGACACCCCCTGGGCAGGGCTCTAGCAGCTGGAACAAGCAGAGAGCCAGCCAACACATGGATAAATATCACACTTGGGACAGCTAACGTGGCATTTCAAGTGAAGGTCTTGCCTCATCAACTCCAGCAATGAGTGGTATCCCTCAAGGGTCTGTACTGGAACCAATACTACTTAACGTCGTCATTAACTGCACAGTGGGATTGAGTGCACCCTCAGCAAGCTTGGAGATGACACCAAGCTGAGTGCTGCAGTGGATTTGCTGGAGGGAAGGGATGCCGTCCAGAGGGACCTGGACAGGCTGCAGGAGTGGGCCTGTGCAAACCTCGTGACGTTTAAGAAGGCCAAGTGCAAGGTCCTGCACATGGGCAATCCCCAGTATCAACACAGGCTGGGGATGAAGGGATGGCCAGCAGCCCTGACGAGAAGGACTTGGGGTACTGGTGGATTACAGGAGCCAGCAATGTGCGATCGCAGCCCAGAAGGCCACCCGTATCCTGGGCTGCATCAAAAGAAGCGTGGCCAGCAGGGCGAGGGAGGGGATTCTCCCCTTCTACTCTGCTCTCGTGAGACCCCACCTGGAGTATTGTGCCCAGCTCTGGGGTCTTCAGTACAAGAAAGACATGGACCTGTTGGAGTGGGTGCAGAGGAGGCCACAGAAATGATCATGTGGCTGGAACATCTCCCCCACGAGGAAAGGCTGAGAGAGTTGGGGTTGCTCAGCCTGGAAAAGAGAAGGCTCCGGCGAGACTTTATTGCAGCCTTGCAATTTTTAAAGGGGGCTTCTAAGAAAGATGGAGACTTTTTACCAGGGCCCCTAGTGACAGGACAAGGGGCAAAAGTTTTAAACTGAAAGAGAGCAGGTTTAGACTGGGCATAAGGAAGAAACGTTTTATGATGAGGGCGGTGATCCCCTGGGGCAGGTCGCCCCGAGAAGCTGTGGCTGCCCCATCCCTGGAGGTGTTCAAGGCCAGGTTGGACGGGGCTCGGAGCAACCTGGGCCGGGGGGATTGGAACGAGATGACCTTCAAGGTCCCTTCCCACCCAAACCGTTCTGTGATTCTATGAGAACATTAAAATACCCGAGACCACAACGCACCTC
>NW_009647415.1:109350-113933 GCF_000708025.1 Charadrius vociferus
GTAGGGAAAACCCCCACCTGCAGCGCTACTGTCAGCCACGTCAGGAAGCACTCTGGGTCCCCAAAACCAGCCAGTGCAGAAGGGCTTGTGCCAGCATCGCCTGGGTACTCCCCCTCAGAGCCCAGTGCCTGCGCCTGTGCTGCCCTGCGCCGCCCCGGGTCTCCCCTGAGAACGAACACTTCACCTTTTTTTTTAAATGCTCAGAATGCTCAAACACCCCGAGGACTCTGCAGGACCTGATGAAGCTGCGTTTCACACCACGGTGCTACGGGGGGAGCACTACACGAGCACGGCACAGGCACAGGCACAGGCAGCGGTGGCTGAAGGTACAGGAACTGCAGGGATTGTATTGGAGATCGTTCGGGGAGGAGACGGCCAAACTCAACAGTCTCTTCAGAAGCACCGTTAGCAAATTCTTGCTAGAATTAAATATCCCCAGAACCACGACCAGGTTTTCTTCCAGAAATGCAATGGGCCAACACGAGAACAGACACAGCCAGAGGGAATGACCGATGGAGATCTGAGTTATTTGACAACAAAAACTTAACTAAAGTCTACTTAGATTTGACAAGGTCTCTCATTAAAAGCTCCTGAGGAAGCTAAGAAGCCATGGGATAAAAAGGAAGGTTTTTACATGTTGAATTTGTTAAAAGGTTTAAAATAAAAGTAAATTATTGGATTTCACATCAGAGGAAAGGTCAGCAGCAGAGCCTCATTCATGGGGACTGGTGCCAGGGCTTACGCTGCTCAACACAGCCCTAGATCATTTACCAGGGGAATGAAAGAGAGGTAACGAGGTTTGCTGATAATGCTCAAATTATTCAGGATAATAAAGATAGGGAAACTGCGAGGAACTGTAGAAAGATCTTAAAATGTAAGATGAAATCTTAAAATGTAAGATGAAATCTTAACATGAGGAGGAACTTTTTTACTTTGAGGGTAGTGGAGGACTGGCACAGGCTGCCCAGAGAGGTGGGGGAGTCTCCCCCTCTGGAGCCATCCCAAACCCGCCTGGACGCCGTCCTGTGCCACTGCTGGAGGTGCCCCTGCTCTGGTGGGGGGGTTGGACCAGATGATCTCCAGAGGGCCCTTCCAACCCTGACCAGTCTGTGATTCTGTAAAATGTAAGGTGGAGAAAAACTGATGCACATGCGAAAAAATAATTCTCTCCTCAGACATGAAATCACAGGCTCTGAGCCGACTGTTACTACCAGGATTAAGAATTTGGGGCTATGGTAGACAGTTCACGAAGCGCGTCAGCCTGAAGTCCTACAACGGCCAGGAACGATGAGCAGAGAAAAGCGAGTTACACAGATGGACTTTATACCACAGCACAGCCAAAATGCCCACACATCACAGAATCATTTAGGTTGGAAAAGACCTTGAAGGTCATTGAGCCCAACTGTAAACCTAACACTGCCAGTCCACCACTGAACCATGTCCTTAACCGCCACACCTACATGTCTTTTAAATATCCCCACGGCCTTTTTCCACTGGGCACCTTTCCAGCCACTCTTCCCCAAGTCCGCAGTGCTCCATGGGGTTGTTGCACCCAAGACCCTCTCATCCTGCAGCCATTCAATGGGTTTCTCTTGATACGACATTCCTGACAATCTTCTAACTGGGGCAACTCAGGAATACAGCAAGGGGAGGGACACATGGACAACCGCACCTGCCTCTTGCTAGGAAGAGCAGCGCAGCAAGAGGTACTGATTCCATCTCTTCACGAAAATCTCCTCCTCTAAGTGAGACGCAAGCTGAAACTCCTCCTGACAACGAACTTGGGCATTTGCCCTCATCGTACGTATTTCCCTCACTCTTTGCAGCCCAAATCAGGCTAACGTAATCCTAAGCCGAGCCCGAGAAGAATATACCACTTTCTTTTCCAAAATGTTTTCCAGAAAGGCAGAAAGAATGTCATTTGCTCTCGACACTGAGAAGCAGAGCTCCAGCACAGGCGGACGCACTGCTCCCAGGGAAGAGCTGCGACTGAGAAAGTGCTATGGAAACGAGAGACCCTCCTGCACAAGTCTCCCCTGTGCCACAGCCACCCCCAAACAACAGACAGCCCCTTCCCAGTGGAGGACCCCCGATTCAGCGCCAGGGGAGCGTCTCCCAACCACCTTCACATACACATCTGCGTAATCTTAGCACTGACATCAGACTGCGATCTGTTCAGAATCCCTGTCCTAACACATTTACGCTCCCTGTATTTACTCCTCACGCCATCAGTCAGCGGCCAGTTGCTGAGGAGAGCGGCTTCGGCGCCGGCTCGCCCCATGGCGCAGCAGCAGAGCTGGGCGCCCACTTGCAGTAACTCTGATCCCTCATTTTGGAAAACAATACAACAAAACTGGAAAAAAAGAAAGGTGACACGGACTGTCCAAAGTATGGAAAGGTTTTCTGTACCAGGAATGAGTGGTGCTGCTTAGTACTGCTTAACCTGGAACAAACACAACCCAGGGGAAATGGGTCTACCAGGTCCCGAGTGCTACAGAGGGGGCCAGCGGTGGCCAGCCTATTGCCTTCTCCAGCACAAGGACCAGGTCATATGGAATCAACCCAGAAGATAATGTCTGAAATAAACTGTATTTTTCACGTGACATGGGATAAAGTTTCATCTTGCCACAGGATACTGTGCTAAAAATTTTACATGGAATCAAGGAGCACCTGGACAAGCTCCTGGAAGAGCAATCCCTTACATATCACTGCACACAGGACACCCTTTGAATGGAGAATCTCCAGCCCAGAAGCTGTGGGACATGGATAGAGTGTGCTGGGGAAGCATTGCTGCATACACGCGCTGCTCCCACATCCTTCCCTGGTCACCCGGGACTGGTCTCAGTCAGAGAAAGGAGAAGTGGACTCTTATGAAGGGCAAAAGCCCTTCTCAGCTCACAAACCCGGCACCTGAGCTGAAGAGACTCATGTCTGCAGCACGTACACATCACACTGCTCAACGTCTTTTCGTCTCGAAAACCCAATTAAGGGTTTGAAGAGAAATGTGGCTCTAAGGAGTCAAACCCATCACAACCTAAATCCCTTCTGAAAGCTTGCTGGCAGACACCGCAGGAGCAGCAGGAGGTGCAACACACACACCTCAACTCCTCGCGCCGCCAGAGTCCCTTGCCGCACTCGTCGCGCTTGCTGGTTGCTTTGGCCATGAATGCGGGACTGTGCAGTTTCTGAATCAGCCCCACAAAGAGCACCGAAGACTGGCTGTCCCTGGCCCGTGAGGACCATCAGTGACCAGACTGGCCGCCCTGCTCCGTGCTCTGGCACCCGGGATGTTTGAAGTGACTCACAGCGACAGCTCTGTTCAGACCCTAACCTGTGGCACCAGAAAAAACCCTCACCCATAACAAGAGATTAAAGTTCAAGAAGAGGCAGCATCGAATCCTACCTGATTGGAGGCCTGCGCCTCAGGAGCTGAGGAATGGTTAGAGCACAGCCCTTCTCCGTGCTCAGCCACTGGCTTCTGTCCATTTTGGTCATTGCTGCAACGTCATTGTAAGAAACTCCGCACACGACCTCCCTGAAGAAGGTGAATTGGACTGTATTTAACTTCTCCTCTAAGTTGACTCTGTCCTCTCACATTCCCATAACCACGTCCTCAGAACTGCCAAAGGATGAGCTACGAAATACTCCGACGGAGGTCACTCGTGTGACAGCACAAGAGACAGCGGCTGTTAAGTTCTCACCATGTTAAGTTCTCACCATGTCTCCCAGTTTCCTCTTGTTTGGCAAAACCAAACCAGACTTCGGACAGGTCTTTCAGACCCTGTAGGAGTCAACGGTTATTATGACACAATCCTTGTCCTGAATCTTTCTTGCTTAGTCCTCTCCAACAACTATCTTTTCTTTCCCCACTCGGGTATGTAGTGACTACAGTCTGTCTTTCTGCCGATCAAAACGACATGGAACGGCACACGCAGCATGTGGTGACCTTGTCGCCATCCTCTCGTTATCAGAGGGCAGGTGGTCTGCTGACACGTTGTCCTGGTTCCGGCAGGGATGGGGTTAATCTCCCCCGGAGCCGGCAGGGGGCAGGTATTCCATCCCACATCACCCATGCCCGGGCTATAAGAGGAGCTAGCCGGGGTGAGGAGAGGAGGAGAAGAGGAGTCACCACTCGGGGGTGGGCTGCGGCGGTGCGGGTCCGGTCGGTGCGCTTCGCGGCGGTACTGTAATCGCGTTTTCATCTTTCCTTTTGCTGTTCTGTTAAATTGCACTCTTTTAACCCACGAGTTTTGCCCTGACGATTTCTTTTTCCACGACTGTGGGAGTTGTGCGAGCGGCTGTGTGGTTCTTTGCTGCTGGCTGAGGCCAAACCACGACAGTCTTTTTGGCGCCCAACGTGGGGCACGAAGGGTTGCAATAACAAATTTCTTGTACCCATTTCCCATATTGGTTGGATAGATGCTGGTTACAATGTTACTTCGTTTGTTTGCGTGGCTGTGCTTTGCAAATTCTTACATGCTCTATCTACTCCCCGTGATGCTGTTTGTTATCTCGGGGAGAGGGATCAGGGCTATAATTTTGCTGTCATGTGCAATATCGGCTTATGATATGGTAACATCACT
>NW_009647415.1:114077-120342 GCF_000708025.1 Charadrius vociferus
CTACCACCCAGAGATCTGCCCCAAGGCTGGATAGTCAGGGGTGGCATGGCATGTGGGAGAATATGGGCAGGTATCTAGAGAATTTCTCACCTCCAATGGTTTGGGACTTCACCCTCGAACAACTCCAGGACCCTGATAAAGTAATAGAATATTTGAAAGGAAAATGCTGTGGCTACTCCAGAGAGGCACAACTTAGGGCACTGTGTTGGGCCCTGGCCAGTATCTACCAAACACTGCTCAGTACTATGCAGGACCCTCAGGGGAAAGAGAGGGAAACCAGATTGGCAGACAATGCGGCCACTCCAACCCCGGTGGCAGACACTACAGCTATTCCAACCCCGGTGGCAGATACTGTGGCCACTCCAACCCCGGTGACAGGCATTACCAGCACACAGGACTTCTATCCGAGGCAGCACCCGCACCGTGGGCAGCCCAGGTCAGCAACAGCCTCAGTGTTGAGTGGTTTCACTGCTGAGCGCGTTTGGGGTTACCAGGAGAGGCCACGCCTGCGATCTCTGACCTATTGGCTCTCTCGGTGCCTCCTCATACAGACATTTCCATCGATATTTTAATCACACTACACTTTGTATTTCTCTTACAAGATCTCCTCACCAGGACTCACCCGCTCACTGTCTGGGAGTCCCATGCTGGCGGTGATGCCGGCTCCCATCACAGGCTGTGGTACTGGTTATGCGGACCGGCTCCATCTGTGGAGTTGGTCACACTCCCTTTCAGGAGATACTCAGTGCTAGAGGGCAGCAACTCATCCAGGGTCACCAGATGTCAGGTTTTCCTGACACACACTTGTCTTAACGAGCTCATCATCCTCAGGCTATGCTTCGGTCCTCTAATACTGGAAACTGCTGCACCCTGCAGAGAGCTTCCGGTCTTTGAGTTCTTTAATGGTACTGATGCTCATGTGGCCCAAGATATGGGCACTGTTCCTTCAAGTCACACTGGTTTGCATTAAAGGTAAGTCCAGCTCCTTGCGATAGCTGTGATACTGTCTGACATCATCCAAAACCTCATCGACTGATGCAGTAACGTGCCTGAGGGTCACATGTTGGAACTGGCTTTCAACAGTTTTCATCAGTGGAGACATCACTTCATCCTTGCTGTTTTACAAATTGTTTTATTTTACCAGGTGTACTGCTGCAACTTGAGATTTGACCAATTTAGCCCTAATTTTCTAAGAGCCCAATAGCAATTATTTAATTTCTCCAAGAGGACAGATGCCATATACGCAGCATCTTACGCTCCAGCTGCTCCCTTGCTGTTCCAGCAATCCACAGGGATGACTTCTGGTGCCAGCAGGCTCCTGTCATCGGCTGGTTCATCAGATGAGTCAGAGGGGACCTTTACACTTTTCTGGGCGATGCCGTGAATGGCTGTGCCCACCTTGAGGCAGCTGTGGATGTGTCAGAACACCAACTGTCCTCGTCTCAGCTCTAATCATTGCGGTGTGTCCCAGGACAGGGCTCCCACCACCGCCAGCAGCTGCCAGCTCTGAGGCAGGGCTTCTCCCCGACTGCACACATGCACACGCTGACGTTTGCAACCAGAAACACCCTCGGCATGTGGGCACGTCCACATCACGTGTACGCTGCGACTGCAGCTGCTCCAGACTCAGCATAAGCGGTGCAGTCGCTATTGATCAACACATCCTTTACCGTCTTAACCGACAGCTCCTGTCTCCTTAATAAATGGCTTAGCGCCTTCAGAATGAGAAAAAAACTGAATTATGTTTTTTGGGTTTATGCCGTCAGTCGTCTAGGGGAACTGCTCTCTCACGCAGCACTCCAGGTAGGAGCTGCAACGCCTCTGACCCGCGGTGGTCCCTCTAGAAGGAGCAGCGGAGCTGTGCGCGGCTCCCGCCAGGGAACCTCCGCCTCTCACCTCGCCTCGGCTGACAGCGCACACGGACCGAGCGCGGCTTCCCGCCTCATTTTAAGGGGTGGCGTCGTGCAAAGGTCATTTCACAAATTTACTCATCAGACGAAAATACTCATCTCACAGTACCGGATGGGTCCTCTTGGCAAAGCCACGCCGCAGGGTGCCGGGGCAGAAGAGGCAGCTGGGATCTCCTCCTGGGTGAGCCCCGCACAGCAGCCTCCATCGCTGCCCTTCCTTCCGGGACTCACGTTTCCACGTCGTACTCACGGTACCCAACAATTCGCACAATTCTCATTCTAATACGACTGTTTCCCTTGGGTCTGACACATTTCCCTGCAATAATTATCATTAACTTTTTACTGTAATTAAGAATAACATTAGGTTAACACATTCTGGCTCTCACAATATATTTTGTCATCTCTGTTTAGAACATCAACACCCAGAAACAAAACCTCTTTTTTAATACCTTACACGCTGGTAATTTCACATTCAGTGCTTATAGCGGGTTTCCAACCAGCAAAGACTTCATGTGAAAAACCATTAATTCACTAAGCGGCCTCCTGTGTGGATCAGCTCCTTCTCCTGACGTCGGTGACAGAGACGTCCATGCCACTGACACAGCTCGGAGCAGCGTTAGTGGAATTCTGTTTGCACAACCCTCATGATGCCAATATCCACCAGGAGCGCTCCTCTGCTCCACGTCCAGGCAGATGTGGAGAGTAACCTCTCGAACGGGGGAACATCGCGATGCGGATGCGAATCGTTGAGAGTCTGTCGCCGTCTGGCACGAGCCCCTTTTCCGCACATGACTGAACTTTAGTTAATAACCAGTCACCTCCTCTTTCTTCCCCCTCCCTCACCGTCACATACCCATCACATGGACTGCAGACAAAACCCAAATCTCTCCTTCGGGAGCCCGTTCCAGAAACATCTTTATTCCTTTCAACGTTGTGCTGATAAGAATACCCGCTGGCTGTCCGCAGCCTCAAGCGTTCTCCCACCCATGAAAAAGCACCTAGAAACGACCCGCGCTGCTATGAAAGACCACCCCAGAGCCGTGTCCCAACAGGAACGTGACCACAGCACAGCAGCCACCTGAGCCGCGAGCGGGGTCGTTTCCCAGCCAAGGGCTCGCTCCTGGGGGCAGCAGGTCCCCGCGCTCCGCCAGCGCACCCCACGGCCTCGCAGCCGAACCCCCAGCTGAGCTGCACTGGGGAAGAGCGCACGCTGATGCTCGAGAGCGCCTCGCTCGCCGCCCATGGGCTGAATCGGCAATCGATGCAGCGCATACGCAATGCGCTCAGCCCAGCTCCCCTTGCTGCTAAGCAAGCTGTTTGTCACGGCATTAAGCTTACAAGCACCTTTCCGAAAATGAGAAGACCAGTATGACCATGACATAGGCACGCAGCGTCGTGGTGAGGGCTGTATGGGAGAAAGCAATGATCTGCTGAAAAATCAAATGTGGAAAATAGCTTAGAGGCATGGTCGCTACTCAAGGAAGCAGAAGAACGTAAGGGATCTGAACCCTTGCATTGCTGTGGCTGTCTAAAGAACAGGAAAGGTGACCAGATCACCTACCGAGGCCGCAGACACCACGATACAGACTGCACCGGCAGCTCCGCGGACACCAGCCATCACCTCCGCCTCGGGGACTCCAAGGTTCACCTTACTCTCATTCAAACTCGTAACAAGTCAAGTCACAGCGCAGGAGTAATACGCCGGAGACTTCTCTTAACACCAGGGGATGGTGAAGTAGGAAAAAGATCACATTTATTAGCGACATAATGCTTTTGACTTATTGACTTCTTATACTATGTATTTATTAGGCCACTTCAGTTTAAACAACGAGGTAATGAAAATGTGTTTGTATATGAAGACCACATTGTGAAAAACCCCAAGACAGTAATAGAAATGGAAATACTTCCATAATTAATCCTTGCACCATGGGAACACGTACAGCAACTGTGACAACTATTCCTGAAAAGACAGCAAAGAACACATATGTAGCAGAAACTTAAGGAAAGCAAGGAGAATACTATTTTTTTTAAAGATAAGTGATCCAAGTAATCACCAGCCTAAAAGTTAATTAGCATTCCTAACAAAACAAACATTGCAAGAAAATCACCCTCACGAAACACTCACAGCAGCAGCAGCGTACCAGCACCCGCCACTGCTTCGAAGCCAGCGCTGCAGTCGGTGGAGGGACAGATTGATGGTTCGATTCTCTCCTGCTCTGCAGCTCCAGCAGTAATTTACACCCAGGCAAAACAATTATAAAACCTATTGTGATGTGTTAGTATGTTTTTCCCGCTGCGCACATGACTGTTAGTATTTGTACATGCAAATATATGCAGCGAACATATGGGCAGCTCCACACACTCTTCTCGAGGCTGACGCGAGCGCTCCTCACCCGAGGATGCTGCGCTCCCGCACTCCGCGAGAGGGTAGCGGCTACAGCGGCTGCAGCAAGCGGAGGCGGTCCAGCTCGGGCCCCGTGCCACCACCATCCACAGCTGGAGGTAACCAGGCTGGCCAGAGAGCGGGGGACAGGCTTATCTGCTGAACGCCTTAATAATGCCATTAAAGATGCCCTTCACAAGAATGGCAGAAGGGACCGCGGGGCAACGCAAAGGCTTTTTTCTGCTGTAGTATCAGTTATGAAGCTGATAATCATACCGGGGATAATCAGCATTCAGGCCTGCTACTGACAGACTTAACTCATTATTCATCACAGAATCACAGAGCGGTTTGGGCTGAAGGGACCTTCAAAGGCCATCGAGTCCCCCCCTGCCCTGGGCAGGGCCACCTCCCCCCAGCCCAGGTTGCTCCGAGCCCCGTCCAACCTGGCCTTGAACACCTCCAGGGATGGGGCAGCCACAGCTTCTCGGGGCAACCTGCCCCAGGGGATCACCACCCGCACAGCCAAGGATTTCTTCCTGATACCCAATCTAAATCTGCCCTCTTCCAGTTTGAAGCCATTACCTATAGATGGGAACGAATGACAAGTGCAGTCCCAGAGATGGAAAGAAGGGTGGAGAGAAGTTCTCTCCCCGGGAAGCGCCGTCGGCTGTGCAGCCGCGGCTCACAGCAGCTTTGCAAAGTGCCTCAAACAGACAGTTGGTGCATCTCACTCGTGTGTGCAGCCGTAATCCGGTTAACACACAACCAAACCACTTTTCTTTAGAGTGCCGAACACTGCAGGTTACTGTCACAGACTTTGCCTGTACCATGAAGCCTTGTCCACCATCAGGGTCATTTCAACAGTTCAACACTCACGCACAGTTGGGAAATCAGCAGCAGCTCACCTGTACCCGGCACTGGTGAGGCCCCACCGCGAGTGCTGTGTTCAGTTTGGGCCCCTCACGACAAGAGAGACATTGAGGGGCCGGAGCGTGTCCAGAGAAGGGCAGCGGAGCTGTGAGGGGTCTGGAGCACACGTCCTGCGAGGAGCGGCTGAGGGCCCTGGGGGTGTTCAGCCTGGAGAAGAGGAGCTGAGGGGAGACCTTCTCGCTCCTACAGCTCCCTGACAGGAGGGGGCAGCGAGGGGGGGTTGGTCTCTGCTCCCACGGAACAGGCGATGGGACAGGAGGGAACGGCCTCAAGTTGTGCCAGAGGAGGTTTTGGATGGAGATTGGGAAAAGTTTCCTCACTGAAAGGATTATCCAGCATTGGAACAGGCTGCCCAGGGCAGTGGGGGAGCTGCCATCCCCAGAGGGATTTAACAGATGGGCAGATGAGGTGGTGAGGGACGTAGGTTAGTGGTGGGTTTGGTGGTGCTGGGGTAAAGGTTGGACTTATGATCTTAAAGGTCTTTTCCAACCTCCGTGATTCTCTGATTCCCCAAGTCAGCTGCATCCAAGATCTACAGTTCAACCTTCTATTGCCACAAGATCTATGAAACCCACTGGAGAAAGCGAGATATTTAATTTTGTGAGGATGAAAACAGCTTTTCCAGAACACCAGGGGGACCCATTATTAAATGACATCTCTGACTGAAAAATCCACTTTCCCATCGGGTGATTGAATTTTCTCTCACCCTACCAAAGCCCCACTTGGTCTTTATGAGAAGCACCAGACCCGGCTATAATCATTCCTCTGGAATGAATCTCCCCTTCCTCAGCATCTCCTACAGAAGATGGGCCAAGAAGCTACTTTCAAATCCCCATAACTGATGTCAGCATATTAAATGTTGTACTAAATGGATTAAATTCAAATCACCAAACAAAGACCCATTACTACTGTTGTTTGAACTCCAGGAGTACCTACGCCCTGAGCGGGCCATGGCCTTTGGCAGGAGCTCCCCACCTGGCCAGGGTGCCCAGGAGTGGTGGGGTGGTCCAGAAGCCATGCTGCTGGGGCGCTGGGGAGCCAG
>NW_009647415.1:120770-123042 GCF_000708025.1 Charadrius vociferus
CACAGTGGTGCTCACCGCGGCCACCCGCGCCCAACGGCGGCACGAGGTCCAGAGAGCGGCATCGGGCACTCGCTGCGATAGTCCTGTTCACCCGTCGGTCCCAATCCCCTGCCTCAAGGAAGGTGGATTTTCATCTGAGTGTCTTCACCGTGGGCGGCTTCCCGTAAAGAAGAGGCTGCAGGTCTTCCCCGTGCCGGTCCTGCTCAGATGCACGTCTGCCCAGTGCCGATGGGTGACCCCACGGAGGGGAGTCCGCCGCGTTCTTCAGCTGCTTAACAATAAATTACCCTCACTGCTAAAAGCTTTAGCGCTACTGCCAAAGTGTTTGGCCCCCAGCCAGCAGACTCCAGCCCGTCTGTCGTGACCCGTGAGCGCGAGGGCCATCTCCCCATCCCGCACGGCCCCCGTGTCGTGATCAGACCAAGCTCGCACGGGTAAGCGAGCAGTAAAATAGCTATCACAGCATTTCTGTTCTGACTAGATGATTTGCATCACATTTTTAGTCCTTGCTCTTACAAAGCGTGTTTCCAGCAGATGTATCACAAGGGTTTGAATTACCCTTCTCTGTAATCTTAGCACAAGTCACGAGTTACTTCGCTGGAAGAGTTACAGACAGCTGAACTCCAGGCATGCAATCCGAGAGAAAATGCCATCACAAACCAAGAGCACGTGCTGCATTTGATCTTCAGGACACCACCGGCATAAAGATCTTGGAAAACATTTGCCCAAAGACAGTTTAAAACAAACGAGCCAACAAACCTGTACTAGAACCCTCTTATTTTAACTGCGTCCAAGGGATGCTGCAGACCCTGCTTTGGCAGGAAGGTTAGAATGAGTCCTCCTGAAATCATCTGGTCTCACAAAGCTCTCCAGCGAGGTGACTCTGCACGGGTTACGAGGGGCAAAATACATTCTGTTCACTTGCTGACTGTGAAGATTCATGATTTCTCTTGAAGCATCTCACTCCTTCAAGAGCATTTACACTCTGTATTATACACCAACCACTATTTCAACAGGTATTCTTCCTAGCACCTACAGCATCACCAGTGCAAGAAGACATCGCCTACGAGTTAGACACGGCTCAAGTATAAGACCAGCATTGAGGTGGGTGAGAAAATATGAACTGTGATGTAGGAAAGGCAGAAGTGTCCAGTAGGTATTTTGGTGCTGAATTTGGAAGAGAGAAGGGCACTGTCATCAGCTACGAGAACGATGTGGGTGGAACAGAAAACTTGTCACCTCTACGGAGAGCACGAGGCAGCGTCTGTTAAAATAAAGCATTTTCAAACCCAAAGGCAGAATGCTTTACACTGAAGAGCTTCAGAGAAATCAGCTAAGGCACGATCTCAGTAACAAATGTCAGTATTTAAGAAATTCTGGAAACGTGGGAAATTCCAGACCCTGAAAGGACTGCCAGGAATGACACAAGAACTATAAACCATCAGCCTGACTCCAGTCCTAAGTAAACTGGCAGAATGCTGCTTTATTTGGAATATTGAACAGGAAATCTCATCGCTGTGGTTGACGTGAGGTCGATCCTGTCAAGCATCTTGTCAAGATCCCAATATAATTGATGATGGCAACCACAGGAGACCATGTACTGTGGCTCAAGGGCTTGGTACCACCGCACAGGAATTAACTCCAGGCAACGCTCTCACAGGACACATTGGCATACAAAAAATGTGCTCACCAACAGGCCAAGAAATGTAATCCAAAGCAGGCAGACGCCGCGTGGGCAGCTGTCTCCAGTCACCCCACAAGGACCAGTCCTAATCCGTACTGCAGGTGGTGTCTACACCAGCGCTCTCCAACCTTTGCACCGTTGAGTTGGGTCACCTCACCGCAGTGACACGGGCACGCCAGCAGTGCCAGGGCTGACCACACAGGTATCGGGAAACACCCCAAATAATTTTAGTGACTGGAGAGACTCTCTGCATAAGCCATACCCAGTTTGTGAATAACAATGTAAACCCCAGATTTAGAAACTCCAGATCTTTGTGTTTGAAGAGGATACAAAGAACGCTGCCACAGCAGAGAAGAAGCGATTGTCAGAGCGATCCAGACAATCGCATCACTAAATACTCTGGACAACAAAAGTTTTTAATACTTTTACCTGCAGGTAAATGCAAAGTATCAACAATGCAGTCTCTGTTTTCAAGATAAGAGACATTCTTGGAAAGCAACAATTCAAACAGGATATACTGTTATATATCACTTGCTCTCACTGCAATCAAGCGAAGAAAGGCAATCTCTGCACTTGTAAAAATGCTGC
>NW_009647415.1:123066-153695 GCF_000708025.1 Charadrius vociferus
GCTGGCGTCTTCAAGAATGACGCAAAAACATTCGAGACCACAAGGCGATGAAAAAAGAATCCCGGGAGTAAGAAAAAAAGTCTTACAATGTGAAATTCAGCTTGATTTATTCCTATCAAAGGGAAGGTCAAGAGGCATCTAGATCACTATACATAGGTACATATTGAAAGAAAAATACTTTCAATATTTTAGAATTTTCAAACAATGCTGAAAAGAAAGATCAGATTTCAAGCTGCGACTCAAGAGCCTTGAAATCAGGCAGAATTGCCACTGGAGAGGGCAACTAAACGCTGAACACCGCCTCAAGAAAGTGGTGGACTCTTGCTTCCCAAATTACGTACGGGAGCGGACGAGGCGGTTGGGAACTGGGATTGCTTCCGATATTGACATGTGCAGTGCCCACACCCCCACCCGCTCCTGCCCTCTCCCTCCTTTGCGGATGCTGCTGCAGGGAAAGCCGAAACACGAAAACTGGCCAGAACAGGACAAACGACGATGGCCAGGAGGAGCCAGTCCCCTGAGGTCCTGCAAGGATGCTCGCGTGCTCCGAGTCAAACAATTACTGTATTTGAAGAGGGGAACAAATAATGCCCCAAATTAGACTGGTAAAAAATCCAGTTTTCACCTCCTTTGCATCCTATGACGCTAGCGCCCCGCTGGAAAACTGTCTGTGAAATCCCCAAACTGTGGAAGGGCTCTCGAGGCAAAGAACAGTTCACTCTTGTGAATACGCTCATGTTTCAGCCTACCAAAAGCCTTTGTAATCAAATACAACATCTAGGTAAAATTTAATGGGCTGTTATACACAGACGTCAAATTAAATGTAATCGTCCCTTCTCACTCCTATTTTATCAAAACAGAAAACATTCCTGATAATTCTTACCTATTTAATTGAACTACTGTGAGCTGAAGAAGTGCTGGAGGAAAGAGCATGTGACACCGTTTCTTTAATTTCATTTGTTTATAATGATCTGATTATCTTCTGCCTGGGAGAAAAGGAACCAGCAGACTCTAATCAAAAGCAAACAACTCCACCAAAATTCACTGAGAAGATACTGTAAGAATCTACAGTGCTCTTCATAATTCCAGCTTCTGCAGGCAATGGTACAGCTCGGAGAGGTGCGTCGGTCTCCTGCACTGCCTGCTGCTAACTGCCTTCAGGAAATAAGTGCAAATCACTGACAACCGGTCACGTTGAAGAGAGACGTTTGTTTCCCTTTCCCCAGGACACTCGAGGAACAGGACCATGGCTTGCCACGACGCAGGCGGCCCAGAGCCCCATCCATCCAAGTGGAACACTTGATGAACGACTGTCGACATTTAGTACAAGAACGATAACAAAGAAATCACAGAAACCCCATCTGCAAGAGATTCGAAGAAAGTCTGTCCCAGTGCAGAATCAATTATACCAAAACATTCCTAACAGACGTTTGTCTAAAATGTTCTTTATTTTCCAACGAGAGACCTCTAAATAACTACCTGGACAATCTTTTCTAACGCTGCGCTGCCCTTATAATTAGAAATTTTCTCCTTCTGCCTAGCTCAAATTTTGTTGGCTGTGATTGTTGCTGATTACCTCTTGTCCTATTCAAGACGGCACGGTGCAGAGTTTAATCCCACCTCTGCAGTTTAAATTAGGCATTTGAAGACTGTTACCGTGCACTCACTCAGCACAGCTCCTCAATTTGTACCGCTCCAGTGCTAAGCTAAGGACAATGTCTGCTGGACTGCTGTTTGAACATCCCATTATCTTTGGCTTTTACAACATTGTGGTATTGGTAACCCATGTTCTGCTTTGGATTCACTGTAACTCCTGAACCTTTTCTCCATTCTCTCTCCTGCATTTGCGCAGCTGATCGCTTTTCTGCAACTGTGGTAATTTGCATTTCTCCTGACTGAATTGCATCTAAGCGTTTTCGAACAATAGTTTCTATCCGTGAACATGATTCTGAATTCTCATCCTGCCTACAAATCTGCCGGATTTGCAGTGACTCACTGAGGGCATTTGCAATGACTTCTGTCCCTCATCAAGCAAGTATTCTTCTCCAGACGAGGGCAGGACGATGCCTGCCCCAATGCTCTAACACTGTGGGGAGCTGAAGTCAACAGAGGGGCTGTGGGTTCCTCTCCCGCTCCTTCAGGTCCCCAAGTCAGTAAACAGCAATAACGATGCTGAAGACTTTCACAGTACTGGGGCACAACACGGGGAAGGGACCACGGCAGCAGCAAGTCCTCGTGCAACACAGAAAGGCACTGATCACAGGGCACGAGTCACGTCGTGTTTGGGAACGTATTTGAAGTCACATTTTACTGTGGAAGACTATTCTCCTGCATCAAACCAGTGGGTTTAACTGGGCAGTTAAATGAAGAGCTTTTTGTTGCCAGCACCTCGAGTAGGACACATCTTGCCTAAGTTTTGATGGTGACAGCGTGCACGTCTCCCTGTGTGCTACTACTGCCGTGGTTCCCTCATAACCTACAGAGCCAAAGATGCACAACGAGGTCACGATTCACCTGACTTAAATGATTGTTTTAGATGGAAATTAATTGCACCCTGCAACTCCCCTTTTGCAACCCCATGCTATAAAGAGGACCCTGACGATAAGGTCAGGTAGAGGGTACTGCGCTGTCTGAAGTTACACAAGATGAATTTCTCCACTAACAATAGATGACAAAAGCCTCTCCTCCCCCCCGTTCAGTAGATGGGAGAAAACCATTACACAAAGTGCAGCATCAGAGAAAACATCCATGCCTTGCTCAAAGACATCAAACGGTTGGTAGGAAAAGAAAGACGAACCAAAGAACATGGAAGAAAACCAACTAAGTTTGATGGCTGTAAAGCATTCAAACAACCAAGTCATCTTCATCTCTACAGGTGGCTGAGAAGAAATGAAAAGGCTTCGACATGGTCTAGCTGGTTTTATTCTTCCAGCTAGCCCGAAGGAACAAGAGCACACCCTCTACGGAATTTGTGACTTTGTGGCTGCTGGGTTGTTGGTTTTTTTGAAGTTAGCCTTGAGCGTTCAATGGCGCTCAATGCTGGAGTACGGAGGGAGGCTGATTCCTTCTGCCTGATGTCCTTTTGCAAACCAGAATACAAGGACAGGGCACTGCAGAAGACCAGGGGTTCGGTGACACCAGCGTCCTGTTACAAGTAATGGTCAGTAACAAACAGCAAAGGAGAGAGTATAGGAAACAGAAGCAAAGACCAGTGATCCCCCGATGTGACACCTTCCCCGTGTCTGAAAGCCAGTGGCCGCGTTCCGCACCTCCAGCTCACCGCATTTCTTGGTCACAAATTTACTCTTCAGTAATTTTGTACTCCCAGTTCAAATCCATTTATATTTTTGGCCTCCACAACATGCAGTAGGAATAAATTCTACAATTTAATCACCTGCAGTGTGACAAAGTACTTTGCTTTATTTTAATCTTGCTGCTTGCTAATTCCACAGAGTGCCACCTCATTCCTTTGTACTGAGAAATCACTATTGTTCCATATTCACCTTCTCCTTGCCTACTCATGATTTCATAAAACTCTGTCAAATCTTCCTTGGGCACCTCTTCCCCGAGCTGAAGAGTTCCAGCCTATTTCATCTCTTCTCAAATGATTAGTGGTCCATGCTTTGGGTCACCCTTGTTGGTTGTCTCTGAACCTTCTCTGGTTCTTATTTGGATGGGTAAACTACAACTGCAAGTAAGAGACTCAAATTATTGATTTACATAGAGGTATAACGCTATTTTTAGTAGACTTTCTATTTCTTTCCTATTTCCTAACATCCTGGATGTGTCATCGGCTGCTGCCCTGCTGATGCTTGCTGAGGACTACCCACGACTCCAAAACCTCTCAGAGTAAAATGCCCTACAGGAACCCATCACTAAGCAGGTATGTGCTTCAAAGGCTTTCAACCCAACAGACAGCAGGAGCCAGAAAGACTTCAGTCTTGGACAGACGAGGTGTTTAGTGACCAACAGCTCTACCAGTTGTCACCTCTTTCAAGTCCTGGTTGTACTCCACCTATTACCTGACCAAAACTGATTGCAAATATGCTGCAGAAAACAGGACTCCCTTCACCGCGTCTCCCGGCAAATACCGTGTGTGGTGCATGCTGTCCCTCCCATCACCGCACCACGAGCCCTTTGCTCTGGCGTTTCACCCACAGCGACATTTGCGGCAGTGACATCGGGCACTCAGGTCCAAAAAGAAAGGAAAAACTATTGGGAAACCCCAGGAACTTCTCTGCACCGGGCAAATAATTTTTGGGCAGATCGTTCGTACAGTTTCCCAGGGCCTGTGCTTCAAACCGCTAACCAGTCGCCCTGAATACTTTTTTAAAGAAGATAATGAACGGGGTTGAGCAAACAGTTCCCTTTTCCGAAGCTCCCTCAGCCGCTGCCAGCAGCCCCGAAGGCGGGAGCTGCTCAGCGGGGCCACCGCTCCTACCAGCTCGGCTGCTGCCCGCGCTCTGCTTCACTCCGTTCGTCATATCATTACCTGGTTCTATTTCTCGTACAAAACAGGCCACAAAGCCTTGTACTACCCACCAATTGTGAAATCCTACATTTCAGAAGAGGCTGAGCAGCGTGGCACAGGACCGCGGCACCGGGACTGCCGAGGGGAAGCACGGGCGTGGGGGGAGCTCGCTTTTTCCCATCTCGTGTTCTTGAAACTCTCCGTGAAAGAGGTAAGTGGTCCCAAAAGATACTGTTCACCAAAAGATCTTAAAAGACTATTTTGAAGGCACGTTAATTTGACAAGTGAGATTATACAGAATCCTTTTCAAGAAGAGATTTAATTTCCTCCCTCTACCCTTTTGTTGCCATAGAAATGAAGGCTGCACCGGCCCAGTGCCAATTACCTTTTCCCAACTCGATGGGCTGTAGAGTCCCACTGCCCGTAACGCGCCCAACGCAGCGACCTCTCCAGACCAACCGCTGCCGTCTGGCCACCAGCTGAAGTTGCACAATGTGTTTCTCAACGATTCACACCCCGTCTCTAAGCACGAAACCCCTTTCGCAGGGGTGTTTTCGACGCCCTGTCCTGCAGGGCCATTACCTGCGGCTCTCCCCACTCCCCGCTGAGCCCTGCCCGTAACATGGCTTCCCTCCGGGCCTGCTAATTAGTCACAACCAGACTGAATGACAGAAAAAGCCGATGCGATTCCCAACTCCCTGCCTGCTGCTTGCCTCCTAGATGGGAACGGGCAGGAGCAGGAATCGGGGGGAGGTTCCATCCGCCCAGCATGTTTTAATACCAATCCTAAACTAACCGCGCGCCGTGGGCGGATGAGGCAAGAACAGCCAATAAATAAACTGCAAAATGGAGAAGACCGAAGGAAGTTGTCACAGAGCCACACACAGCCATGAGACAGCTCGAGGAAATCCAGAGCGACTCCTTCTCCTTGGTCCCGTCTGGGAGAATGGGAATCAGCTCTCGGCTCCTACGTCCCCACCGCTGGCACAGCTCCGCACAGCCCGAGGAAACCACTGTGCAGAGGAGATGCTCAGGGGATGGGGATCCCGGTGCCTGACGGAGCCAAAGACGCCCGTATCGACGGGGGAGTACGGGCTACGACCACACTGCCGAGAGGGATGGATGACCCCCGAACAGGACCCAGGGAAGAGAAGGAAATGGCAGCCACTGAACTGCGCCCGTGAGGGGCAAACACGGGTACTGCTCTCTTGCACGTCGGGGGAAAGGGGAAATAGCACGACTGGTGCAGTCCCAATGATTTCTGGGTGATTTTACCAATCACGTTACCAGTTTGCTCACACGGTCCACCCCAGCAGACAGGTTGGAAGGGGAGGCTGGGAGTGCCGGGCTGCCTCGGCATGGAGGAGAGACAGTGGACACCTCACTGCCATCCGCAACTACCTCATGGGAGGCTGTACAGAAGAAAGAGACTCTTGGAGGTGCACAGGGATGGGACAAGAGGCCATGGACACAAACAGAAGCACAAGAAATTATAATGAGATACGTAGAAAACTTTTCCACCCTGGAAACCCAGACTGGTGCGAAGGCCCAAGGGGGCTGTGGGACCTCCAACCCTGGACACATGCAAAGCAACCTGGTCTAGTTGGCCCTGCTCTGAGCAACCGGTGATGCAGGGAATCTCCAGATATCCCTTCCAGCCTGAGTTATTCTGTAATTCTGTGTATTGACAATATTCGGCCAGTCACAGCATCTAAGGGCACAGAAATCCCTGCTCAGAGGCTTCTTCGTGTTTTTCCTCTCTTCTAAAGGGAGGCCCATCCAGATGGCTTGTGAATACTCAACGGTTGTAATCTCTCTCCCTGGTCAACTAATCCCTGTGATTGAATAATAAAAAAAAATAAAATCCTAAATTGTCTATTGCTCCCAATTCTTTTCCTTGCCAGCTGTGCCATGTAGAATGTGGGCTCTTAATTTTATAGAGTTAATTTCGAATCACTTTAATCTCTTTCCTTAACATAGTTCATCAGAGAAGTCAATTCCCATAGTTCATCAGAGAAGTCAATTCCCTTTGTGATTGCCTCTTTCTGGTAAGAACAAGCTCAGACGTCTCTCCCCGTTTGCATTATTGCTATTTCAGACCAGATTAGGTTTGCTGAGCCCTGTCCCGCGCTCCTCATCCTCAGTGGTCCGGCGAAGGCTCTCATTGCCCTCTGGTGACCTTGGGTGCACCCCAGCACACCTCGACTCTGCAGCAGCCTCGTGCTCTCTTCTTAAACTAAAGTTACGCTTCAAAGTGAGATCAGTGAGAGGTGGAGGACCCGTCCCAGAACAGCCCCTCACCCTCCGCCCACGCAGACCTCGTCCCAACCTCGTACTGCCAACGCGTGCATGAAGTTAACGACTCGCAAACGTTGCTTCCCCAGGGGCTGATTCCGCAAAAGAAAATACTTATATTCAGTATACAGCCTAATATTTTCTCATGCTCTCAAATACACCCCTCCATACATTCGTGGCTTTCTTTTCACCTTATTAAGCCAAAAAAGAGTAAATTACATACCGTACCCCAATCGCCAATGCAGCCGTGTGGATGCTGTTCCCCGCTCTACTGCACAGGGCGTCCATTCAAACTGCAACTATTTCAAAGGCTTTTCCTGAAATCTAAAGTCACTTGTGTGTAATTTTCTCAAGTACTTTTAAGTCGTTCCTCAAACACTGTCATTATGTTAATCGTCTCCCACGTTTGAGACCTCCAGTGAAGTCAGAGATGATGGAATAAGCACTCTCCTGCAAATCGTGTTAATCGATCTGCTGCAGTGATCTTACAGCACCTTAGTTAGTTCTTAATTTCTGCTCTCAAGGAATCTATTGGCCCAAATGTTTAATATTTTTTAAAAATGGGAAAAAATCAATTTTGTTTGTCCTATTTGTTAAGGCAATCCTAAAACCACGATGTGAACCCTCATACCACACTCCCGCACTCCTGACCGCTGCCCCACGTCCACAAGCCGCACACTATCAACTCCAAGCTCCACTTCCATCCCGTAACGCTGATAACACGCACCCTGCGTCCCCGACGGCTCCGCTCCCCTGTGCTCGGTCCCACGCTGCCAGCCCGGTCACCAACGCCATCTCTGTGCTTGGGCAACAGCCACATTTTGAACTCCAGAGAGTTCAGAGCAGAAACGGTGCTTCTGCATCCGCCTGGTGCCTCTGTCGCGAGACGTCTTCTGCTGGTGGGGTGGCTGATGGCTCCAGCAGCACTGCTCACATCACCCACCCCTGCAGAGAGGGCGGCCGGTGCTGCTCAGGCTCCAGCGCGTGGTCTCCAGGATGGTAACAAAGGCCACTCGTTCTACCTCGCGCTGGTTTGCCCTACTGAACAGTGAGGCTGTTTCACTTTTGTGCTCAGACAGCCCACGAGTGAATGACGAGCACATACATACGCTTTAAGAAACGTTTTCGTTTCCTGTCTCCCCACTGTATTCTGACACAGCAGGAGCAGAAGACACAGCACCTCACGTTCAGCACCACCACTGTCTCATCGTCTCCACCAAAGCCAACGCTGGCTCCTTCTCCATTTCAGGAGAGAGAGTAAAAGCACTTGACTTGCATGTCATCGGGCAAATTAACGGAATAACGATCCATTAAAGGCTATTAAATACAAAGACATTGCCTCTGGCTCAGGAAGACTCTGCACAGAAAATTGCTGCAGGCAGGAATAATATTTTGGGTTGCTTATTCCGTTCTCATAATGGCACGAAGCACCTGCCCTTGGCCACCGTGCAGCACACGATATTGGCCTGAAGGACCTGTAGCGTGCTCCACAGTGGCCGTCCTCATGCTTTTACGTTGCGTGACTATGCACTGTACTACGGGGATGCAGCTAAAATCCTCCAGTCTGTTCTAATTCAACCCACCACAATCTGTCGGAGCCCAAGTTTTCACGGGCAGTGTCAGCACGGTTACTGCGACCCAGGAGGTCCCAGTCATACGTCAGCAGAGCAGCCCAGTTTGTCGGCACTGGGCATGCATTGGCAGCCGGGGAACGCCAAGACCAACAGGACTACGATCTGCAAGACGACATAGATGATGGGGTGTGGGAGAGGCTTTACATCCCCCTGACACTTACTCCTGGAGGACTTCAGGGTGGAAAGATGTGTTCTTCCTCTCGGCTAAGGGCGCAGGTGAAGGCACACGCGTGCGCACACCCCCCCTTCCCCGCCGGATCCTGGGGAAACGGGGCCACTCTCAGCAAAACTGCCACCACCCGCACAGCCCATGCACTGTGCTCCCAGCTGCCCTCTTCCGTGAGGGACCCTGGAGATTAAGTTAGAAGACAAACGGGACAGCTACTTATTCACCTGTGGGAGACGACTCCATTCCGCCACCCTTCCCAGCACCCTCCGCCTCGACACCGGCTCCGTATACACACAGACACAGGTACGGCCGTGGAGGGATTTCCCCCAGATTAGAGGGAAAACAGAACAAGGCAGAGCTGAGATGGGCTCCTCTGCAGGAACGCACGACCCACAGACCATAGGACGAGCACCTTTCTCTAAGTAAGGTTTTTGTTTTGCCTTACAAAGAAAACATACTGGCCTGAAGGAAAGGGTCTGGACAAGGGGTCCGGGTTGGCAAGGGGTTCTGGGAGCACGCATCACACAATGTGCCGGGCTGGAAATAACTACCCAAACAGGAGGTTTACTCCTCTGGAGATGTAGCTCAACAAGAGGACTCAAAAGTGGCATCAGGCTACATCTGCCAGTTAGGAAACTCACAGAACTGCTGAACTTGGAAGGAGACTTTTGAGATCATCCCGTCCAACCTTCTTGCTCGAGCAGCGTGCCCAGGACCAGGTTGCCCATAGAGGTGGTGGATGCCCCATTCCTGGAAACATTCCAGGCCAGGTTGGACGGGGCTCTGAGCAGCCTGGTCTAGTTGGATGTCCCTGTTCATGGCAGAGGGTTCGACTAGATGCTCTTTAAAGGTCCCTTCAACCCAACCATTCTATGACCACGGCCAGGCAAGTTTTGTATATCTCCGCAGTTGGAGGCTCCCCAGATGCATTTCCCTTGGTTGAACCTTGTGAGGTTCCTCTCTGACCCTGTCTCCATCCTGCCCAGGTCTCTCTGGATGCCAGCACACCCATCAGGTGTATCGCCACTTCTCCCAGTTTTGTACTGGCTGCAAACTTGCTGAGGGTGCGCTCTGCCCCAGTGCCCAGGACACTAATGAAGATGTTGAACAGTACTGGCTCCAGTATTGACCCCTGGGGTACTCCACTAATGAGTGGCCTCCAACCGGACTTTGTGCCACTGACCACAACCCTCTGGGCCCGGTCAGTGGGACAGTATTCAACCCACCTCGCTCTCCACGTATGTAACCATACTCTGTCAGCTCACCTATGAGAGCCCTACAGGAGACAGTGTCAAAAGCCTTACCAAAGCCACGACAAACAACGCCCACTGCTCTCCCCTCTTCCAACCAGCCGATGCACTTGCAGAATCTTTTCCCGTTTCCCTTCACACGCCTCGCCAGATTCGACCTCAGGTGGGCTTTGGATTTCCTAACCCCATCCCTGCAGGACTGGGCAGCGTCTCTGTGTGCCTCACAGGTCACTTCTCCTGCTTCCACCCCCTGTACGCCTCCTTCTTGCGCCTGAGTTCAGCGAGGAGCTGCTTGTGCATTCCCACAGGCCTCCTGCTGCCCCGTCCCATTCCCTACTTGTCAGGATGGGCCATTCCTGAGCTCGGAGGAGGTTGTCCTGGAATACCAACTCGCTCTCTTGGACACCTCTCTCCAGGATGGTATCTCATGGGGTTCTGCCGTGCAGTTCTCTGAAGGGGTCAGATGCACAGGCTTCCTCCACCATGGAGTGAAGAGTTCAGAGACTGGGAACGGGACCACTGTTGGCCAGGTGCCCGACCACAGAGCCATTTCAGCAGCCACCGAAGATGCCAAGGAGAAGGCCATGCCTTGAAACCTGCTCCCTGTAGGGCTGGCAAACCTTGCTTTGGGCTTCAGAGAAAAGCCCACCTCACGCTCAGCTCCCAGCAGCAGCCGCACCAGGTCAGGCCGTCCATCCTCCAACCTCCCGGCCACAGCCCCGAGCGGGAACACCACCAGAGCAGAGCGAGAACAGTGACACCTCCCACCACGTGCTCCTGGCCTCTGCTGCTGGACAACAAGCGAGTCCCTGAGTCAGAGCTGGTCTCTTCACATTCAGAAGCCGGCAAATGACTCTTCTTCCTCGGATTTGTCCTGCTGCTTCCTGAACCCCTGTCAGTTTTTGGCACTCAGTGTGTCACTCAGCAAGGAGTCGCGCAGGTTAATTGTACGTTAGATGGAGAGCCTCCTCTTTTTGGTCACTTTCCATGTTCTTGTTTCAACACGTGCAGATGTGGTGCTGAGGGACATGGGCTAGTAGTGGACTTGGAGGTGTCAGGTTTACAGTTGGCCTTTTCCAATCTAAATGCCTCTATGACTCAGTGCCTCACGCTCTTTCGCGGGAAGACAGGCAGAGACCAGCCACCTCTGGTTCACCTTTTCTAGATCACAAACTTACGAACTTCTGCCAACCCCCTTCTCCTCCATCAGCACTTTCCAAGCTCGAGAGTTTCAGTCTATCCAGTCTCACCTCTTACAGAAGATGTTTCACAGTTTTGAGCACCTGTTAGTTTTCTCTGCCAACATCTCAAGTATCACTTCTGAAGTCTGCAGGCAGGTTTCAAGATGTGGGTGTAGTACAGATTTATAGCACGATATTAATAATTACGTTTTCCGTTTTGTTCTTTTTTTCCTTTTATAACAATTCCAAAAGTTCAATTTTTTTTTTTTTTTTTCCAGGTTTGGACTGGAATCAAAGTAAAGTCCAAATCTTGTTCCTGAGCAGAAGTCAGTCCAACACCTTCACTGAACATGAAATACTACTACTGTTTTTTCCCCATATGAATTACCTGTTGTTTTTCTGTGTTGGTGCCCAGCTGCTGCTTGACCACCCAGTACCCAGTGTCACCAGTGACCCTCCTTCACAACTGCTTTAGTTGTATTTTCTGACCTACTCTTTTGTCTGCTTTTTTTTAATGCCTCAGTACTAAAGAAGATGTTTTCACTGTGACGTCACATTGACGTCAGATCTTTATTCCTAAGCAATTATGAAGAGTTGAAAAATCTTTAATGGGCAGGAGTACCTCACAGTGTTTCCTCTGGTGTGTGTTATCTTGCACGTGTGGAATTAAGTTTATTTTACTACCACACTGTTTATCAACCCAGCTGGATGCAATCCCATCCATGTACTCTTCTTTTTCTTACGGAATGTAATTTTGTCTCATCTGCAAATTTTGACTTATTTCCTGACCTTTAAGAGCAAGAGCAACCAATGACCCCAGCACAGACCTTCTGGGGGTCCCTGTAGCATTCAGCCACGGTGGAAATGGACTGTTTTCCCCCTCTGTTTTTCTTCTTTGCTGTTTTCTGAGTCACAGCAGCATTTTCTCCTTTGCCCCATGATCAGTTAAGAATATAAACAGCCCTGAAGAAGCATGTCACAGGATTTTTGAAAATCAAAACAAGTCACACGCATTACTTTGCACAGAAAGTGCTCACATCGATGGAGAGATTTGGGATAAGTAGCTCAGTAAACCAGAACGCATTCACTGCCTTGTTGGTAAGCTTCAAGACTTGAGGATAACTTAGTTTTTGTATAATGAATTCTCACAATTTGCTCCAGTCACATCATAAGCAATAATACCCATCCGATTACTTTCAAGACCAATAGTTTTTAAGAGCGCTAAAGTGTGACCGCAGGCAGGGATTGTATTCCACGGAGCAACCCTACATTTATCCCTCAGACAAAGAAACCCAGTGCCAAAAGCACATTCCTGAATCCAACCTGCAGATCCGTTCCCAAAGCTCAGCCTCCTATGAACATGTCCACCAGCCACATGTGCTCAAGACCAACCACAAACCAGCAACATCCCTCTGCTTTCACGATTCATCCCCTCGAGTCTGACCGCCTCCCCAAGGTCGGTCTCCGTGCCGCGGTGAGTGAGCCCAATTGCCACGTACCAGAAGAGCCCCGAGAACACCCTGCGGTCCAGGCAGCACACCCAGCACTGCTGGCAGCTGCCTTCATGCCATCCCCTGTACAACAGCATCCTCCTCTCTTCCCCTCCAGAGCAAAGCTGTAACTCCGCACCCGCATCCAACGCATGTTCTTCAGTTCCTGGAGCACACCAAAAATTCTCCAGAACTCCAGTTCCTCAGCTGAGACAGGAGCCAGACCACCCTCCAGTCTCAGCATTCTCTTCACCTAAGCCTTATCTAGGACTTACAACTCAGACTATAACTGAATTGACCAAAACAACCAGAAAAGTTTCCTTCCCATTAAATGAAAACAACGTTTACTGCTCCGTCAGGGAAAGGAGATACTTCTTCCATGGAAATGAATCTCCTCCTAATGACAAAGGAAAGATGGTGACGCTTACCTGTGAGAGGTGAAGTTGTCGTAAGAGCCCACAGTATAATGTCGGAAGAGACGCTTTGTTCTGTCTTCTCTGGTTTCTACAAGAAAAAAGACACATCACAAAGCTGAGAGTTAAAGGAACACTTCTCCGCTGTCTCTGCTTCCCCTACGCGTACACCGAGTGAACCCCACTTCCATGCAAGCATTTATCCGTACACAATAACCGGGGTGCAGACGTGTGTCAATGTGATCAGTCCCGTGCGTGCACACGTACAGCCCCACAGGCACACAAACAGCGGCCGTCAATACAACACCTCCTCACCAAAACTTCCAAACCACGTCAAGGGGCCCAATTCCACCACGACTCCAAAGCGGAGCCAAAGAGGAGAGTCACGGCTGGCATGGCAAGCACACGCTCCATGTGCCGAGGCAGCAGCCACGCTCCTCCCCGTGTTCTGTTTGGCCACCTCAATCTTGCACGTCCCAGCGCAGAGGGACGCAGCTCCCACGGAAGAGACGGTAACAGTCCTGGTGAGCCTTCCTTCTCCCCCGGTGGTCACCGAGCTCTCCAGCTGCACAGGAGTCAAAGCCGGGAACCCAGAGAGACACCCACTGCCACTCAAACCACCGGCACCATCCCCAGCAGCGCTTCGGCCACAGCCGGGGCAGCGGGCGGTTCGGGACAGACGCCTCGGACCGAATCTCCCCTCCTGGGTGTAACAACTCCGGATTTCGCTTGCCTGCCTCAGAAGCGTGAGAACGCCAGAGAACCCGCCAGCCTGAGCTGTGAAGCCGACAACAGAGGAGGCGCCAGGGCCTCCGGGTGCCGGAGCCGGGGGAAGGCAGCCCAGCTCCCGGCGAAGGGGACAGAGACGCCACTGCAGACACCCCAAATACGGTCTGCAGGTAATGGCTTAAGAGAGACATGACAGGGAGATGAAAAGCATCTAAGCCAGACATTCCCAGCTACCCCTCTCCTAACGCAGAGGGAATTTGCATCACACTACCAAAACCAAATGTACCGCATGAGCCGGGGTTACTCCCGTGCACTCACCCTGCCGAAAGCAACTGGGTCCTCACGCCGACCCGAGGGAGCACGTTACACTGACCCAACTCACCCCTGGCCACAGCAGGGTGGTGGGACTCCAAACTACCAGGTAACTCCCCTCTTCTGTTTGTCACCTCCTGAAGCCCTCGGTGCTGCTCACCACCAACACCAGCACAGCAGCGGGCAGGCTGCTGGTCTGACTGGGACTCGGCGGGTCTGTAAGCACGCTGAGCGGGGCGGTCGGACAGAAGGAACGAACAAAGGGGATGAAGAAGAGAGGAAACAGAGAGCAAAGTACGGACGGGATTCACCTTGTGTTCTTCAGCAGGGACACAAGCCGCTTCCACCCAAAGCAGGAACAACGCAAAACAAACATTTGTTTTTACCTGTGTTGGAATTCCGATCAGCAACAGCCAGTGGGAAGGGCTGCAAAAGCAGAGGGACAGCTTTTACTGTTCCTACAGCACTGCTGACCCAAGGGGCTGTTTTAAGCTCAGGGCAGGAGGCACTTTCAGACCTTTCGTCCTGGTCTCACGACCACACGAAGCCATCGCCGCTGGCAGAGGGAGATGCCGCCACAGCAGCCACACACCACTCCCCCCCCGGGGACAGACGACAGCCCTGGAGGCGGCAGCGGTGGCCGTGTCACCCCCCCGACAGCCCGTCCTGCCTCTCACACCCCCGAAGAGGCGCTGGCTGCCCCCAGAGCCCGCGGTCCCAAGGGTGCCTCTGCGCGGGGTACGAGGGACGTACCGGCACAGGCGTCTGTCCTGCTCGGGGCAGCCTCTCCCCCAGCACACACCTCCCCTTCACACGCACAACACGCCGACGATTGGCGAGGCTGAAAGAACAAGTAACTTCACCAAAGTTTAGAAATAAAATCATCAAATACAGTACTTGTTTATACTACCGAAAACCACAGCCTTGCTTTTTCTTCCACCCCTGATTCTTGTTTTTCCATTCCTCTTGCATGCTTTTTCATTGGGGTTTTTTGGTATGTTTTTTTTAGCCTTTTCCTTTCTTTCTCAGAAGAGCCGAGGAACCGCTGTGGCACGCTGGCACTTGGTCCCCCCAGAATAACATCCCACGCTTTGTGGCTCTGGCTCTCCCTCCTACAGCAGCGGTCTCCAAAGTGGGGCGCGCACGACAATCCACTGGGGTGGGGGAAGGAAATATTTTTTTGTACCACTACTAAAATTTTAAAATATTTTTTAAATGGTGTTTATTCCATCTTTACCTCGCTATTTTTTAGTTTCTATTTTTGTATGCGCTTTACAGTGCACACAGCACATTAGCAGAGTAGTACAGGTACATATGTGTATATATATACATGCAGGTGTATATATGTACACACAGGCATATGTATATATATATGTGTGTGTATATATATACACATACACATAAGTAAATATGTGTGTAGGGGGGGTGCTCAAAATTTTTTTTACAGTGGTGCACGTGGTGAAAACGGTGCGAGCCCAAGGCGTGGGACATGCAGCATCGCAGAGATTACTGCCGGTGCTCTGCCAACCCCCCCCGAAGCAGCGAGTGCCCAGCAACCCCCGGGCAGCCCCAGGGGCCACACCGCCGCGCGCTGGGTGAGGAGCAGCACAGCCCTCGCAGCGCCATCGCTTCGGAGCGTTGGGGGGACGTCACCGTGCAGGAGCAGCCCCCGGTGACCCAACGCGCCGTTCCAGCCGCGGCGCTGTGCCTCGCCGGGTGCGTTTACCTAATCTGGAGGCAGATTTCTTGGAGCATGGCGGTGCCAGGGGGGCCGAAGGCGCCCCGTGAATCTTCCGATTAGGTGGTCGTCCACCAAGCCCCGTCCTTGCAGTCCTGGGAAAAACTGTCTCAAAGAACCAATGAATTAATCTTACTGGCAAAAAGAGACGCTATGCCAAGCAACGGAGAAGTTAAGGACTGATCGGCACAGCAACGCGCCGCAGAGCGTTACAAGGGGACAACCCTTTCGCCTGGCTCGTCCGGGGCAGCTTCTCACCTTGCTCACCCTCCTGCGCGGAGACAGAAGGTTCTCAGCTCCGGGTCGGGGGCGATGCCACACTCCACCCCCAGCAGCACACCCAGAGCACGCTGCGGCCAGGAGGAGAAGGGTGCCCCGACGCGCTGTCGGGGCAGCACCCGCACCGCACACCGGCTCCTTCCCCGCTGCTGCGGGAGCGCCCAGACAACGGCAGCGGGGAGCGACCCCCGGCGCCGGTGCTGCCTGCGCGCCACGCACACCGCGGGGATGCCGCAACGCTTCCCACCGAGGAACGAGGAAACATGGCAGAGGCCTGAAATACACCCAAGGCAACAGGACCAGCCCTGTTTGCCGTGCCTCTGAACAAGTGTGCACCCACAACTCTTTACAACTTGACATGGATGCATGAAAAATGTGAGGTGGGAGAAGGAAGGAAGGAAGGAGGGCTCTGTGGAGGCGCTGGCACGGTGCAGGTCACGACAGTGATGGTGGGCACAGCCACCCGCTCACGGCACGCGAAGACACTCTTCAATAAGAGACGTTCGCAGCCCCTGAGCCCCCCGCGAGGGAGGGAGCGCGCTGCTGCGGCACAGCAAGCCCCCTCCAGACGGCACCCCCTCCTCGCCGCTCCCCGCCGTCCGCCCCTTCTCCACCCTGCCCTGCCTCCTCCTCCTCCTCCTCGCCCTGCCTCCCTCCACGGGCACTTGGACCTCATCTGCAAACACCTCTGTCAATCCCTCTCCAGATAAAAGAACGGTGATTTGGTGACGGGAGGTGGATTTATGGGCTGTCCGCAGCCCAAAGGCTCATTCCTTTCCTGACTCCTAAATATAGCCGCTGCCGAGCACGTGTCTAATGGAGCCGTCACGGAGGCACCGGGGACTGAGGCTGATGGATGGAGAGGAGCGAATCACTTGGAGATAGGTGTGGAGGGGGAGGCTCTATACTTAGAGAAGAGGGACAAGAGGGGAGCAGGGCAGCCGGGTGGGACGGGCTCGGCCAGACGCAGGCAGCAGCACAGGCAGCCCTGAGGGACCGGCACGAGTGGGGAAACGCGGACAGGGAATACAGAACGCTGGAAAACTACGGCCTGGAAGCCAGGAGGAGCGTGCGGATGGGTGCAGGCTGTCCTCCAGCTGCTCCACATGCTGCCTGTATAGTGCTTTTGTAAAGTTTTAAAAAGGCAATTCTCTCTAGGTAAGTCTGCCTGATCCATCAGATAAAAATACAGGAATATTAACATCCCGTGGCTGGTCTGGATGTGCCAGAGAAAAGGTTCTGGGAGAGAAGCAGCCTTCAAAGCAGCAGGACAGAGAGCCCCGCTGGGACAGAGCGCAATGGCAAGAAGCTTGGGTGCCTTTCCCATGCGTCCTCCAACACCTGGATTGTCCCCATCCCCTCTTCTCTGAGGCACCAACACTGGTTACAAATAGGAAAAAAACCCCCTCTTTTGGAATGTGAAAATATATCTTTTTGTTTCTGCAGAATGCTGGAATTATATTTCTAAATATTATTTAGAATTTAACTTAATTTAATTCAGTTTAATCTTGTTACATGCAAGATTTATGCACCTCTACTTATTGGCAGCAATTTCACCATCCTTTTTTGACCAACTGCTCCTGCACCACAAGCCGCCCCTTAAGAGCGGGCGGTCCCGAGGTGAACAGGCAGACGTACCCCGCGGCAGCCAAGCAAAGGACCGGACCCTGCAGCCAACGCGCCCCAACAAGCACCCTCCCCCACGTCACCAGCTTCGCGTCCTTCGGGCCAGCGCCGCGGACGCCTGCAGCGCAGCACTGGGTGAGGAATGACAAGTAGCTTTTGGAAAGCGATCTCTTTAATCATTGGATGCAGCAGCGGGGACGTGATGGTTATCATCCAAGAGCTACATCAAACCACCTGAGAGGTCAAGGTCACAGCAAACCACAGAGCCACCAGGCAGATAAGGAACTGAGGGAGGGAGACACCACTTAGGCTGTGCTAGTCAAGAAAGAGGGTTTAAAATAGATTCTATCTTCTAAGTTGAAATGTCATCTAGAAGCAGTAACACACAAGTCAGAGGAGATGTGGTCTCAGGAATGGGGAAGGCTGGAGTCCGTATTCATGCCTTCTCGAGTACATGGACACTTCTTGTGCCAACACTCCCACTGAGGAGCTCCGCAGGTGCCCCGTCCCAGGATGGCAGTACTGATTCATTGCTTTTTGAACTGTCTCATCACCCTGGAAGAGATACCATACTCAGCTGATGCTCCCAGTGAAGACAACTGGTGGGTGGTCTCATCATCCTCTTGCAGGGGCTGGACCACGAGCCTGGCCACGGCTGTCCTCGGTGCCAAGGGCGAGCCGTGCTGCTCCCACACCAGGGAGCAGAGCCCTCCAAAGCCGGGAAGGGGGTCGGTGGGAGAGCTGTGGTTCCATAGCAGGTCCCAGAAGCGGCGCTGCAGCCCCCCTCCCCTGCTGTCCCCCCGGCGCGGGCAGAGCCATCACTGCTGCCCATTGTGGATTTCACCCACGCGTCCCAGGCCGGGCTCCCACGCACCTGACTCTGCGTAGGCTGATGAGCAGATGCCACCACAATTAAAGCCTCTTCCAGGCTCTGTGCCAGGCAGCCAATCTGGCTGGGGCGGCCTCGGAGCGCCGGTGATGAAGAGAAAGGGAATTATTTCAGAAGAAGAAACGCTGAACTATGCCAAGAGGGGGAAGGACACGCAGTGCCCGAGACCAGAGAGGAGCCTGGTGCTGCTCCACGCAGAGGAGGAGCCAGAGCAGGTAAGACGCTGGAGTCCATCACCTCCGTCACCACCGGGCAGCGCTCCCGGGGCAGGAGCGGGTCCCGCCGGGGCAGGGGCTCCGCTGCCGCAGCCACCGCCTTACGTCAAGTGCAAGAAAGCACGGGAAGCCCCGGAGCGTGACTCTGCCCCTCCTCACAGCGCTGCCAGGAGAGCGGACTCCTTTGTGTCCCTGCGGCACCTGCACCCGCTGACTGGGAACAGCAAAAAGCCCAAGAACGTACTTGCACAGTGATTTGTGGCGTTACTGTACGTTATGCGGAATGGCTAACTAATTTATGCTGTCCCCATGGCTGATCTTTATCCCGTGAAGTTCAAACACAACTTTTCTCTGAGAGCGAATACTTTTAGAAGCCTTTGCTGTATCATTTTCAGTTTCATACAATTTCCATACGAGACGTGATACCTTTGGTGGAACTTTGGCCTGCCTTACACCAATGCACAGAGGAGATAACTGTATTAGTCCCTCTTGCCCTTAATATACGAGTTATACTTGCAACACAATTATGCTTGTTAGAGTTTTTTAGCTTATCTGTAAGTGAAAAAATGCAAATAAAATGAAAGTCTACTCTCAAATAGCTATGAGTCAGAGAGCAGCATCTGTGCAGTAGCTCTCACGGGGATTTACCGGCGCGGCTGCCAGCCTGGGAGGAGCGGGGAGATGGGCTACAGCCACAACGCCGAACCAACAAACGCAGGAAAGCAGGGCCTGAGCAGGTTATCTTCAGCAGAAGGTCTCCACAGCTATTCTGTGTGGATTTATCCACATTTCTGCAACAACGGTATTTCCAGAAGTGCCATCCTGGCAGCTGTGGTCATTTCTGACTGAGCCCGAAGACCTCACGGAGGGACAGCTCTGTCCGACTTCACCCCCCTCCGGCACGGGCCGAGGTGCTCGGGGAGGGCAGTCCTCGTCCGCAGCCGCCTCAGAGGCCACAACGCGTTGGGAGAAGCACCCGCTGCAGCTCCCCAGGCAGACGGCTCACTCCGGAGATGTTACCCCTGAGAACCATAGAGTCACAGAATCCCAGGTGGGAAGGGACCTCAAGGATCATCTCATCCAGCCTTTCTTGGCAGCGGCACGGTCTGGACAAGACGGCGCCGCCCCCTGCCCAGCTGGATCTTATGAGTGTCCAACGCCGGGGAATCCACCACTTCCCTGAGGAGATTGTTCCAATGGTTGGTTGTTTTCCGTATGAAACATTTTCCTCTTGTGCCCCATCAGAATCTCCCCAGGAGTAACTGGTACCCATCGCCCCATGTCTTTTCCATGTGACTCCTTGTAAAAAGGGAGTCTCCATCTTCTTTGTAGCCACCCTTTAAATACTGGAACCTAATGATAAAGTCTCCCCAAACCTTCTTTTCCTGAGGCTGAACAAGCTCAACAAATGCCGTTCTCTCAGCTTCTCCTCATGGCAGGCTTCCCCGGCCTTGCATCATTTTGGTGGCCCTTCTCTGGACTCTCTCCAGCCTGCCCACAGCTTTTTTGTGTAGCAGGGACCAAAACTGAGCACCGTATTCCAGGTGTGGCCAGACCAGTGCCGAGCAGAGTGGGATAATGATTCTTCCTCCCTGCTGGTGATGCCCCCGGTGATGCAGCCCAGCGGCCCGTTAGCTGATGAACTTCTCAGCAGGACACGTCCCTTGGGAGAGGCCCACAACTCCTCCACAGCATCAGGGTAGGGGGGATGACAACACAGTCCCAGTAGGGATTTTTTCTTCTGGCTTGTTGGTTGGTTTTGGTTTGTTTTTTTAAACAGATATGAAACAAGTCTATGAGGATCAGGAACTCCCACAAGCTGCCAGCTACCCCCAGGGAAGATCGCTTGTGCCAATGGTTTCTACAGCCAAACCCTAGGGTAAAGCCGGCCAGTCCTGCACCAACACCTCCGTGCTAGGACAGACGGGGACATGACCAAAGCCATCCCCTTGCTGTCCAGAAGGCCAGCAGCAGCAGGAGGCCTCAGAGCCATAACCCAGCACGGGCCAGTTTGGGTTCCTCGCCCCGGATCACATAGCAAAGGGGGGACTCAGAAGTGCGAGGACCCTACCCGAGTGTGAAGACCCACGCAAACACCTTCGGTACTGACAGCCTGGGTTACTTTGCCACACACACCACCTCCCTCCAGAGCGCTCTCCCCTCCAGGGACAGGAGCCATCTGCGGCTCATGAAGTCCCAGCAGCCACCTTCCCGTTACGGGGACCACGGCTCTGCTGAGGCCACTGGGGACCGAATTCCCCAGCACAGCCCAGGACAGGCGCTTTTGCTCTGAACACTTGCACAAGTCACTTGTCCCACCACTACAGGGACACTGCTGTCGTGCGCAATGGAAACGGGGCAAAGCCGCTCGGAGGCAGCAGCGGGCAGGCACGGCACGCACTCGGCATGCTCCTTCTCCACGGTTCGCAACGCAGGGGAAATAAGAACCAATTTTTAGTGGAGGGCATCCCATTGAGGGCTACCTTCCCACCGAGGAGCAGCCTCAAACCAGGGCAACTCCTCCAGTAACAGGGCTGCAGCGTCTCCATGGCACTGGGCAGAGGAGCCCCCGAGCGGCATTTCGTTTACACACTCACATGTTTTTCACACCTTCCCAGATCTCTAGGGCTCAGCAAACGGCACAGCGGTGCTTGACACTGCTTCACCCTCTTACCATCTCGGCCTCCGACGCTCTGCACAACAGGGTGACGCGGCCCAAGGGTCGCACAAGCCCTGAAGTTCTGCCTATGACAGCACTGAGACAGAGAGGGGATTTCTTGTGTCTGAACGGCGACGAGCTAGAATAAAGGATCCTCACCGAGACCAGGGAAACCTGCGCCAGGTGAAGCAGAGCAGAGAGGTGGTCATCCATCACAGCCCTGAGGAGCCGCCTGCCATGACCCTGCTGGCCACCGGGCTTTGCCTAGTGCTGAGGAGGAGACAGTTTCAGGAGGACACGTCAGCTTTCTCCCCGGATACATGAGGAGGTTACTGAGAAGACAGAGCAAAGCTCTTCACTGAGGTGCGCTGCAGGAGCTACCCTCCAGAGGATGCAACATCTCGCCTTTACACCACTGAATCTACACCAAAACCCTTTATGCCACACGCACAACCATCTCCACACCTGCCAACTGCGTCACTCTTATGGGACAGAAGTGCTTCAATCATATTTACGCTTCTCATCCTTGCCCTCTGCAGACAGAACCGGTGTTCCCGTGTCTTCCACTGGAAGATGCCTGCAGAAGGCTTTCACGCAGACGATCCGGCCCATTGAAGCATGGCCGGTGCTGACTCACGCCAACAGGTTGAATCCTTTGTCCCTGTGCACGTGGACAGAACTGCAACCATCCTCTGAACAAAGCATTGCATCTGTCCTCAACATGAAGGCAATACCACAGAGAGGAACACTGACACCAAAAATTGGGTGTTTCTAGTAAAGTAAGGGCTCCAGAGTCAAAAGGATCACACTGAAGATATGACCGTGGCCAGGCCAGAGGACATTTTAGTGCCTACAACCCCCACGGCAGCCTCCACTGAAGTTCTGGCTATGAGCTGGATTTTAACCAAAGCCTGTAATGTCTTTTCTGGAGCTCACGGCGTACGTGGATGCAGACGCAGCTACAGCTATCTGAGGGCAGCACACCTTACAAATTAAGTGTGCCTGGTCATCCGGCAAACCGAAAAAAATAGCAATGCCTCGGGAGTACGCTCTTTTGCCCACAGCATCTAATTTTTTTGGGCCCTGACCTAAAGGCTTAGCTTACCTAGACCTTCAAGTAGTAGTTCAGGACCATCAGAGTCAAAGTAAGGTACATAATGGGAATTCAAGTTCTTTCTTGGATCCTGGTACTAGGTCTATTTTTAGAGGTGCAGGCTTTCACGGGGGTAGGGAAGTGCCAGATGGCCGTAGCGGGGTCTGTTATGACCTCACTGATGGACAGGGTCACTTTAACAGAGCTTTATGGTGACAGACATCCAAGAGCACATATGTTCACACTGCTCAGTGTGTGCAAAGATGCAAGAAATCCGACATCCCGCTGGAAGAGGCCCTGAAATGATATTCGGTAGTCCCCCCAGAGAGTGGAGAGCAGTCTTCCCACGAGGGAATCGCACCTCTCCAACAAGCTACTCTTCGAAGAGTGCTGTCCCAGCACCCAGCCACGAGGGGATCACGAAGCGTGAAGAGGGGAAGCTGGCAAGCGCGAGCTGTCCCCCGCAACAGCTCACTGCCAAGCTAGGACACTGACGGCACAACCAACCTGGAACTGGGTGCCAGCTATGGGGAACGGAGATAGGCGCACCCACCGGGTGACACTGCAAGCAGTGCAGGAACTGCAACCACAGCAAGTCTGGGGAGGAGCACCTGTGCTTCTGTCTGCCGATCCTCAAACATTACGCTCCTGCTGCAGAAGCAGAACTGGGATTGGCATCAAAGATTGGGACGCTCTCATTCTCCACCGTGACTTAAAAGACTTCCCAGATTGGGAGGGTCCGGAGGAAGACCTTTCAGGAAGATGGTTTCGGGGAGACTTTGCATGCTGGTGAACAGCAGTGGTCAGCGCAGATGCTCTGAGCAAAGAATGTGCTAGAAAAGGCTTCATTTTTCCCCTCAGCAGTGGGAGTATCAGAAACATTACTAACGCTGAGGAACACAACCTCCATGGATTTGCTTAACCTCCTTTTGGAGCCTTTAACCTGCACCAACTGCGGCAATGAGGTCCACAACTGCGCGCTGTGCGGAAACAGTTCACTTCGTGGAGTTAACCTTGCTGCTTAATTTCACTGACTGTCCCTTATTTCTCACTTTTAGACAAACAACAAATCCCTCAACTTCTCCACACTTTCTCAGACTCCCATTGTATTCCCCTGACAATCTCCCCACACGTGCCTCTTTTTTTAATTCCATCTCTCCTCATCTGGAAAGTCTTGTGGCCCATCACTGGCAATCTCCATCTGCTGTAGAACCTGCCTGCTTATTCCTATCCTTTGCTTTTTGTCTTTCAACCAGTTTGGTTTTTTAAAGCAGACTTTGCGAAAGCCTACTCGACAGCTTTCTGAAAGCCCCGGTACGCTGTATGAATCCTCATCCCAGCGCTTCAAAGACTTGTAGGACATCTAGTGGACTTCCTCCTAAAAAGGTTTTAAAGTGAGGAGGAGTCAATAAAACATTGCTTTATTCCAGTTTTCGCTAATTTGCAAGATGCAACAAAAAATAATAACCACCAGACTTACTGGTCTTCATATCCTGGCAGCAGTGCTTGTCTATTACAATAATGGAAAATAATGCAGTTGAGGCCAAACTCTTTAAGCAAGACTTCCTTTTTTCCCCTCATACACAGAAGAGCTGATGCACACTGACTCTGGAGTTCTTGCTCTCGTGGTATCTACAGGAGATGCTGAACAACAACTGCGAGAGACGAGTACCTTAAAATCAGCAGTTCTAGGGAAGAGTTCTGAGCCAGGATCTTTTAAGGATCTGCCTGACGATCTCTGGAACAACCCTGTCAGTCACCCTGGAACACAGAGCACGCAGCTGAGCAGCAGGAGAAAGCTGAGTCAGTGGCAAGCGTTTCAAGGATGAGAGGGGACGACCTTTGCGGTTACAGCATGAAAGACTGACACTGATCCTGAGGCAGATGCTAAACCCCATCAGAACGTGACTATTTAATAATTTGATTTGGTGGCTAATTTTGACACTACTCAAATGGGTCACCTGGAACTTAACAGCGATGCCGGATCGTGTTTTACCTTTGGAGCACGTACCACAAGCCAACTACAACGTTACAGAGTGGATCTAGGTTGCCTGAGGGAAATCCAACCTTAACCAACGCGCCGGTGAGACACCCAGCCTCGGCAGGACCCTGGGTGCTATGGCGAGACAAGCACCAGTGACGGCTCCAGACTCGGGCCCCTCTCATTGGAACTGGAGCTGCCTGAAGCAAAAACCTTCCTGGAGGAAACCCCAAGTGAATTTTCACACACACGCTGGGGCTCGGACTGCCCACCCAGCTCCAAGGACGGCACCCCATCAAGACGCCTCTACCACCCACCCGCTGCCCAGCAGCCTGAAGCTGGACAAACACTTGCTGCAAGCTCCAGGAGATAAGAAATGGAAAAGTTAACTGAGAAGAGCAGGGAACTACACATAGAAAGGATTTGTGTCCATTTCTTTTAAGACTGTTGAGCTACCAAAACGATGGGAAGTGCATCGTTCGAGAGAGCACCAGAAGATATTAGCAACTAATAATGATACAGTTGCTTGAAAAAAGACAGAAATTCTAACTCGCTGTCTGAGATAATATCAAACACAGTGCCAGAAATGAATAGAACATAAATGAGCCTGAAACAAAAACGATCAGAAGACATTAACTGCGGCAACTTACAGAGCAGCAGAAGACCTACAGCGCTGGGAACAACCAGCCGGTGCTCAAGCACTCAGAGGGCAATAACGAGGGCTGACTTTGGTCAAGAGTCCTGGAATAAGGTACAGATAAGCCCGAGACCACCACGTGCAGACGAGTGCTCTGCTGAAACAAGAGAGATGCAGAATTCAGGATTATTCCGTGCAGAGCCCACAGCCAGCACCTCCTCCCCAGCTCCCAGCAGGAGCACTGCAATTCTTCGTTCCACTGAGCCTCTGGTTCTTTATGCTCTGTAATGTCAATAAAATTATGCTGCTGAGTCCAAATTCTTTCTTCAGGAGGTCAGATAGCCACGATGTGGTGGTGTTTGTTTTTTTTTTTAATTAAGTAATGCTACTGACTTTTTTTTTTTTTTTTCTCCTTCTCCTCTTACAGACCTAAACAAATCCACCCAGGAGAAAACACTTCAAGCAGCTGCTTTTTTGTATTTCAAATTCCCTTGCATTCAGAAGAGTTCTGATGTCAGCCGAAGAGGGCTTTAAGAAAACCTCATCCTCGCTCCCTGGAGACACAGTGCAGGTGAGATAAACGGGCCGAGAGCGCCAAGGCATTGGTAAGAGGTTCGTAACTAACCCGCACGGGAAATCTCAGCACTTTGTACTCTTCCTTGACACACGCTGCTCAACCTCAGCACTCCCACACCCATCGCTTCAAGGAACACGGGTGTTCAGTGCACGCCCAGAACCTCTGTAGTACCTAAACCACTAAACTACTCACGAGACATGTATGGGTTTGTTGCCAAGCGGTCAAAACAGCATGAAGTGTGCCATCATCGGAAATGTTGCAGAAAAGGGAGTCTGAAAAGCATCTAGTGTCAAAGTTCCCACTTTGAGAAGGGGAAAAATGAGCAAATCTAATAGATATTAGCTTTAAAACCTAAGCAGCACCTTGGGATATTCATACCACTGACCTTTATTCTTGACCGCAAGAGGAAGATGCCAACTGAGCAGCAGATTAATTAAGACAGGGGGAAAGTTCAGAGGAACAAAGGGCATCAAGGCTAAAGGCAGCACGGCCAGAGAGGAAGCACAGCATGAGCAGCAGTACAATGGAGACAGGATCAGGCTTGGAAGGAAGTCAGAAAAGTGAAAGAGAAATCAAGAGAGTTTTTAAAATGCCGGTACAGAATGAGCCAGAGGACTCGTTCCCACCTCGTGCGTGAGCAGTGATGCACGTTGGAGGGAAAAGCAGCTCTGCTTGGAAGGCTGGACGGTGCACCAGGCCCGGGGGAGACGAGGGGTTATCTGAGCTCTTAGAAGATGGATTTAATTTGCATGCTTTTCCAGTGGCAGCTGGTTGGCCGTGTCAATCAATGCGCCATAATTTACAGCTCTATTGTTATTGGGTCTTCAGCCGCTTCTGCACATGCGCCCGTGTGTTCATGCGCTGCATGCCTAACTGCCGCTGCAGAGAGCTAACACACGCTTCCCAGCTGCAGATGAAGAAATTCTGGTTTCCCCTTCTGCCAGGGAGTTGTCACCTTACGAGTGGCCAAATGGGAAGTCACCTCTCTCCAGCCAAGAGACCATGGCCAAGGCAGACACGCTGCTTGGGCTGTTAGCAAGGAAGCTGTTCTGGGCTGCAGATCTACTCTTACCACCACTCTTCAGGTGGAAGTAATGTCTATAAGGACAGTGCAGGAGATTGTGTCAGAGGCTTTGATAAAAGCCAAGGTGTACAACCACCACCAGCCTCTCCTTGTGCACAGAGCCAGCATTCCCAGTGCAGAAGGCCATCCGGCACGCCAGGCACCATTCTCCACGGTAAACCCATGCTGGTCATTCCACGCTTTTGCTCCCCTGCTTCCCTCGCTCCTCCTGTCCCAAGCTCGGAGCTTTCTTCAGGTCTCCTGTCTACCTGGGCAAAGTTGAGCACTGAGAGCACGCTGGCTGGGTCACGCACGATGGCTTGGTGGCCAGCAGAGCAAGAAGGGTTCCAGCTCTGTCCATGCTGAAGTCCTTCCCCAGGACCATTACGTGCACGGACAAAAGGAGGGGACTGCACTCAAAGCCAGAAGGTGACATGCAGAGTCACAGCGGGGCAGTTTGTGGCCCTTGTGCTGCACCCGGCGTATGAGCTGTCACCCGGTATCCTCCAAAAAAGCCGCCTCTGAGCTTGTCACCAAGGGCAGGCGCTTGTCACACATGCAGATCCGCTCCCCAGCACAGCTGCAGTGGAGTGTTAGCACATCCATCTTCTCGCTGATCGTTCTGCAACGCCACATTGAAGAGCTGGAAAAGAAAAGGGGGACGTTCCTTCCCGTGGTGGCTCTCAGGATGGTGCTCCGGCTCCTGAGGATGGGCGTGCGCGGCATTGACTCCCAACCTGCTGCTCCGAGGCAGATGCCTCCTTAGGAGCTCCTTCCCCCACCCAGGGACTCTCAAAGCACCCACGCAAAAAAGCCACAGTGTTCGGACTCGGCACTCACTGCTCAGCCAGGGCTTCTCCTTTCCAACCCTGGGCAGTTTTGCTGACTCAATGTTTTTGTTTCCTGCTGTCCATACTTCCTCTCCTAGTGCAGTCTTTCTTCAAAAAGCAAGGTATTTGTCAAAAGCAATGATTGCTAAGTTACAACAAGGTACGTGGGTGCTACACGCGAACTCCTACAACCAACGAGACACAACGCATACAAATGGCCACAGGGGACACCAACAGCATCTCAGCTGCAGGACTCCGACTCCACACCATCGCTCCACACACCATCCAGTCTCCCTGTGCATGAGGCTATATCCCCCGTTAGTTCAGTACCACCCCAGTCTCGCTTCAGGATGACCATCAGGCGAGGCAGACTCCGTAACGTACCAAGAAAACAAAAGAGAAGGTGGAATAGGTAACTCGTCCCTTCACGTGCAGGACACACAGAGAAAAAGTTAGGAAATGGGTACCATAACAAAACAAGCTGACCTCCCCAAAGGCTGGTGCAGACCTCCAGGAGGGAGATGATCAATTCACTGCAGGAAACTAGAGCGCTGTATTTCATTAAGGTACCAAAATCCTCCACAATCCTCCTCCTCCTCTGCAACCTACACATTTGCATCACCTGAGGTTGGCATCAGAGATGAGTGAAGAACAACAGTGCCCTCTACCAAAAGAAACGGCCAACGACTTCTGCAACCTCCCGTCCCCAGCCCAAGCAGCCGGGACAGAAAGAGCCCGGCTCTCCGAAGGTGGGCAGGCTTGGGCCGGGCTCTGGGTGACACGCTCTGGGTTCAGCCCACCGGGGTCCAGCATGCCCACTGGCACGCGTCTTCCACAGTGGCGACGTGCTCTGGTGCCTCTGATGTACCAGGCTGGAAAATACCTCCGACTGTCTTACACAACACGGGAATGGATGATTCAGAAACATACATACTATGTTCAGAAATGATACTAGTCATTTTTTTAAATCCCGTTGTTTTACCATCTGCTCTTCCAATGTCTACGCTAGCCACTAGGAGAGACAGCGAGGGGACAGGGCCAGCCAGCAAGATGCTCTCACTAGTAGACTTGTAAATAATTCGAAGTACGCAACAATTGTTATGCCAATTTCAAAACATTTCTTACACAAGATACTCATTTATTGATCAAAAGGTGGTTCAAGCTCCCAATTCTTTCTTCAGAAAGCCTTTCCACAATGGGAAGAAGCGGTAACGCTTCCACCACCTCCACTGCTACCGCAGGTACTAAGGAAGTGACTAACTACATTCCCGTCAAACGAGGGGGGTGTATTACACCCTTGAAATCATTTGTCTTTTCTCAGAAAAAGAAGAAATGTCAAAGACTAAGTCCACGAGGAACTCGGCTAACGTGGTTTCATGCATTAGGAATTTAGACACTATGATGATAGAAAACAACTGGAAATCTTGCCACAAATAAATGGGCAGAGGAGGAGCAGTAAGGAGAGGTCTCTGCCATGCAAACCAGATGATTCCCTGGACCCCACAGACTCCCACATCCTTCCACAGGGATCAAAGCAAGAGAAAAACGAACAGAGCCGATAAAGAAGACACTTGTGCCACAGTGATTGCACACGCAGGACCAGCCGCAGCTCTTAGCTGGTCCCATCCTCCACAACACAGCCGGCGTCGGCGCCTTCCCGGGCTGCGCCTCTGCGTCTCCCAGTGCCAAAGAACCTGCCCGTCCTTCGAGTTCCCCCCCTGCGGAGACCAGGCGTACCCGCAGCACACCCACCCCCTGCAGCCTCCGAACCGGGGCACGGCCAGAGCATCCCCGGTCTCGGCTGCTCCAGAGGGAGGAGAGCCGTACGTCCCTGGCCGCAGGAAAACCCAGACGCCGTACGTATGCAAGCGCTCTTCAGCCCACCAGCACAGATCAGGTTTGCAAAGCGCCTCCCTCCGTTTCTCTCCACAAAGGCAGATTTGTACACGGAAGCAGATAAACAGCACGGAATGTTTCCTAGAGGAGACGGTGCAGCATCTCTCCAAACAAACACAACTCGAGAGAGGCAAATAGTAGCAAGGTGATACCCAACAGTCTTGGATCTCCACCAAGGCCAGGTTCCAGGCTTGCAGCTTACGCTCCGTTCTCACACCTTCTCTCAGTCCACGGACAAGTTACTGTGACAACAGGCTGCTCGCACATATGCACCGAAGCATTTGGCACATTCTGCTTCACACAGACAAACTTGTCCTTTAATTTCTGGGTGCCGCTTCCTGAGAGATCAGCGAGCTCTGTATGGCAGCGGAGCTCTGTTCCACCACTGAAGTCGGGTGGCGGAGACAGTCAGGATCTGCCGCAAAAGGTGATTTCGAAAAATGCGAAGGAGTGAGGTCAGGGAGAGAGACGATAGCTCTGGGTGAAATGAGCCCAACGTGGGTGCTGACACTACCACAGGACTGCCACATTTCAAGGTATAATAAGTAAATGCACATTTTAAAGTGCCTGCAACCTATCCCAAACACTTATTTTGTCTTAGCTACGGTTGCCAAATGTTCCTCTGCAATTTTAACCAAAGCTGCAGGTCCTTCTCCCACGATGTCGCCGGACCACAGGCTCAGGACCACTCTGTCATTAAGCCAAAGCAAGAACGAGCTGTGTTCAAAGCGGAGGCGCAGCCATTCCAGTGCCAACTTCAGCAGAAAGCTGTCCAACAACTGACAAACTAGGTCCTGAAAAATTAATACTCATATTTAATTTCATATATTGCAAATACTCCCCAGCGATATTACTGAGATCTGTGTGTGCAAGCCTAGCGCATACCGAGTCCCAGCCCTACCAGCCGTTACCCAACTCCCATCCAAGAAGGGGTCCCACCATGGAGGCTTCGGTGCCTCGCCGAGCACACGGAGGCTGCCCACATTTTGAATTTTTCTTATTAGAGCAGCACAGCTCCCAACAGCGTGTGCACATGCAGAGAACAAGGCCAATGCGGATCCAGTTTCCTGTGGACATCAGAACGACAATCAACTCCAGATCGGATATTAACAGTGCCGCAGCACTAACGCCTCCCACGCACTGGAAACACCTTGTACGAGACAGCCCGGGCTCACGTCTGCCTCGTTCGCAGACACACGACG
>NW_009647415.1:153741-176213 GCF_000708025.1 Charadrius vociferus
CAACGCTGCAGTCATCTCCCCAACCACTAATATGCCTCCTCCTGTTGTCTCAAGAAGTAAAATGTTAGCGTGTAACTACCGAGAAGATTTTCTGTTAAGTGCAAGATCCTGCGTTTTTTCCTACCGAATTTCATCCTATTTCTGTTACGCCAACTCATCCAGCTCCGAAAGTAAAATGTTCTCACCTCATAAGACGTCACAAGGAAACATTAGCAGCACATTTCAGTTTCCTTTTGGCCGCAGCTATCAGTGAAAGCATTTAATAGGTGAAATTGTTAATCACCCAGTGACAGATGACAAATTCCCGGTGCTCCCCCACATTTCCTCCAACTTCACTAATAATCTCCCCCATGACACTGTCCTGAAATGCCAGCACGCGGGAACGACAGCATTTCCTTAGCCAACACAGTCAATCCATCTCCTTTAGCACAAAAACATTCCCGGATAAACACCGCTCTGTCCTACCCCTCTTCCCATCTTCCCCCATCTCTCTCTCTCCCTTCCAAACCCGTTTTAAACCCTTTTGCACCAGTGAACTCAGAGCACCGTAACTGGGGCTGCCCAGAGCGCTGCCCCACAGCGGGTTCCCCGTTACCCCACGAAACCTTTGCTGACGTGCCAGTAACTTTCCCTATGATGTTTTGAGAACACTGGTGTCCTTGGTTCACTGGGGGCTGCAAGGGCAGGGCTGCTCCCACGGGGAGGTGGGCCAGCAACCCCGCAGACCCCACGGCCACGAGTCCAGCAAGGCCAGCGGGACGGACCCAGAGACGGTGGCCAGGTCCAACCAGGAGTCCAGCTCACAGGCGGTAGCACAGCGATGCGGTGGGTCTCAAGCCGAGCCAGGACGCCAATCTGCTGGTCAGGGTTAAGGCCAGGTCTAACGATCTCTGGGCAGGTCCACAGTCACGAGGCAGGTCTGGGGTCAAGCTGGGAAACCAGTCCGTGGGTCAGGGTCTGGATGAAGAGGGTCCATGGCCAGCCACGGGCACGACTCTGACTGCGCTGCCGATCAGGACTCCTCCAACATAGCTCGGGCAGGGACTGAAAGCCGCAGCCTGAGCATAAATAGAGCTCCTGGGACCAGTGGTGTGGGAGGAGACCCCGGGTGAAGCTGGTCAGGGACACTAAGGCATATTAGTGCCCTCGGGGCCTGACACTCTTCTCCCCAGCCGGCAGCATCAGTCCCGCCATAGCCCATCCATCCAACATCATCCCCGTTCGAGTAGACTTGGACCTTTATCTAATTAGCTTTGATTTTATCTCATTCTTGTTGCTTAATAGCTCTACATCCTCTTTCGTTACTCTTTTATTTGTACAGCCGAAGAATCTACTATTACTCCTCTTCACATTCTCAAGGCCTAGCTCTGCCGAGTTTTTGGCAAGTCGCAGCTTACATTTATGATTTCAGATCCCCCGATACAGATTTTTTTTGCAGATGAATCTCAGTCTTTGTTCTTTGAGAGCTTTGCCTGTTCCTAGAGGGCTAGGCACAATCGCATTTGGATTCCCTACCTGCAGGATTTCTCTTTTGCCAGGAATACGTGCAAGGGCAGCTTTTTGTAGCTTTGACTTAAATCATTCACTCAAAATTCCGCCTCTATTTTAACTCACTGAAGACAGTCGATTCCATTTACATTGTTTTTCTTTACCAGATACAAAAAGCTAGACTCCGTCCTTATTACCAGGATATCTTACCCCATCATTTTCCAAAGCAGTGCAGAGGTATATGTTTTTGTCCCGTCTTTGATTCTGCACGCTCCGTGCATCACACGCGCTCCCTACCCGCAGCTCCGCGTTACCTCTGCCTTCCCCTGAAGCACAGACGCGCCGCTCTGCCTGTTCTCGCCCACAGCGGCTGTTGGACTGACGAGATCACTGCGCTCAGCTTCTCCCCCTCCGCACTCAGGAGCCGGCGTTTGTGTTCCAGATACCTCACCCTTACCTTCCCGGCCACCGCCAGCTCCATCGGCAGAGAAGACAACCTCTTCTCAGAGCAGTCCGCCTGTTTTGCTGTTGCTTCACCTGTCCACTCGCCTCCTCTCGTGTGCTCCTTTAGGCAAAGATCTGCCAATGTCTATCTGATTTTCCTCCTCTTGTACTAAAACTAGCAATGCAGACAGCAGCCTACCCAAACCACCCCCCTCATTTCTTGGTTTAAAGCCACTTCAGTTTCTGAGGGACCAGACGGTTGGGTAGAGACCCTTCACCGAGTGCTCCTCCTCTCAACGCTTTCCGTGGCTGAACAGCAGGTGACTTGGCAACCATGGGGGCCACCCCTAACGTTTGCCTGGGGCATCACCACGCCAGGCAAAGGGCTGTAGCTCCAGCACAAGCTACAACCCCTCCTGGATGATGCCCATCAGGCAGCTCATGCTCAGTGACCTGGTGCTCTCTAAACCCAGAGCTACGTGGTCCTTGGGGACATGCGGAGGCAGAGAGGAAGGAGAACAGGAGGCAGACATACATATGGGCTGGACATGCTGAAAAATAAATGGTCACCGGTGAGCAGCCTCTTCTTCTGTTTCATTTTAGCCTTACATGCATTCACACTGCGAAAGACCATCTTCCTAAATCACTTGGAGATAGATCTGCAGTCTCTCAGGTACTTGTACAAGTGCTGCCCGCCCATGGTACCTGTCGCACCCCCTGGTGACACTCCACAGCGCCTCTGCAAGCACGAATGGAGCTCCAAGGGGCTGCTCAACAAGTGGGAGCGGGAGCAAAGTCCCTCTGGTCCAAAGCTCCACCAGTGCCTCTGCTCAGGGAGACAAAGAGATTCCTCTGCAGAATCACACGATGCAGCTTGAGATCTGAGGGGAGGCACTCCCACTACCCAAAGGCACGTCTACACGCCACAATCTCATGATGGACCCAGAGACAGGGAGATCCGACCAGCCGGTGTTTGCACACAGGTTCTTACAGCCACAGGTCTCAGACTACCAACAGCCGGGAGGACCACCTGATGAGCTTGACCCTATATTGGCAGAAAGACAAGGCCTGTTTCAACCACATGGAAGGCACGAAAAGGTTACTTCCTTGAATCCAATAGAAATGTCACACCACTTTAAGTAGAACATGGGGTATGGTGTTAGAGAAGGTGCACACAGGAATAAAAGTGTGTGATGAAGTGATGGAATTGAGAACAAGAATTTGGATCTCCTCTGGGGATGTCGGGATGATACAAGAAGGATCACCTCTATGGGAAGATGGGCAAAAGCAGAGCGCTCTGACTCAGCAGGGGCAGAAGAAATACATTTAGAACATACGGAAAGTTTGAGTTATTTACCAAAGAAATTCTGTTTAGTCCCCAAAGGATTTCAGTTCCACAAACAGTAGATATCTAAGGAGACCCTCACTGGGAAGCGAGAACTTAAGTTTTCGCCTTGGGGCCTGTAACAGACGTGGGCAACAGGACATCTTCCTTCAGCGTCAACAAGCGCTGCGGCGTCTATGAACTGGGACCTGGGAGAGAAGTGCTGACCCAGAGACAACCTTAGAGAAGAACTTGGCTCATTTAGGCAGATCAATATGCAACTCATGGCCTTTTCCCTCAAAGCATGAAAATACATACAGGTTAAAGGAACATCCTAATACCATCTCCAAAATGTCAACCCTGAAAGTTGCTCTCTGAATTTCAATGAAGATCACAATGAATTTCCTCAGCTGCTCTCATCCTTGTCACAGTCATCTTCAATCTGTTCCAACAAGAGCCTAGTCCGGTATCTGCCACGCAACCCTGCTACCTTCCTCAATCGATAAACACAGTGGGAGATGTCCACAAGTCTGATGTTGCTTTGTTCCAGAGCAAAGTATAGTCAGGCCAAAACCTTTGCGCCAGCACACAGCCCAATCAGCTGTCAGGATATCCTTAAACTCAGAGGACAGACACTTCTCCTTCTTTGATCTTGATGAGAAGTGGCAGAGCAACATCATGTCCACACAGCTAAACTTTCTTCTGTGCAAAAACAACAGCCTTATCCAAACTACCTTCTGCAAACAATCTGTACCTGAAAACTGTGCCCGAGCTTTGTCTGGAAAAGTAAAAGTTATCAAAAGCCAAAACCACGCCAGGGGACATGCCAACAACTCAACAGTATAGACAACCAGAGGAAAATGCTCATCCCTCTGCTCCAACGTTAGTGTTTAAGCACCATCTGGTTTTCACATTGCACTACACAACTTCAATTTAACCCAAACACGTAACATTCTCCAAGAAAGCACGCAGCAAACATGAACTCCTAGATACAGGAAGGGCTTATAAACCCCGTTGATTAGTCTATTCTCTTCTTTATTTAGCATCATAGGAGGACAGGGCAAACACCCCACCACCCCCCGCTGCAATGGCTCCAGAGTACAGCTCCAAAGCAGCACCAGAGAGAGGAAGGTGGAACCATCTCAGTGGAAATCCCAACTCATTAGCCCTAATCACCCCTGAAAAAGAAGGAATACCCCACTCGAATCTTCACTGTCATCAAGGGTTTCCCATCAGCGCAACAGAAACACATTTGCTTCTCTTCTGACGGGCCCAGAGCACAGCTGAGTTCACAAAATAGGAGCCTTCTCTGGCCAGGAGAGTGCAAAGACGTGGGGGACCAGCACAGAAAGATGAAGCAAATACATAGAGAATTTGAAGGAAGAATAGGAACGAGCACTGGGAACATGAGCTGGGCCCACAGACTGGAGAGCTAACAGCTGAACCAGTTCGGTGGCGGGGGCAGGAAAGCTTTGCTGATCAGACCCTGCAGTGCAGGTTCGTACTGCTACTGGTGGGGTTCCGCTCCCACTACACCCTCCACGGCCACAGGACCAGGTCACAGAATCATAGAATGGTTTAGGTTGGAAAGGACCTTGAAGATCATCGAGTTCCAACCCCCTGCCCTGGGCAGGGACACCTCCCACCAGCCCAGGTTGCCCAAGGCCACCTCCAGCCTGGCCTTGAACACCTCCAGGGATGGGGCCTCAACAACCTCTCTGGGCAACCTGTGCCAGTGCCTCACCACCCTCAGAGTGAACAACTTCTTCCTAATGTTTAATCTAAACCTGCCCTCTTCCAGTTTGAAGCCATTCCTCCTCGTCCTATCACTATATGCCCCAGTAAAAAGTCCATGAGAGTGGAGTAGAGGGGCAGAATCACCTCCTTAGGTCCCAGAGGCACCTAATACTTTACCCGCAGGGACTGACGTGTAACTGTCCCAGGGCACACGTGACCTGCCACATACCCATCACAGCACACAGAGCTGGCGGCTCACCCATGGAACCCAAGCATCCCGCTAAGGAGGTGCCTGAGGGTGCAAACATAAACATTTAAAACTCTCAGGAAGGATTGGGATTGGAGCAGAGAAAAGACTTTATAAGTGGGTTCAGGCTTCCAGAAACCAATTAAAACTAGTTGTTGTGCAAAACAGAGAACTGTATTTTATTGATTTTCTTCTCTCTCCTACAACTTTGTTTCCAGCTTTGCAATCTCACTTAGCAGAATCCAGCTGTGTGAATTTTAAAGCTCTTTTAACATGCAAAGTGAACTCCACTGAATCTGTCAAATCAGGGCCACTTCTCTCCTCTCCTAAGTCATTCATTCAAAAAGAAATAAAAAAAAAAAAATAATCCAGATGTTCTTTTCAGTTGCTGTACACTGGGACAAGTTCAGTCTTGCCAGAAGTGTTTCCCACCCAGTCCTCAGGCTGGGAGAGGAACACTGCCCGGGCAGACGTCAGTGACAAGGGGGAAGCTGTGGTGATACACCCCACAACAGCAGGAGACCCATTAAGTCACGGTGACCTCCAAGAACACTGTGCTGTTTGGCACACGCAATCCACAGCTCCTCCCGACACTGCTGTCCTCCAGGAACAGCAGATTTGGTGGCTGGTGCTGGAGACGGAGAGTCGGGAGTGCCAGGGCTGAGTCACAGTCATTTTTAATATTTTCTGTTGGACTAGAACAAACACATGCAAATTGCTGTTTTCTTTTGAAGTCTCTTAAAATGCAATGCGGGGTTGGAGGTTCAGATCAACAGTCACGCTCTCTTGCTCCATCACTCACTGTTGCCTGCAGAAGACCCTGACACCGCAGCCATCTGCACAAAAGGGACCGATGACTGCTGTCCCCACGACAGTACCGCACACTTACCACGGATCAGCGAGTCTGCCACTGGATGCACCCAGTAACATCGCCCACTGCAAAGAACGGGCAAACTCAAGAGACTGCTAGAAATTTAAAGTGAGTACTTCTGAGTTTGCGGGGCTGTCCAGCGCGTCTGCTGAGAGACACTCAGACGTAGAAGAGAGCTTACCTTGCCGCGGATCATACTGTCGCATCTGCACCTCCTCAACACATTCTGCCGGGAACCAGCCAGTCCTTCCTTTCACGGTTCCTTCCCAGAAGCCACCTTCGCCGATACTCAGCACTGTGGGGAGAAAGACAAAGGTGGGTGAGAATGAGGAGGGCCTCCAGAAGAAGGGAAGGCCAGAACGAGCATCGTATGGCGGTAACGCAGGGGAAACACGGAAGGGCAGAGCACAGAAAATTTGTCTGGGGTCTGGAGGAAGAGAGCACCTCAAGAAGCCTTCAAAAGCTTCTCTCACCCATGTCCAGAAGACAGAGAGTGTAGACAATGGCCTCCGTGCAGCCGTGTGTTGCGAAAATGAAACAGCAAATTGGTGCACCCATCTTTGTAAGAAGGATTGTTAACGGGGGACGCAGCCACAACAGCGGCTTTGGTAAAACCATTTCCTGGAAAGGTGCAACCTACCGTAACTTCTGACATCCTCAGAGCAACAGGGAAATCACAGCCCCATAAGGAAAACAAGACGCAGAGAGGGGAAGAAATTGGCCGAGGTGGCAACACAAGTCACCTGAGAGCGGGGGTGTCCTGACTGGTCCGTGTTCAAGAAACGGCGAGCTGTTCCACTCTAAATGACACAGCGAACACGAAGGCACTGCACTGTCACAGCAAAATTCTCCCAACCCATTAAGCCTTGTTTTTACTTGCTCAAAGCTGAGAGAAGCAGGAAGGAAGTCTTGAAACGTGCTCTGAAGACTAAATGAATTCAGAGTCAAGGAGATTTTAACGGAGAATCACATCAGGGAACTATCAGCTGGAACTCCCCACCGAGCACCGGCGGGAAAGGACAGCTTTCAGGTAGCCAGGACACAAACTGTCGGAGCGCTACAGAGGAACCCAGCACTTCTCATTGCTCCTGGAGGGTGAACCGGGGCCCAAGGCAGACCAGCCAGCACAGCTCCAGGGTACAAAACAGTCTGAGGTTTCTGCTATGACAACCCTTGCCGGCAAATGCATGTTTGATGTCAGCTGCCATCTCCGAGCTCCCCGCAACGGATCCCCCACACCTTATGCTAGCAGGCTCTGCAAGACAGATCTGGATTGTTCTGGGACATTTAAAAAGGCATCAGATGTGACCATTACGTTTCCTATGGCCACAGAGAAAACAATTGTCATTCCCCGAGCACCCAAGAGAACAAGAACAGGCACAATGTGAGAGAAAAAAAGGGAGGCGAGAATCATTACCGATCTTTCTGGATGTTCCCCATTTATATATTGTACCCAGAGTGCCCAGATATGACCCCTATTTTATCCAGAAAACGGCTGTTGTGCACCTCTCACTTGAATTGAGGCACTTACAAGGCCAATTAACTGCACCATCCCGATCCAAGAAAGAGGAGAAGGAGAGCAGTTACGTATGCTTTTAGGTGACCGTGGCTCACAATGCTTTCCTAACTCTTTTTAACACAGTGGTCTCTGGAACAGATTGTGAATTAATGTGTTAGATGTAGCCTATAAAATGCTATAGATCAAGAGAAACTGCTGCAGATCACCCGAAAGTGATAAGCTTTTGATACATCCTTCGGAAAACATTACGGCGTTGCATTTGTAACAGCAATACGTTTGACATCCAGACAAAAACCAAACACGAGAGTCAGCATCGCGGGGTCCTTGCCGCCAACGATCTCAAAAGTATTCCCTCAGCATTATCTGGATAACAAGTTCTTAAAAACAAGCCCGCCACACCAAGAGGTCCCCTTGATTAGCGCAGAGACCCGCAGTTTCCCCAGACTTGCTTTGAAACGTCAGGAGCCGTTATAAAACCCCTCAGTACAGAGAGGGGACACTGCGCCGGATTCTTAAGCTGCCCGCGAACCCCCGGACAACAGCGGAAGGAAAAGGCCGATGTCGGGTCTATTTTAAACTCGCAGCATCTTATCTTAGGTTTTTTTTCCTATGGCTGTTTCTCCAACTTTGTAGTCGTAACTCAGCCTTGTGGCTTTGGTAGCAGAAACTTCATCTTCATTTTGAGCTCGCCTGCAATCTGAAGCGTACTCAAGTGAATTTGGGGGTGAAAGAGAGAGCTGCTTCTCCCAGGGGCAGAGACCGCAGGTTTGTGGACAAGTCTCGGGGCCTGACCCAGCACAAAGGCCGTGGTGACCCTGGAGGCTGCGGGATGCTCCCTCCAGCCGTCGGGCAGGCCACCATGAAAGATGAGGAACCTCCTGCGGCTGATTACCAAAAAGGACCTTTGGCAACGGGATGACAGTGATGAGGCAACCAGCAAGCACAGGGAAACCTTACTGTCTCGTTCTGCTACAGCTGCAACCAGGCAGACAACACAGAGCTGACCAGGGTTATTCAGCTCCAGATGCAAGAAACCACCAAGAAAATGAGACCACCGCTACGACACGATCCCCAGCAAGCGGATCGTCGATCCTCAGTAGGAATAGCTCTCGAGATAAATGCTGATAATAACAAAATTTGTACCACAAATATCTTATGGCTGTGCATGGTGTCAGAGCTACGCAAACAGCAGTTACTGCTCATCTTGACCACAGCACAAGGATTCTGCACAATTCCCAGTATCCCACCGCTCCTCACTTTTTTACCCATCACCTCCGAACGGGCTGGTCACTCTGCAGAATGCACAAAAACGCCCGGTTTGAAAGGGTGAGCTCCCACTCCCAAAAAGCCATCCTCTCAGATCACCTCCCCATGGAGACACTTCCCCCTACAGCTGAAACACGGTGGGGCATCCATCCTGAGGGCCACCAAGGGCCCTCAGGACCACGCTCGGCTCCTCTCTCCTGGATGTCTCTGCTTCACCCCAGCACGGGGAGGCAGTAGCATCGTGCTCAAAGGGCCACACTGCCGCCCGTCACCTCTGTGTCACCCTGCTGTCCTCCACCACCCCGGGGTCCCTCCCTGCACCTCCTTCAGCGCTCGAGCTCCATGTGTGTTAGCTGCACTGCTTTCTGCCCCAGCCGGTCACCTCTACACAAATCCCCGTGTAATTAGCTCTCTTCACTAATGCAGTGGTGCCTTCCAAGCCAAAGGCCTCCGAGGAAAATGGTTTCTTTTCTCTTTTCCTCTCTTGAGCCAAAATATCAGCTGCGCCGACCACACAGAAGTCCTTGTGCTCTTGGCCAACACCTCTGGGGAACTTGCTCCCGCTGCTCCAGGGTGATGACCGCCCGCCCCAGCGACGCGCAGGGCTGGAAGGGAAAGCCGTCCTTCCCAGTAAGGCAGGTAAATGCCGTGCTGGGAATACAACTTACGGCTTAACTCCCAGTGGGCAGACTTACGGGACTCTCAGCTCAGGAAAAAAGATCATGTGATTACGCACGTTGCAGCACAGCTTACCCCCGACACGGACCATGGTCCCACTGCCAGCCTGGGACTTCTGCCGCTGGTAACTGAGTGGACAACTCTGGGTTGTGGGTTTTTTTAATTACTTAACAAATAAACACCTGAATTACTGTGGTATTTGACATCCCGACGGGCAGAAGGCACAGACACATCCACACTCCACCATGTGCTGCCACCTTTCCAACTCAGCTCCCTCCCAGCACTTCACAGGCAGCGCTATCCCTGCACCATCCCTGCACCCATCGCCACAGCGCCCATATGTCATTCATAGCTAAATCCAAACACCAGAGTTATTAATAAATCAAGCACTGCTCCATGCCAGCCAAAGCAAATTCCCCAAAGAAGAGGAACTTCACAACTGCCCGTGTCCAGGCATTACTCCTGTAGGAAGCAAGGGAACAACAAACACACAAGGCAGCCTGATTTACAAGCCAAACAGGAGACTCATTTCAGTCTCCTCTCCAGATCTTTTCCTGAGATGCAAATGCTTCTGCTCTCCAAAGGTTGCGATGTTATCACAATCTGGAATAGACCCAAATCTGTACCTTATTTCCCACTGCTCTCATCCATGCTTCAGCAGCTCTGCTAACACTTCCCAATGGAAAATTTCTCTTTTCTAATACTTGGTATTTCCGACATCCAAACCAGCCCTTCATGGAGGAGAGCTCATCCAGCTCTCCAGAGCCTTCTGTTCTTGCATTCTCATGCTTGGTTCTTCAATCGTGTAGTACTCCTTTTTAACATTTGCTACTTCTTAGGGATCGGAAGGACTGAAGTTTCAGCCTGTCTGGCAGCAAGCTGAACACAGATTTTAAGGTAACAGCAAACTGAGTCTATTCCAACGAAAGGAACAATTTAGTTGTCCATATTTCACCAGTTTGTCTCTGAGGACGTTACACGAGACAATGTAAAAACCTTGCTCAAGTCAAGATAAACAACATCCGCTGCTCTCACCTCACCCAACAGGCTCATCCCCTCACTGTAGAGGGCTGTCAGGTTGGTTAAGCAGGGTTTTCCCTGCACAAGTCCAGGCTGGCTACTCCTAATCACCACCTTGTCCTTCACATGTTTGGAAATGGTTTCCAGGGTTAGTTCCTCCATCACCTTCCCAGGGATCAAGATGAGACTGACCAGCCTGGAGTTCCCCACACCCTCTCCTTTATCCTTCTTGAAAACAGGAGGGACATTTGCTTTCTTCCAGCTGTCAGGAACCTCTCCTGACCACCATGACCTGTCAGAGATGGTGGAGAGTGGCCTGGCGATGCCATCAGCCAGCTCCCTCTGCACTCATGGGTGCGATCCATCAGGCCCATGGACTTGTGTCTGTCCAGTTTGTCTGAATGCTCCCTAACCTGACCCTCCTCCTCTGAGGGTATGCCTACCTTACCATGGTTTATCCCACCACTCTCAGGGGCCTAGGATTGCTGAAGCCTGGTTTTATCAGCAAAGGCTGAGGTGAAGAAGACAGGTGCCTCAGTCAGCTCATTCGAACTTTTCTTGCCGAATAAACGCACAAATTCTTCAGAAATGAGGTACCGAGAGCATGAGCTTTGGGCTGGCAGGGAGAGGAGCAGATGGGTGCCAAGGAGCTCTGAAGCTACAGCACACCAAAAGGACAGCACTCAAAGCAGCTGCTTGGAGTCAGCTGGACTTCACCAGAGCCTGATGTGACACGTGATGCCATCTCTCAGCGGTCTCTTCAAGTCTCTCCTGAGAAGTCACTCCAAAAGCCTGTTTCATTTTCTTCTGCACTGTCAGGCCCTTCTCCTTCGGTGCTAGACTCAGAAGTCCCTGTGAGCCCAACTCATCTCTCCCACGGGGGCCTTAGACCAAGTGGGCAATACCACAGCGGTCAAGAAAAATCTGGTGCTGACAGGAGAAGAGAAATAAATGGTCTACCGAGGCCCACAAATCATTGATGCAAGCTGGGCAACTCATACACACAACCATCGGCTCTGAAGGTCACTGGTAATTTGAATAGCTATAAACATGGTAATGAGGCATATACCAAGTCGTGTCGGGATGTGCACATGAAATGCTTAAATACTCTTTGAAGAAATTAACAAACAAGCCATACTAGGAAAATATTTCTTTAGTGAAGGAAGTCATAGCTAATCAACTCTGGATCCCAGATCCCGGCCAGTCAACTCCCACTGCCATTTCCCAGAGTCGCGCTACTCTGCTGTTTGCTCCACGGCCTGAAGAAAGAAGCCCAAGCGACTGCCGCACTCTCGAGCTGGGGTTGCCTGCGCGGATCCTTTAACCTGCTGCCACAGGGCCCTGGAGGAAAAGCCCACAGCAGCTGCTGAAGTCATCTTGGCTTTCTCTCAATCACTCCTGAGGGTTCTCTCGCTGGCTCCCTCTTCACTCCTATAGTAAATTCCTACCTTCCCCTATGAGGCACACATCCACCTTCCACTGCCGTTCTACCATGGACCTGACCCAACTTTCCCCCACCCCATTTGCAGCCCTTAATCATCTCCAAACATGTCTTCCAGACCATCTTCTGTTGCCTACTACTACATGCACCTGCAAACCCCTCCCTTGGAGAATCCACTGTAGCATTCTTCAGGTCTCGTGGAAAATTCCCGACTGAAACGCTGCGTATGGACCCCAGCCAGCTGCAGATGACAAGGCAGTTGTCCTGACCAAAGACTATGCTTTTTTCCCTTGTGTTCCTTCCATTCATTCCAATTCCATTTAACCCTTAAAGCCTATACATAGAACCAGCTCAGCCGCGTCGGGTCTTTAAGACCACCTCTTCACACCCCGTATTTGCCTTGCCAGCTGTTCTGGTGTTTGACTCTACGACCTGCAGTTCCAGGATCTGGTCCTGCCTCTTCTCTGGCGCACAGCACAAAGCGGGTCTCCAACCTGACAGGACTCCAGATGCTACTGAGATATGCCTTTCACATGGGCTGGAAACATCACAGGCACCCAGGACTTCAAAACTCTTCAGTTTGTTCCTACCACCCCTGTTCCTCAAGACTCCCGTTTTCCTTGGCTTCACAGGTTCCAAGAGCAAAAGAAATTAAAAAAAGAAAAAAACAACCCAACCCACAGTGGCCACGGGCTTTCCCTTCCTTCCGCCCCCTACACACTGATCTGTGATTGCTCCTTTCCAGAGTAATCCCAGAAGAAGCCTTGCACAGTCTCTCCGACACAGATTCGCCCCACTTTGATTTGTTATTGTTCCCTCCCTATTAGAAATGTCACTCCCAGCGCCCAAGCTGCTCATTTATGCACGAGGCTGTGCTCGGGCCAACCCTTGTCTCATTCACTGCTCCAGCAAAATCGTCCTCCTCTGCGCTGTCTTGCCAGACAACCTCCCTCTCCCGCTCCGTTGGCGCAGGGATCCCTCGGGCGGGCGCTGGGGCCGCGGCAGTCCCGGCCCAGTTCCCGCAGCGTTTGCTCATCACGTACGGTCCCATCTCGCTCTGAGGAAGATGGGATCTCTCTTCAGCATCAGAGGTTTCCCCATAAAAGGGAAGCACCGCCATATTCCTCCTCCCAGGTTCTCCAAGGACGGCACCGTGCCCGGACCGCAGCACAGCCCGCGGAGCGCTCCCATTCCAAGTCTCACTGGAGACGCTGCACGGCCCTGAGCTCCAACCTGGGCGGCCCACACACCCCTTCGGCCTCTGCCATCAGGGGCATCTTTTAAGAAATGTTTCGGTTGTTATTCCCACCTAACGCCATTACTACGAGGAGAGAAGAGAGCTGGAAGACGAGGATCCACCGGTGGAGCAGGGAATAGGCTCTCAGCAGGCTTCTCCCCAGGGCTCCCTGTGGGACACCCATGAGCCCTGTGGGAAGAAGGTCTCCTCCCGGCCAGCAGTGTCAAGTGGCGGCTGTTGGAGACATGAGCCCGCCCCGGGGCCTCTTTGCACTTACAACAGAGGTGCCACAGTAGTTTTCTCCAACACACCCACCAATTTATTACCTCTGTTCCCAGATGAAGACATGAGATGGGTGCGCACCAGAGCTGCCGACCAATTCCAGGTACAGCCCAGCCCTGGTGTTGGGAGGTCCCATCAGCACACTTTCCATTTGTCACCCCAGAGCTAATGACACAGATTCAGAAGTTTGTGACACGCTGCATCCATCATCTACTCCAGAACATTAAAATCAAACAAACATGCAATTTCATGGCCACGCAGACGGACCGCTGCCCGCGCTCACAGCGCTGCCGAGCCCCTGACGAGGGGAGAAGCTGAAACGACCCCGTCTACACCAGCACAGCCACTGCAGTACGCAAACGTGACTTCCAGTTGAGATTCCGCTGGGCTGGGGACAAGTTAACGCATGAAGATAAAGAACTTAAGAGGGCAACAAGGAGAACTCTGCAGGCCCTGCGTCCCAGTGTGTGGCACCTTAATTTCATTTTTCGCAGGCTTCCTCCTGTCAACCCTTACCCATAGCTCTGCTCCTCTTCCCTTCGGACCCCCGCCCTGAACTCTGCTGAGGTCCCTCACACTCAGCTCGTCTCCCGGCTTCCCACTCGCTCTAACGGCGCTGTCAAACCCTGACAGCCACCAGCGCCGGAGGGCACTGCTCTCCCCAGCACTCCTCTGCCACGTGGCACAGGCAGCGTCCGAGGACAGCCCTGGTACTCCCCAGGACCTTCCCGGATGCTCCAACACAAACCCGCCTACCACAGCTCTCTCTGGGCCACCCCGGCACTGGTCAGAGTGGCCCTTTCCTTCACTGAGCCGGGGACTGCGAGACACGGGACCCCACTGCGTTCCCTTCGATTCCGCCCCCGCAGCCCCGTCAGTCGCGCTCAGGCACTGCACCCACATCTCGCCCGCTGCCTGCGTCCTTGGGAGCCGTCATGGCCAAATTCCTCGATAACAGGTTAATTTAGTTTCAGCCCCCTGAGCGGCAGAAAAACATCAGAATTCGCATCTTATGGCTTGAGCTACAAACAAGGGACAAAGCCTTTCTGCTTGTTTTATCTATTAAATGACTATCAGGAAGCCATTTGGGGACAGATATAGATCCTGAATCCAAAGACTCTCAAACCTCGTGATAAGGCGCATCTCAGGAACCCAGAGGTATTGCACTGTGCCTTGGGAACAGGCAGCGCAAAGCTGCGCACTGATGCACAGAGAGGGGTATCAGACCTGGGTTTTGGAGACCTTCCCTGGCCACTCTGATGGAAAGGACACCCTGAAGCCACCCTGACCATGAAAGATACCCTCAAGGGTGAGGGAGAAAGGCAGACGCAGCGTTTGTGTTTCTGTCAAACCTGATACATGACCGCACGTGGCGTATCTGCAGTGCTCGGTAATCCATGAGGATGATTCTGCGATCACCTGGGACCGTTGTGCTAATAGCACCACTGCTGTCCATACACCACAGGGCTTCAGGGTCTCCTAAACCCCCGGGGACACCGGATTACTCGCAGTTCCAGATTAGCTGCAATACACAGCTGCCAAGCACGGCCGAAGCCGTAAACTGGACTGCATTGCTGAGATCGTGTTCCAGTTTATACCCAACCCTACCCCAGCAGAGCTGGTCCCTGGAACACGTGTCACAAGCACAGAAACTCCAGAAGGCTACAAAATGAAAAAAAGTGGAAGAGGTACCCTGACCTCACTCCAAGACTGGATGCACATCACACCATGGGAACAGCACCACTACGTACTTGTAATCCAACATGTCCTACGCAGGTATCTACGCTGTTTTATTCCAAAAAAATTTCCCAGCAAACATGCAAACTTTGCCTTGACTTATGCAACAACTCCATGTCCTGGACAATCTCTCATGTAACCTGGCTATCACACAAAGCACCCAAATCTGTTTGAGAGGCCAACGTGGAGAGGACACGGCCTCCCAGCCACGTTGTTCCCTTAGGAGCCAGTGCCGTACCACGGACCCAGAAAAGGGGAAGTTGCCGGAACCGTGCCGACAGCACAGGTTGCTCAATGTCAGCTGTAAATGACTGCTGCTGAGCTCTGAAAAATCATCAGCAACTGACCCATTTTTTGGTCAAGTCCCTCATCTGAGCAGTAGCATTGTGCTGTGACCTTCACTTAGTTCCAGAGCTTATCAGGCTCCGAGTTTCTTCCCGTTATTGTTTCCCACCACTAGGAAAGGTTTCTCCCCCTTTCTGTTTAATTTGCCTGTGTCTATACTGAGACGTAGCCAAAACTGGAAGTAAGCCAAGCGATGTAAAGTTCCAGGAGGCTTTAAATCCTTTGCTCGGAGCCCCGTTAACTCCCAGCTCACCTTCCACACCAGCACACTGCGTGCACAGGCTACGTACTCTCGAGTGCACAATCACTCACACTCCTGATACCCAACCCCCAGGAGCACCTGGGAACCAACGGCAGCAGTATCCTCTCTCCAGAAGCAGCCCACCAGTTGTGCCGAGCGGGTCTCAGCTGTGTCGGACCGCGGAAGGTGCAGTCTCTGGGACCAGCACGACGACACCGCAGCCTTCCTACCTCCCGGGCCCGGGGGGCTCTCAAACCCCGTGACCTGATGAAGTTCACAGGTCCGTGATGGGTCAAGCTGTAAAATCCACGGCATTTCCAGAGGCAGCGAGCCCCCAGTGTCCGCCACAATAGCCCAACTTTTCACTCTACACAGCTGCTTTATTTGTTATGAAATTAAAATGCAATTATAAAGGCTGATTTTAAATGCCCCATCAAATTAATAAACTGACTGCGTACAATCCATCTGGCAGATGTTGCAGGGTCCTTTCATCACAACAACAGATTTCACTTGGGTTTATTAATAAAAAGCCAAGGGGAGACAAGCTGGCAGTTAAAGAAATTAGGGAAAATAGGAGAGATTCATATGGGACCTCCAGATGAACCAAAAAAACGGTTTGTCCACCAGCCTCATAACCTTCCACTGAGATGCCCTGGGGAGGCTTCTGACCCTGGTTACACTTGAACAAGCCTTCGTTAGACACCACTTGCTCCTTTACTGACAACAGATGAGAAGCCGGAGTCTGCACACAACATGGAAATGGAGTCCTCCTGTCAGCCAGGCACGGATATACGGGTCTTGTGCTCCAAAGACGCATCCACCATCCCACCGAATACACCTACCCCAACATAGATCTCAAAACACGCTGCAGAACTATGCGTGGACAACAAGCCAGTCCCACATCACCTGCGAACAGAAGCACAACCCAGTGCAGTTTTGATTCCTCAAGGAAAGCCTTTTGCTCTCCAATGGGAAGTTCTACATCTATCCTGAGGCTGGACCCTCTCCAAGCCCTTCGCATGTGTGTAACTCTCCCTAACAAGGGCACTCCACACCTCTCTCTGCTGTAGACCCAGCAAGTCTGCTGTGGAAGTGTAACCTGCCCTAAAGGCTCTACCACTCGGGTGAGAACTTCTACCCAGGTCTTGCCTCCACCCAACATGCTTTCCACAGCCGGACTCTTCCTCAGCACCTCCCCTCAGGGAGCCCTACACTTATGTTCAGAGCAGTTGGCCACACCAACATTTCAGCAGCAAAAATGCAGACAACATCAATGCAGCCACTTGCCCAGGCGGTCCGTGCAGCTGGGCCCGAAGCGGAGGGCAGTAAGGCTGTGCTGGGTTCCTTCCGCAAGAGTTTCTTCCCCAAGCTTGGACCAGCTCTGCCTGTAAAAAGAGAAGCACTGCTTTTTCTGGGGACTACGCTGCGTGCCCGAGGAGCAGAAATCACCACTCATCCTGTTCCCAAGAACCAACACCTGGTTCGCTGTGCCACTGCCGGGTTACACCAGGACGTACGTGCACGTGAAGCTTCCTCCAGCAGCTCCCAGTCATTCCTGCCCAAACAGGGTTCGTGTATCTGCTCCTCCACGAGGGCCATTTGGCATCCTTCAACCACGGCTATCTCCCCTACCTTATTACTTCACGGTGACAAAAAAGTCTCAAAGCAAAAGAAGTGGACTTATCTCACCCAAAGGTTATACGTTTTCTTTATAATATTAAAACAAATTACTCCAGAAAGAAATCCAACACAGAAAGTGTCAGCTCAGGTGGGGAGAGTCTTCAGACACGCCATGAAAATGTCAGCTCTCCACAGAGCAGGAAGAAAGTCGGTGGGTTCTCTCTCACTTACTCCCCTCTGTTGAGTTTGCAGGTGCTCTCTATGACCAGAGACAGGTTAATCTTGGTGGCTCGTGGAGATCTTGGCCAAAAACCCGTCAGTGAAAATGATCAGTTTAGGACAGTTTCAGAGTCTACTATGTAAGTTTACTCTTGCAGCCCAATAATGTTTCCCCCTTAAACAAAGAAGAAAAATTAATAAGGCTGAGGAACTCCTGTCTCTTTGAAATTCTCCTTCCTTAAATCACAGTAGGGGTTAAGATAGCAAATAAGAGCAGATATTCAGACCATACAGATGAGACCAAAAATCCCCCTTTGAATTATCTCACTAAGAATCTTAATAGTTTAAAACTACCATCACAGCAGAGCAGGTTTTAAGATGCTTTTAGTCTTGGGCACAGGACATCTCGGTGTAGGGTATCGAACACCCAACAACGTACAGCCTTTGCCTTGGCTTGCTCAAACTGCAGCCTCCAGTGATCCCATGAAATTGTTGGTACGATTTATAGTTACCAGTGGATGAAAAAAGTGAATAGTGCAGCTGCATGTGGTGGCCTGAGCACAGGCTGCAGCCTGCCGTGCTGAAACGAACAAGCAGAGAAGACTACCTGGTCAAGCGTGTGGCTCCTGAGGAGAGGATGCTCTCGAAGCATCTTCAGAACAGCAAAGCCAGCGGAAACAGTGTTAAAGTCATGGACTTCGGCAGTAACTCAGCATGCCAGATCGTAGACTTCCAAGTCAGGCAGAAAACGCAAATCATCCCAAGAAGAAGGGACAAAAAAGACCCCCAAACTAAAGCGAACTCTGAGGATGAGGCACTTAGATCTGCTCCCTATACAGGAAGAGGCCAAGATGACGGACGTGACTTTTTTGGTACCCTACTATTTTGCCTTCGTGGTGGCTTATGTCTAAACGATTTTTAAAACAGAGAAGGACAAAAAGGAAGGAAAACCTTCATTGCTGCATTAGAAATAAAAGAAGAGGGGTGGGGTGTGTTTCCTCATTGTTCCTGATGAAATCCTGAGGAGAATTCCATTTTACAGTGGTCCAAAGCATCAGCCAAGTGCTGCAGCAGCCACTTGCCCAGGCGGTCCGTGCAGCTGGGCCCGAAGCGGAGGGCAGTAAGGCTGTGCTGGGTTCCTTCCGCAAGAGTTTCTTCCCCAAGCTTGGACCAGCTCTGCCCGTAAAAAGAGAAGCACTGCTTTTTCTGGGGACTACGCTGCGTGCCCGAGGAGCAGAAATCACCACTCGTCCTGTTCCCAAGAGCACAGGCACGGGACCAGCACGCTGCTCAGCCCAGGTCAGAAGAACACAAACCAAACGAGCCTGACGGGTCTGGCAGAGGTTTGCACACACTGGCTCCCCACAGCCTTTCGCACCGGGCAGTCCAGGGACAGGTCTGTGGTGGCAGCTCTGCGCCCCCTCTGTCCCCGCGAAAGGGACACCCTGAAGCAGAGCAGCTCCGCAGACCCGCAGCCTCCCCTGCGGCGGCACAGCGTGGTGGCGCTGGTGACAACCCAGTGACAGTGCCCAGTCCCTCCCGGCAGCGCCTGCCCGCAGGCACAACCTGTGCTCGAACGCTCCCAGCCAGAGACACGACATTTCCCACCCAGGACCACCAGAACAGCTTCTGCTACGAACACAACCTGCGCTTCGATGGACGTAACCCACTTCAGGGGGACACATCTCTGGACAGCAAGAACCCAAAAGGACTCCTCTCAGCGCCTGTTCCTACCATTGCTTTACCACACTAAAATAGCTCGCAACTTTTATTAAAACTGCCCTTGAACATCATATTAAGTGTTTATGCTTTATTACATTTGCAACCTTCAGCTTTTCTCACAGATTACCCTGACCCAGGCACGGCACAAGGAACAGTCTGGGGCGAGGGGCTCTCTCTAAATTGCCTCTCCTGTACCTTGTTAGGTTTGGGGCTCCAGCTCCCGCGGAGGAACAGAGCACAGCTGGGTCCAAATGAGATCTGAGGTGGCACAGAGCTCAAATATAGCAGTGGAGGAGATGAGATCATTATGGATGAACGGGGACGTGACCTGAAGAACGGGCACAAAGAGGGAACTGGCACGGCAGAGAAAGCTCAGACCACCCTCGCTTGCACCATCTGTCACCGACTGCATTGCAACTTTCCTGGCACCTTCAGATGCCGGCAGGTAAAAGCAATTAAGCTCAAGGCCTGGGGACCTGAAAAGTCTCCAGGAGCAGATGGGATCCACCTGAGTGCCATTAGAAGGGAAGGGCAGGAGCCGGTACAGAAGGGGTAAGACCAGAAGACGCTGCCCTTGGCCCTGCACGGTCCTGCAGCACAGCACATGGTCCAACAGAAGACAACCCACAGGCTCTGCCTGGGTTTGTCACGCTCCCTCTCCTGGGTCACCTCTGCTCTATCTGAGTTTCATGTCATGCTCATCAGTGCTTTAAGGACACACCACAAAGGGTGGCCAACGCACCCAACTGTCACGTTCCATGCCCATCTCTCCTCAGGGGCAAGGTCTGCACGAGCAGGGAGTGAGCTGGTGACTGGGCAGAGAAGGACCCGATTTGGTCGTACAGGGACCATGTCCGGACGGTCGCAGAGGTGGCCCAGTAAGGAGCGGTGGTGCCCGGAGCAGGAGGCAGTGACGCCAGGAGGGCAGACTGGCGAGCTGGCAGCAAGCTGTCCCTAAACCGGCACGTCTCACCCTGGCTGGGGACAGTGTCACTGTGCCCGAGGAGCAACGCGGTCAGTCATGGTCTCAGCCCAGAACTTCAGGCTCCTTGTGGTGGTCAGGGATGTGCTGTGCCCTGCAGAGAGGGACCCAGACCTTGAACTTGGCTCGTTGGTCTGTGGGACTCGGAGCCCAGCAGGGACCTGAGGCTGCAGCTGGTGCTGATGCAGAAGAGCATTACGCTCTGTAGCTTCCTCCACCCCACAGCTCTGCTCCTCATCTGCAGCACTCCCGGCAGCAATGGCACATCTGCCTTTCCCCCACCTACTGCTGGTTTAGGCTGAAATCGCTTAAGGCAGAAGGTATTTCTGCGGTGAATCCCGTACAGTGCTCAGAGCGAGGGGGCTGGGGGCGGACTGGGGGTCCGCGAGCGCAACGGCAACAGAGACGCTGCGTATAATCAACGTGCGAGCACAGCCGCCACAGCACCGCCGCACTGATTTCTGCTCCGAGCTATTCCAGCCCTGCAGCCTCCAGCTGCTAAGCTGATTTTTATAATCATCTTGCTTTTAATACAATCATTATACAGTCATTATGCCTTTAATTAAGCATTTATTGTAAAAAATAGTGCCAATCAAAGTCAGCAGGTTGGAATAGGAAAGGAAGGGAATTAATGTATTCCCAAAATGTTAATGAGGACTTTTCAGCCGAAGCAGAGCTTCAGGATCTGGTACCCAGTAAGCAGATTCGAGATGCGATACGCGAAGCTGGAGCAGGGTTGCCCTGACCGAGATGGCCATAGCTGAAAGGCGGCTGCTGCCGTTCCCTTCCGTCGTCCCTCCTCACCCCCCTGCTCTCCCAGCACCGGCCGACCTTTTCCCCTTTCCCTTCCCTACCTCCTGGGACACTAATCCCACCTGGGCTGCTCACAGCAGCGGTATTTCCACACCGCGAGCGGGTTCCCCAGGGAGCCGGGCCCTGCGGCCCTTCCCCGGCCACCGCAGAGCAGCCGGAGCTGCATCCTCTGGATGCCAGGCGGCACAGCGCCGCGGAGCCCGGCCCCAGCAGCCGTCTTCAGGCAGACAGTTCGGGACGCGGGGCCTGTCAAACCTTCCCGAAAGCCACGTCTGCCCTGGAAAACTGGGATGAATCACGGCACAAGTTACCGTGCCCGGCACCCCGGTGCATGCACCCCCAGCAACTTCACCAACAACCGTTTTCTCTGTCTCGGGGGGCTGAGATCTCCTCACCCCCCGGCACCCAGGCAGGGCAGGGGCCATGGGACTGGCAGCCAAAGACCTGTCCCGAGGGCACGTTCCCACTGGCCAGCACGCGCAGGCCGCTGGAAGGGCTCGGGCTGCTCTGCTGCGCCGGACAAACCGCCATGGCTCACCCTCATCCGCCACTGACACTGCCCAGCGACACGGGGAGGTTCCCCAGTTCCAGCTCCTGCTACAGCCACGGATTCGGGAGCCTGAGGCAACGCGTGTGACCGTGCCCGTCCTCCGCAGGCACAGGAACACCGCAGCGGGATGATGATGGGGTACACCTGAGCTTCGGCGAGGCCGGAGCCATAGCAGGCGCTGTCGCAGACATCCCCATCGCAACAAAAACCTGACTAAGTGTTTGGGATGATCAGGAGAGGAAGAGTACCTCAAATACCACATGCAGTTCGGCTCCCTCAGCTCGGAGAGGTCACAGCACAACTGGTAAAAATACAGAAAAGGGTGACAAGGACAGCGACAGGAACGGCGCCGGACAAGGAATGGGCAGCCTCTAGGCTGGAGGAGAAGTAAGGGCTCAGACAGAAGCGTACAAAGTCAAGAGCAGCACTGCATGAACAAGGATCCCCTGCCTGCTGCTTCTTTCACTGAAAATTTAGGGATCATCACGCAAAAACAGGAGACAGAAGGTCAAAAAAGCCTCAAAAGAAGTGGTTTTTCACACAATGCACAGTTCAGCTGCTGCAGCTGCAAAGAATTTGTATGAGCTAAAGGAGCAAAGATCCCTACAAAACCCCCACAAGCGCTGTTGGGGACCACGGTCACCGAGGAACACCCCCGAGCCTCCCACGCGTCCCCCTTCCACTCTTTC
>NW_009647415.1:176499-179181 GCF_000708025.1 Charadrius vociferus
CGTCACGCAGGAGTTCGTGCAGGCACTGCCCTGCCAGTGCCGGTGACCGTCAGGAGAACCGCAGCCTTCCTGCTGCCGGACCCCCGCACGGGCCAAACCCACCGTCGGCTGGCCGTCTCTCCAAAAGCCACAAACAGCAGCTCGCCGGAGCAGACTTTTTAGGAAGTATCCCAAGTTTCCAGCACAGGAGGAGAATACAGCACTGCTGGAGGAGTCTGCTCATGCCGCGGCCCTCCTCCCCTGCGTGGCCAGAGGAACTGGAGAACCCCGGGCATGCCATCCCACAGGCACAGGCAGGCAACACGCGCTCCCCGACCTGTGCTTCCCTACGGCTCCCCGAGACGCACGCTTACAGGAGCACAGAGCCTCCAGCCAAAAGGACAAACTTTGGACAAAAGCAGGTCCGAGAGAACCGGTCCAAGGAAGCACCACCAGCAACAGCAACCCCCATCACCATCTCCCCTCCGGCGACTGCCAACTCGCTCCTTCCCTCCCCCCCCAGCACAGACACATCCAGCCTTTCCAGCTCGCTCACGTCCATCCATCCCTTCCGAGGTCTCCAGAGAACTCCTCCACCCCCTGACGAGATCCCACCAGGACTGACCCAAGACTCCCACAGAGACACTTCTCCTGTTACTGTGTGCGACTGGCACCTTACCCCAAGCCTGGTGTCACGTCCTGGCTCTAAAGCTTCTTGTTTGTTTGTGTTCAGCTCCCTTTCACTTCAAGGTGGAATACCGGACCTGATGGGAAATCCTCTGGGAGTTCTCCTGGGGCTGCAGACTTCAACTGGATTCATCACAGCTCCTCATCCGTTCCCTGCACGGCTGATCGCATCGAGACAGAGAACGGGAGGGAGAAGCCCAGACTCCACTCCCTCTGGATTCTGAAAGTGCTCTGAAGAACGCTGGTTTGAACTGAAAACGGATCCATCGGTGCTCTTCACTTCACAGACCAGGAATACACACGGTTCACGCTGCAACACTTCCACTCTGTCTCTTCCTCCCCTGTGCTCAGCAGCACCCGCCTCACAACATGGAAAGACTTTTGGGAAACCATGGTGGGCACCTCAGATGCATCGAAACCCAGCTGTGGGCTACGGGCACCGCTGGGCTACCCTGTGCCCGCAGCAGAGAGGCGAGCGGTGAGCGCACCAGGGCAGCTCGGGCACCGCAGAGCTGGTCAAGACGTGCAAAGAGCAGTGTGGGCGGAGGGTTCACACGTGTGTGCAAAGGTACAGACGGCAGGCACGTCTGGCACCTCCCCTGCCCCAGATGTGGATATATGCGCAAAGCACAAAATAGGTTGGTCTCAAGGAGCCCTGATTAGCACACAAAGTTGGTAATTAGGCAGCAACGGATCCACTCCCATCATAACTAGCTATTGATGTGCCGGGCAGAAGGTGAGGGGCGGCAGTACCCGCGAGGAGGTGGGCTCAGAGATCACCCACCACAAAAATCAGCATCTGGAGATGGCCTGAGCCTCAGCGAGAACAGCGCTGGGAGCGACGCGGCAGCGCAGAGACAGCGGTTTGGAATGCTTCTCCTCCCGGCTTTTTCTTTCTTTCCTTTACAGAGGAATGACTACGGAGGCATTCCAGGTAAATAAAAAGGAGGAAAAAAAACCCAAAAAGGGTGAAATGCTGTGCATCTTGGATAATACACACACACTGCCCCACTCGTTCCCTCTTCCTCCAATCTGTCAGCAACAGGCGATAACGCAACAGCAGCCATATCTGACAGGGTTTGGATCCGGACAGGCCAATCAAGAAGATAAGGTCTGAGGATGAGCAGAAGGCTACAGAAGTGTCTGCCTCAGAAGGATACAGTGGAAACCAGTCAATAATCCCCAGTCAGAAACAGTACTAAAGGCAGCAAACAGAAATTCCTGAAAATGGCCCATTTCTGCCTCTGCTGGTGACTACGTACCAATACGGCAACGTGCAATCCCTAAATCTCAAAAAGCTGCTGTGAAGATACCGCACCCAGACCACAGGGCAGCCCTGACCCTGCGCTGTATGCTCCCATTCACAGGGGTCCAAACTCTCACTGGTCCACCCATCAGGTGGGTCACAGAAAGGCCAGCCCTCTTTATCTCGGCTAACCCGGTCCCCCAACCGAAGCACACACCGGAGCACATGTCGGGTGCCGGGTCTTGGCTAGGAGCTGCGGTGCCAGTGCAGCGCCCGGAGAGATGGAGGGCAGCTGAGTCCACAGATGATCATGTGCTTCGGCACCTGCCCTCTCCCCCCAACTTGGGGGGTGGTGAGAGTCATAGAATCATACAATAGTTTAGGATGGAAAGGACCTTGAAGATCATTGAATTCCAACCCCCCTGCCATGGGCAGGGACACCTCCCACCAGACCAGGTTGCCCAAGGCCACGTCCAGCCTGGCCTTGAACACCTCCAGGGATGGGGGCTAAACAACCTCTCTGGGCAACCTGGGCCAGTGCCTCACCACCCTCACAGGGAAAAACTTCTTCCTAATGTTTAATCTAAACCCGCCCTCTTCCAGTTTATAGCCATTCCCCCTCGTCCTGGCACTCCATGCCCCAGTAAAAAGTCCCTCCCCAGCTCTCCTGGAGCCCCTGTAGGGACTGGAAGGCGGCAATAAGGTCTCCCCGGAGCCTTCTCTTCTCCAGGCTGAACAGCCCCAACTCTCTCAACCTCTCCTCCTTGGGG
>NW_009647415.1:179431-186512 GCF_000708025.1 Charadrius vociferus
TAGGACCTGCACTTGGCCTTGTTGAACTGCATGAGGTTGGCTTGGGCCCACCTCTCCAGCCTGTCCAGGTCCCTCTGGATGGCATCCCTCCCCTCCAGCATGTCTACCTCGCCAAACAGCTTGGTATCATCGGCAAACTCGCTGAGGCTGTGCTCGACCCCACTGTCCATGTCACCGACAAAGACGCTGAACAGTACAGGTCCCAGTACTGACCCCTGGGGAACGCTACTCATCACTTCTTTCCACTTGGACATTGAGCTGTTGACCACAACTCTTTGAGTGTGACCGTCCAGCCAGTTCTTCATCCACCGAGTGGTCCATTTGTCGAATCCATGTCTCTCCAATTTAGAGACCAGGATATCGTGTGGGACGGTGTCAAACACTTTGCACAAGTCCGGGTAGATGACATCAGTTAATCTTCCCTTGTCCACTCAGGTCACTCAGCTCGGTGCGTAAAATGATGGGAGGTGCAATGGGGTCCCCAACCACTGGAGACCATCTACAGATGGTCTGCAGTGCCCGCGCACGCCCGGACTGCCTGCGCGCAGCCCCAGGCACCCACGGGAGCGGGGCTGGCACGCTGGGAACAGGCGGGAGGAGCAGTTGCAGCATCCCAGGCACGAGCCAGAGGTTCCGTGGGCTGAAGCTCTCTGCAGAGGCAGGGCCAGGGGAAGCAGAGATCACTGCTCACGGGTGACAGCACTGCAACACGCTGTGCAGGATGCGGGCAAGCCAGGAGGAACACGGGCAACATGCAGCTGCCGGAGCAAGACTTCACCTAACCTACTCTCCTGCCTGTGAGAGGAGGTGGCAGCAGATATCTGGGGGAAGGAGCAAGGTTCCTTCTAACAGCCTGGAACAAATCACTTGCCTCGGGGAGGGGGATGTGGGGGGTGACTTCCCAAATCTGTTACAAGAGCTGGTTTGTACCTGAAGCAGAAGTTTTTATATGCTGGTGACTTCTGTCCTGCGCACGCCACTGCGGCAGTGCCCTCACCGACACGCACGCCCAAGAGCTGGCTCGAGGTCCCAGGGCAGCACGTGTGCCAGCTCCGCCAGGGACCAGGCAGACGTCCCATCCGCGACATTTGGTGACGGGGACAGTCAGCCTCCGGGAGGGCAGGCACGTACCCACTGCCACCGACCGCTCGTTCGGAGGGAAGCAAGTTCACAAAAGGTGGGACAATAACAGAACAGGGACTAAGCCCACAACTCCAGCGATCCCGTCCTGTTCACCTTTGCTCTCCCTGCGGCACAATCTTTCACTGACCCACAAGTGAGGCAGAAACACGGGTAAAGGATTCCAACACCTACACTGAGCTCAGTCCAAGTGAGATGAGCCACTGGAAATTAAACACCAGTGAGCGGGAAATCAGAGCCAAGGCTGGGCAGGATTTTGTGCTGACCACAGCTTCCACCGCTCAGAGAGGGCTGGAGAGAAGCTCCCAGCTGGTGGGGCACACCAGAGCCACCGGGGCCTCAAAACGTTCCAGCTGTAAAATCCAACCACTTGCCTCTTCCTCCACCTCTCTCCACTGCCCACTGATGGTTTCAGGAGACATGTGGGCCTGGGTCTTCAGGCTGCAGGTCCCAGTAGGGACCTTCCAAACAGGTACTCTTCCTCTTCCAGGAAGAGTCCTGCGGTTCATCCGGTCAGTTCCCCTCACCTCATCCCCAGGGAGCTCCCGCAGCCACGGGCACTCGGCTCAGGCAGGTCACGCAGCAAGGCAAACACGACGTGCTCAAGGATATGGAGCTTTGAGGATGGAGGAAACCGCTGTACTAATCTTGCTTTGCCAATTACCAGAATCTCTGCCCGTTACTCTGTCTGTATTAGAACAAGTGTTTTAGAAAGAAACCCCAAATCTTTCTCTAACTTCAGGGGATGGTGAATCCACCACATCCCACCTTCAGTATCCCAACAATTCCCTGACTCTAGGGCCAGAGTGGATGCCTAAGGCAGGGAACCCACTTCAGCCCTTGGTAAGTTCAATAGCCAGGGGTTAAATAGCCCCAAGATTTAAAAAAAACCCAAACACCACAACGCAACACTCCGCTCCTGTAGTCTGAAGGTTTTGTTTCAGCTTCTTCCAACCTCTTTCCTTCTGCGCTACGTCAGAGCCCCTTCTATAAGCTACCTTCTGTAAAGCTGTCAGGCAAGCTTTCCAGAGTCAGACCCCTTCCCTAAGAGCTCCTCTACACTTCTTCTAATTTGCTAACATCTCCCTCAAAGTACAGAGATCAGACAGACTCAGGAGACAGCGATGGACATAGGATCAGCAGACACAGAATTACAAAGGGGTTGCCCAGATGAGAAGGACTAAAGGTCACTGACATCTCTTGTCAGCACATAAAAGTTTTAACAGCCAACGTGGAGGACCACGTAATTCTAGTCCACCTGCACCCTGCAGATCTCCTGGTCCTCAGACATCTCCTGCCAAGGGAAGGGCACGCAGCGGGCACAGAGTTTGGGAAGGACCAGAACTCCTCCCACTCGTGCAGCGGCAGTGCTCGTGAAACACTCCTGTGGTGGCGGGGGTAGACGGGGACACAAACGTAAGAAACTCTTCAGATGGTGTACCCAAAAAGAGTTGCAGGCAATTGTATTCCTGCTGCTGGATCCCTCACACGTCAAGATTTTGGAAGGATCACATCTCTCTAGTACAATTCACACCTGCAGGCAACCAGGAGATGAAATGGCTGGATGACAGAAACGGACGTAAAAACTATGTGCAGAGCTCTACCCACCCTCCACCGTGTCCATCCACACCACCAAGAGGTCCCACTATTTGGCAAAACACTCACCGAGAGCAGCGAGGAGCAGTTAACTATGAGAAAGACATGACTTTGTAGATATGGTGTTGTGGGTGTTTTAAATATATAATTACACAGATAAAATTTGGGAGGGTCCCGGATTCCTCACAATCTCGAGCACTGCAGAGCAGTATGTACAACAAACACTTGCATGATGTCTGGTCACCTGCGGGCTCAATATCATCCTGAAGGACAATAGCCTGGTCTTGTTTTCACACACACTGTGCTACCAGACACAAGAAACAACAGCCCCCCGAAGCCTCGGGGACCCCGCTCACCCAGAGCGCACGTGTCTCTCCAGCCAGGAGCCAGGCTCCCGCACGCCGACTGCGGCGCCGGATTCTCACAGAGCGCCTGAAAGGACCACACGGCCTGCGAGGAAGACCCCAGGAGAAGGTTCTCTGCTCCTGACACGTCAGGGCATTTCTTGTTGCTGGGGAGGCAACACTAAAGCCTTTTTTTTTGTCCTCTCTCCTCGGGTGTTTGTGTTTTGGTGTTGTGTTGGGTTTTTTTTCTATTGCTAATACATACACAGAGCACAGAACAAGTATAATATTAAAGTGGATGTTAAAAGTGATATATAATCCCTCCTTGATTTCCCGGCGCAGGGAAGGAAGGAGAAGTGCACCCTCCTAGTGCTGCACACAGGCTGAGCAGACGCGCTGGGGACAACGGTCCCAAGAGCAATGCAGAACAGCGGCCACTCTCCCTCCTCCAGCGAGGGCAGCAAAGCAGCAGCTGCCCGGCACAGGGCACTCACAGTTGTCCATTGCCGCCCTCCCGGCCAGGCTGCACTGACCAACGCGTCCCCCAGGACCAGAGCACACCCCTGGGGAGGGGGTTTGGTGCCCCCGGGGAGGGTGCTCAGGGCTGCCTGCAGCTCCCGTGCCGGCAGGTTCAGCCCTGGCAGCTCCACTACAGGAGGACTTTGTGGATTCGGAGCCCGCAGTCCTGGAGCGAGGACCCTCCGCACCCCCCGGCCTTCTGCACAAAGGGGGGACGCAGACACAGCACCCCCACGCGCCTGCTGTCACCTGTCTCGCTTTTCTCCTCAGCACAAGACATTTTGCAGCTTTTGCCTCGTTAGCGCCTCGCGCGCCCCCAACCCTCTGGTGGGCAATCCCAGAGAAGAGCACTTCACTGCGGAGCCCGGCGCTGCCGCCGTCCTGCCGCGCGTACCGATGCCTCCCCACGCCGGGCGCGTTCACTAGTAGGAGGCAGCAGCACGTGCCCCCGCAGCTCCTGAACGCGGGGCAGCAGCCAGGGCGCTCTCGCAGCCGGCTCCGCGCGCTGCCCACGGAAGGCACTCGCAGCCACGCACAGGCGCCGGGCTGCCAGGGAGGGGAGAGACCCAGGAGAAACGCAACCACCTTGCCAAGCTGCATCGCGCTGCTCGCCCGTCTCCCCCCGCGCTCCCCGGCGAGCTGCTTTCCCGGAGGAGGAGTCCCGGGGTTCAGGAAATCCCTTTGTCTGCTGCCTGAATCCTCTTTCCATTGAAGTGCTGTGACGCTCTTTGCCATATTAACACCACTCAAGCAGCTAAAACGCCTTGTCAAAGAAAGGCAATAAAGCATCTTGCAGGTTATTACAGGCTGATGTGATTTTACTAAACCCTCACTGAATGAGCCCCACTCTGAGGAACATTTCGGGATCAGATACTTAAGCAGGGACAAGCAACTGCAATTCTAATTCACTGCCGCAGCGGAGAAAGCTTCTCCTTAAAGACAGAAGGATCAGGAATCCCCCAGATCTACTCGAGAGCCGTATAGAGAGGAAACCCTGAACTATGAAGCACTTGGTGGCCTCTCGGGAAGGAATCCCCACCCCGACACATCACTCGCGCAGAACACAGCGTGACCAGCGCGGGCTCGCACAGCGGCCACCCGTCAGCTGCGGGAGCTCAGAGCGAAGGCTGCCGAGACCAGAGCTGAGGCAAACTCTCCATGAGAGCCCAGGCGACCCGAAGGGGGCTCAGCACAGCATCCCAGACTGGTCAGGGTTGGAAGGGCCCTCTGGAGCTCCCCCATCCCACCCCCCACCAGAGCAGGGGCACCTCCAGCAGTGGCACAGGCCGGCGTCCAGGCGGGTTTGGGATGGCTCCAGAGGGGGAGACTCCCCCACCTCTCTGGGCAGCCTCTGCCACTGCTCTGCCGCCCTCACAGCAGAGAAGGCCCTCCTCGGGTGGAGATGGAACTGCCGATGGTCACCTTTGTGCCCGTTCCCTCTTGTCCTAAAGCACGCACGGCCTCACCTCGCCCTGTGCCACGCTCGCAGAGAACACAGCTCCACGTCTGAAGGAAGAGCCATGGGCAACACCAGCTCAGCCCTCATGAGCCCGGCCAAAGGCTTTGGCACCCGCCACCCCGTCCCCGGCACTGACCACCCCGACCCCGGCACTGACCACCCCGACCCCGGCACTGACCACCCCGACCCCGGCACTGACCACCCCGACCCCGGCACTGACCACCCCGACCCCGGCACTGACCACCCCGACCCCGGCACTGACCACCCCGACCCCGGCACTGACCACCCCGACCCCGGCACTGACCACCCCGACCCCGGCACTGACCACCCCGACCCCGGCACTGACCACCCCGACCCCGGCACTGACCCCCCCGACCCCGGCACCCGCAGGCGATGGCGGCGGCTGCGGAAGGGCTGTGAGGGACAGCACGCGCGGCTTCCAGCCCCTGACGGCGCGGGGGGTTTCTGCTGCCAGAGACCGCAGCAGTCGTACTGCAAAGCGGCCGCTGACAAACCTGCCTGTCACAAGTGAACCTTTTTTAAAATCCATTCACATTCTTGGCCTCCACAATGTCCTGCAGCAATAAATTCTGCAGTTTAACACCACACTGCACAAAAAAGTGCTCTCCTCTGTCTTAAGGCTGGAGCCAACATTTCTTTGAGCACCTCCAGGTTGGTGTACTGGAGGATTAGCAAGCAGTCTTCCTCCAAACTACTCATGAAATCACAGACTGCTGTCACACTGTTTATTTCCCAAATGGGTAAGTCTCCAACTGCGCAAGGGTATCTCCTCATGCAGATGCCACCGAAGGCTTCTGCTCACCCTCCATCCCCTCCCCGCGCTCTGCCAGCGCGGCTCTGCCCCGCAGGGAGAGGGGCTTAAGCTGTCAGAGGAGGTACGCCAGGGATTTACACCAGGCACATGGATGGGTTTGGTTTCGGTCTTAAGAGCTTTCCTAATAATTCCTATGTTTCCATCAGCTGGGGTGGGGTTGACCAGTTCTAAGCACTGCGCTGATTTTACAGCGAGTATTGCTGGTTATCTCTTTATTTATAATTATTATTGACAATGCTACAGAGAAACTGCTCCTCCAAGATCGACCATCTGAACGCCAATAGCCAATTGACTGCCATCGCCGTGTGCGCATCATTTGGGCTAGTCTTCGCCACAGGCACGATGAGCACTCATCAGCTCTGAGCCTCAGCAGACGTTTCATCGCTCGCTCGCTCTGCACCGGGCTGGCCCTCAGCCGGCCGAGACACCCACGGCGGCGAGGCGAGGACGGGCTGCGCTGCCCGCACGCTGCTCGGGGAGGGAAGGGGCACTTCTCCGCCTGCCTCCGCAGACAGCTCGCAGCGCTGCGAGCAGGGGGACGTCACCGTCTCCTTTAACACTCCTAGCTGCCGTTTCCCTACTGCTTTTTTTTTTTTTAAAAAAAAAAAAGAACCACAACGCAAAAATTACTGGATCACATACTTCTAAGCAGCCCACTGACACCTTTGCAATTTCAAATGCCAGGAGCTCGCTGCTCTGTAATTAGCAGCGCAGACCTCTCCCCCTGTCCAAGGCGCTTTGCAGCATGACACTGCACTTCTTCCAAACAGAAGTGAAGCACTTTGAAAATTAAACATCTTCTGTGATATTAAATACACCGAACTTGACACAAGCGTACAAAGCACAGACCTAGAGCGCTGTTAGGGCCACCCCAGCTTCCCGAGGGAGACGGCCCTGGCTTCTGTCTCCCATGACGGCAGGGCACAAAGTGGCCAAGGGGGCAAATTACCCGGCACGTTACAGGACGCGGTGCCGCAGGGCCCCACGCAGCCCCACGGCCAGCGAGACGCGGGGAAGGGGCCGGGGAGAGCTGCCCCGCTTCCCCGAGCTCACGCCATGCACCGCGCGGTCCCTACGCTCCAACCAGAGGGAACGTTTGGTGGTGTCACCTATGGAGTACAATCGAAAGACTTCACAGTCACCCTGGAAACTTTGAAGCCATGTAGGGAATAACTACAGCGGGGGCCA
>NW_009647415.1:186746-188957 GCF_000708025.1 Charadrius vociferus
GGGCAGGGGGAAGGCACCGGCTCCCGCGCAGCAGCCGTGCTCCTGGCACGGCCTCCGTGTCCTGCTGACAGCGCGGCAAAAGCAGCCTGCGACTCACCGCGGCGTGCCGGCCTTTCCCACCAGCCCTTCCCCGCCGAGCGCTCGCCCACAGCGACCAGACATCAGCAGCTTCCCACCTCTTCCACCTGCAGTGAGCGCAGCGCCTTCATCTGCTTACCCCCACACCCTTCCTCCTCTGCCTTCCCCTCCGCCCATTGCCACTTCATCCCTCTATTACCACTTTATTTCTTATCCTTCTCCTTCTTGTGAAAGCCTTGGCTTAGCTTATGAGGAATATACCGCCACGTCGAACATCTGACCGAAAGCGGCTGAAAGCAACAGAGCCACGGAGAGCCCGGAGGTGAAGTGAGTTTATCCGGTCTCTGAAGGGCTGATGACACGGTGCACTCCTGCAGCGCTTTCCAAGCAGCAGGTCTGAAAATAAGGATGTGTTTATGCCGCACAGGGTAGTTCAGTGAGCAGATACCCAAAGCTGCATCAGGAGCAGAAACTGTTTATTTTTTCCTGCGTTAGAAGGACCAGGTGCTCCCTGCTGCTCCAGTTCATCGCAGGTAACCGTCACTTCGCCTCCCCACAACGGCAGGCACCAACAAAAACACGACCAAGCACAGGGCTTCCAAATACTGCTCCCCCCGGGACACAGAGAGGAAAGGTTAACTTGAAAGTCTTGCTAAGCACTTTGTATTTTTTGAAGTTATTTTTTCTTTAATTTCCATAGGTAATGCAAGGTTAAAAGTGCTTTTAAAGCCAGTTTCTGTAAAAAAGAATAAGCTGATGGTAATAACCACCCTTTAACACACTATTACACGATGAGGACCAGCTTCATCAGGACCCTCCTTGCTGGACCCGAGATCGTTCCCGAGCGCCGCCTCTCTGCACATCAGGAGCGGACCCAAACTTTGTCCTTTTGCTGCCACAGGTTCCGTAAGATCAGCCATGAGCAAAGCTGTCACTGAGCCACCGCGTCATCCCGAGCGTGCCCACCTACCCAAGGGCACGCACAGCTCCCATCTCCCCATTTCAGAAGTGACAAAGAGAACTGGGAGAAGCTCCAGAGGAGGGCACGGAGAAGAAAGCATCTGCACACAAAGTGATGCACAGACCGGGACCTCAGCTTGCCAGGGACCAGCCGAGGGGGAGGTCAGCGGAACGGCACATGGCCAGGAAAGGACGGGCGCCCATCAGCCGTTCACGGCTTCTCCTAACACCAGAGGTGGGGAACGCCAGCCCGGACACCGGGCAGCAGGTCTAAGACAAAACCGGGGGTAACTCTTCATACAGCGCTCGATAAGCTGAGGAACACTTCACCACAGGATGTTATTGAAAGGACAAGCTCCCATCGGTTCAACAGGCCGCTGGAGAAATTAATGAAAAAAAATAAAACCCATCACGAAGGGCCTTGAGTCATCACGACAGCGGCTTCCCAGCTGCCAGCCAAGCACCGCTACGCACCACCCTCCCTTCCAGCGTGCCGCAGACCGCTGCTTTGGGCCACTCCGGCAACGAGTGGAACCAGGTAGTCCCCCGGCCCGATCAAACCGAACCATTTTTACATCCGTACATTAAAGGGCAACAACGCAGAGAAGATGCCCTTGCATTGAGCCGACATCACACGAAACTACTGTTGTTAATTGGGACAAGGTGATTATGCAAGGACTATGAAAATACACAGCCTCGCAGGGTAACTGTGTCATACGATCACAGAGGGCAGTTTGTATGATGCGCACCACACAGTGAACCTTAAGAAAAATCTGCGACGGTCACACTTTATTGCATTCAAACTAAGTATATCCCTGGAGCAAGGAGAGCCCAGGAGGCATGACAAGCAGGCGCTGGGGCGTCTGGATAGCTGCTGCAACTACAAAAAAAAAAAATCAGAATAACAAAATGCATGACACAATAAATGGGCCACCTCACCTGCGCATCAAGCGCGAGACTGGCCACCTCATTTCCAGAGCGCTTCACAGCTACAGAGAACTTAGAGACCAACAAGTGACATGACCAAAGCCACGAAAGGGCTTTTTATGGCAAAAGACTGAAAATCCTGGGAACTTCTCAAGAGGAGAAAATAAGGGAGAAAGGATGAAGAAATGTAATAATGAAATCTACGTACCGTCCTGCACGTTTGGCAGTTTTGATTTTAAGAAAGAG
>NW_009647415.1:188979-207148 GCF_000708025.1 Charadrius vociferus
CGATGCCACGCGGGTTCTCAGCAGAGCCTGGAAGTTAGCGACCCAGTAAGACGTATGTGCAGTAAACACTTCGTATGGCGTATGGCTGACAACATATGCTACCCATGTTGTGTTGTAAACTGAAGGAAAAACCTTTCAGGGGGAAAGAAATGTGCTAATTAATGAAGCTGCCTAGGGAAGCGAGAGAAACTCCTGTCTAGAAAACCGATAGGAACGAGCTACGGGCCCTTCACAGCCACGCTGCACACCACGTCCTAGAGCAACATCCCTCACACAGAACAAGAGAAGGGAAGAAATATCTGAGGAAAATTACAAGGCAGGAAGAGAGAAAAATACTCCATTTTTATGAAAGTTCTTAAAGGAGTGGTTCTGAAGGAGCCCGAGGAAGCCAAAGATGAAGAGCAAGTAGCAGGTATATAGGCAGAGGAGGTACTCCATTTCTTAATTAAGAGTCACAGGCTACCGAAGGGTACTGCATCCAAAAATTAATAGCGACAGCATGGAGCATCGTTGGGAAATTCCCAGTAAAAATGGCAGGAGAGGCCTCAGCAGCTGCAGGAATACTGCTACGTTTGAAGCAGATATCAACAACACCTTTTTCTCCCCTCTCCGTTTTGAAGCGGCGCTTCCGCTCTCTACCTCACCCCACGCTTCGCTCTGCGCGGCAGCGAGAGCACTGCCCAGTACAGGCGCAAGCGCCACGGCCCCGCGTCGAACAGCGAATCCCTTTACAGAAACGCTGAAATTCATGGCTGCACTTTGCGTACCAGACCAGGTTTGGGGTGCTGAAGATGGGGGATACGCTCCGTCAACCAGCCAGCCGCACTCCGGCCGCGCTCTGGTGGGAGCAGCCGTCTCCCGCCAACGCTGCGCCCATGGCGAGTCGGCGCCCGCCGGACAGCCGTGTCCCTCCTCCCGCCGGGACCAGGCCAGCCCGGCAGACGCCGAAGGTCCTGTGAGTCAGCAGAGCCCCGGGAAACGCTCCCGAGCAGAATCGGCATTTGCAAATCTAATAGCGTTTCAGGGAAACACTGGCAATGGTTTACAACAGGATAAATCATCGCGGTGGAGCTGCCAGCGCGTTATGTTGCCTCACATTTTTTCACTAAAACATTCTGTTTTCAGCAACCTTTAACGTGGCTGAAGTTAACTGTTTAGTATGATTCTTCCTATACCAAATATTTGCCTCAATGATCTTTTAAATAGCAAGTCCCAGCCTGACCTGGAGCCAAACTGTGGTTCAGAACTATAGCTGAAAAAAAAAAAAAAAAATATATATTTACAGTGCTGAAAACAAACAGAAAACCTCTTACAAATATTCTGAACAGGCAGCCGTGACACTTGGACACTCCAGATGACGGACTTAAAGTTGGCAGAAAAGGTCTCTGCAAGGTGCTTACTGCCACCAACACACAAACCCAACCCCATTTGGGAACAGCTTAAGCTTAAAAAAAAAACCCCAAACCACAGCTGAACACTCGCTTGGTGTCACCTTCCCAGGTCTGCAGATACATCTCTGAATGTTCACACTGAGAACATGTAGTGCCCACTGCTCCAGCAGGGCCAGAGGTCCCGTTTCATCCCAGGGAGGAAGGATGCTCCAAAGTCTGTTCCCGGTCTGCTGCGTCCCCCCCGCTGCCCGCAGCCTCCCAGGAAAGCTGCACCTCCTCCTCCCGTTCCCAGGGCGGACGGCCGCCCCCCCGTGCCAAGGCTACCACCGACACGGCGGAGGGGAGCAGCGAGCCTGGGAAAGCCCAGGAGGTGCCTGGCAATCTCAGCTGTAATTGCAAACTACAAGAGTGTTTGCGGGCAGAAGCCAACCGTTGTTTAATGTGAATGAGGAAGACAATTTTGTTTTCGGGCAGGGTTTCCTCTACCCTTCCTGCATCGACTAGCAGCCAGCCTCACCATCAGAACAGCAGCCTGGAGCAGGCAGACCCTATCTAAAGCTACCTGGACCCCCTCTGCTGGAACACGGGGTGAAACCTGCTGGGCAGCAAGTGGGCATCCATCCACCTGGAGAGAGCGGGGCTTCCTCCGCAGACGCAGAAAGAGATGGCATTTTCAGTGGGACTCAGCTCAGCCCCCCCGGGAGAGGGCGATGGGAGCAGATGGGGACGTTGGTGGTGCACAGCACTTCCTGGGGGCACTGCTGTGTCCCCCAGCGCTCCCCAGTCGCATCCTGACAGACCGGGCACTGCGTCTCCAGCCTGGGGGAATCAGCATCACGAAGGAGAGCGTGGTATCTGTCCCTCCCGACTAAGCTCAAGTGCTTATATCCTGGCATTGAAAAAGCCAAACAGCCCACGCCAAGAGCACAGGAACCGGGTGTGTGCTCCCACCACCTCGTCCGTAAGCAACAGGGGAAGCGGTGGGGTCTGGTACTGCCGTCCCCTGCTGCGCTGCCCACCTCGGTGACAGGCAGACAGCACTCCTGCAGAGACTCTCCTGGGATCAGCTCTCTTCTTCCCACAGCTCTCACCAGACTCCACAGAAGTATCTTCTTAGGAGGCACGTGCATCTCCTGGGTTGGACTTCTTGTGTACGTCACATGTACGAAAACAGAAACTTCAGGGACTGTGGGAAAACCAGCAGGATGGGAAAGGAAGGTCCATTCTAGTACTCTGCCCCCAACCCCGTCTGGGCTAGACAGCAGGAATCAAGGAAAGAAGAGGGAAGACTGGGCTCCAAGAGCCCTTGTACACTCCCACACACAGAGGACATGGCAAGGAGAAAAGTGGAAAAGGAGAGGAGGAAAAAAAATAAAAAAAAATTCATAGTTACCTAGTTCACGAAGCTGCTCGTCTACTGTGAAGCATGAATGAAAATGAAAGAGAAAAAACATGGGACACATGCAGTAGCTGAGAGCAAAGCAGAAAAACACAGAAACGAAGGACAAGAGCTGCCTCCAGCTCAGTCACCAGGACACATCTGGGCCACGGGCAGCAACAGGGCGCTGACAGCCCGGCAGCCCACAGCCACTGATGCTGGCCCCACAGCGTCTGGTTTACCGAAACCCAGAGGTCCACACGCTTTCTAACCATACAGCCCTCCGAGGACAGCGCTTCCTGTCTCCTCTGCCCCATGGCCTCACGTCTGAGAGACTAACCCATTCCACAAGGCCACGTTGGCCCAAAACAGAAAAGGAAATTTGATTCATAAAACTTTCCATATACTATAGATTAAAATAAAAGTCTCCTCAGTCCCTTCTGCCCAGGAGGGAAATAGAAAGCGTTTTTGTTTTCCTCCCTGCACACCTCCTGCTCAAATCTGGACAGCCCACTGTGTTCACATTCTATTACGAGCCGGGAGAAGTCAAAGCGTCCTTCCAGTACCTAAAGGGGGACTACCGGAAAGATGGGGACAGACTTTTTAGCAGGGCCCGTAGCGATAGGACAAGGGGGAATGGCTTTAAGCTAAGAGGGGAGATTCCGACGAGATCTGAGGAAGCAATGCCAGAGTGCCATCTCCTCCATCGCGGGACATGGTGAGGAGCTGTGCACAGACGGCACAGTCCCTTCCAGCTGAGGGGTCGGGCACCCACGCCACGCTGCACGAAGCAGAGAGTGGCTGCTGCTGCGGGTCAGAGCACCCTAACGTAGAGCTGACTCCACACTCCACCGTCTGCCTCTCCCTGCCCAGATTCTTTGCCAGGTCTTGGGCTTACGGCGCTGTCAGAGATGGTTCCCACCGCCCCGACAGGGAAACACGCCACCTCAATGCTGCAAAAAAAGGTCAGGGAGTGTCACTCTGGAAGCACAGAAGTAAGCAGGAAGAAAGGAGTTGGTGTGTTCTCTAGCTGCTGCTTGAACCAAAGGCCTGAAGAAACCATCAGCGTACAGAAATGCGCTGCAACGGCAGAGGATGGGCTGGAGCACCTCGCTGCTTCTTGGTGCTGCGCGGAGGAGAGGTGAACAGTCCTGTACGTTCAACTAGTGCGATCCTCAGCACAGTGCTTGCCTAAACCACGAGGATGCTAAACATGCACTCATCTTGGGCATGGGTTTGGAAGCAGCAGACCAAGATCCACCAAGACTGCACACACCTGACCGTCCCAGCAGCTCCTGCCCTCAAGGGGCTTTCAGACCTGCCGGCTCCCGGGGTCAGCTGCGAGCTCTTGGACTCGGTTGAGTGACGGATGTTGAAATCTACTCAAACCCACACCGTGCTAAACGGGAACGGTCAGCATCCTCAGCACAGATCCCCAGATCAGGCTGCATACCCAAGTCAGACACTTACACCGCCCTTCCAAACCTGCTGCTGCTGCAAAATCGACTGATGCAAAGAATATACGCCCACCAAGGGAGAAGCCAGGGGCTGACGAGGCAGTTCGCTGGATGTCTGAGAACTCGACCACATTAGCAGGCTCTTGATAAAACAGGCGAACGTACAGGCAGTGTGTCAGCCCCTCCGCACAGCCGTCCACACGCAGAGCCCTACCCTGCTGCGAGCACCGCGCTCCGTCAGCGAGCGGGAAGCTGTTATCCCAGCACACCTCGACCCTACGGCAACTAACGCCCGGCAAGCTCACGCCCCAGTCTTCCCTCTAATAATAGGTCTGTGTGCCCCCATAGTCAAAAACTGGGACACTACTAAGGTCAAGCTGAGGCACACAGAAGATGCTGACTTGAATTAATGAAGCATTTTCTAATTCTGGAAGGTAAATAGGGACAGCTGCCAGCTCAGTGCACACCTAAATGCATTTGACTTGAATGCCTTACTAATTTAAGTAGTTTCCAAGGAAAGACAGACTATGTATTGCTAAAATGGCATCCCCAAAAGCCAACATGTTTAGAGGTCATCTACAAAACCCGTTTTAGCCCCAGATTTGTTTGCCAATGTGACTGGCAGGATGACACCTCTCTGCCACGGGACCAGGTTTGTCTGCCGCCACGGCAAGAGACAAACCTACCTGGTACCCCGAGGACAGTCGAGCCCAAGATCACCGAAACCACCCCCAAAGCCCAGCGAGCGTTCCGCTACCAGGGGGAATACAGTACTGTGGTGTTTGCGTGCAGCTGTAGGAACGCCCCGTAACTCCGACTAACGACTGAGTCACAGCCTGCAGAAGCCTCAGCGAGGAGGGGGAGCACAGGGAAACTCCTTTTCCCAGAGGACAGAGAAAAGCAGTGCCCAAGGACCAAACCATGGGATTATACATGCAGTAAGAAGTGAGTGCCAGGAAATGCAGAAATATCTTAATTAAACCTTAAAAGTGGGGGAGGCTTGTTTATTTTTTAAAAGGACAGTAAGTTTGCTACTGCGTTTACTATTTGTAAGTCCAAGAGTTTGTAAATAGAAGACGTGCGTGCACCCTGACCGCTTGGTACAGATCGGCAAGGTTATACCGCCAGGTGCATCCCCTTCGTCCATCACCAATGAAGAATCTATCGCAATGTCAAGGCTCTGATGTGCAAAAAAATTAGTTAATTTCTATCAGTGATCTGAACTGAAACGTATTAGTCACAGCAAATCGTATTTATAAGCGGATGCTCTTATGCAGAATTAAAGTGAATATAATTTCTTTTATCATAATTATAGCTTTAGGAGTGAATTGAACTAAACCAAATGAACTATTTTAGTTCCAAGTCAGAGGCCACAACTGCTTTAAGTGGGTAAACTGGTCTATTACAAAGGGCAGCGTGGATCAGCTCTTCTGGTTACCCTACCCAGCCAAGCCATAAAGGAAAACATGAATTGTGGGATCTAACCAAGAGAAGCCTCAAAGGACCACGCCGCTGATGAGCAGACATTCACCACGCTGCAGTGCCTGCGCCAACGCTCACTATAGACAGATGATTAACAAGAAATCCCTGGGTTCAAAAATGACAATGATCAAAAGTTTTAGGCAAACAAGTCGCCCAGCTCCCAGCAGCAGATGGAGGCGTCAGAACCACAGAACAGAGCCCAGTGCAGGTGCCACGGACGCTCTTGCCAAGCTACCGGCGAGGTAACCCCAGGCAGACCAGACCGGGGCCGGGCGCTGGGCTGACACCACCAGCCACAAACCAAAGTCTTTATCTAAGCACGTGCCCCGTGGATCCACGCCACGCTGAAGCCTCTCCCCACAGACCTGCAGTTCGCTGGCTGGAACCTGCTCCTCCTCCTGACCCACGCTGCCCCCGAGGTCCCCCTGCAGCTGTGGGGAGAAGGTCCCCCGTGACCTTCAGATGGATGAGTCTGTATGGAGGGAGCACTGGGCATCTCTCCAGTCCCCTGCTACAACCACCTGGAACTCTAACTGCAATTATTTTTACAATGAAACATTAACCAAACAGTACTTAGAGGTAACATACAGAAATTACAGAAAATCATTCTTATGGTTATTTGTATTTCAGAAATAGGTAACACAGCTTCTCCCCAACCTCTTAAAAATCCACTGAGACATCCCTCCATGCCTCCCACAGATGGGATCCAAGGTCCGTGCCCTGGGTTTAGCTTTTACATCACACCAGAGCGGATCTCTTCGCCAGACTCAGTTCGGACCACGCTCCCGTCCCCACGGCTCCCGGTGAGGTAGCAGCGCCGCGCTGGCGCTCGGGCACGCGCAGACAGCGGCATCGCTTGCCCGGTCTGTAGGCAGAATATATTAACAACTGTCCCAACATTTTGCTCAGCGTTATCAATCACGATCCCACTGAGAAGGAAATGCGGCTTCTGACGGGCAGTGGGGGATCAAAGGAAAACGGTAATACACAGTTATGATTTGACAGCAAGCTTTAAACGAGGAGCAGAGTACGTGGATCATTACTAATTCTTAATCAAGACAAGAAATAAACACCCAGAGGGTGACCCCTCATGCCCACCAGCTATTCCCAGCTGGTGCGACAGCAATGCCTCTGCTTCCACGAGACGGTGACGCACCGTTCGCAGAGCCCGGCAGAGGCAGCCCCCGGTGCGTCTTACAGGTGTCAGACCCGAGGTCCATATTTAATCCACAAACCTGTGGCTGGATTCGAAGCAAGCTGTTACTGTCAGGCACAGAGATTTCTGCTGGCACGCTCCTTCCCAAAGCTGAGGCTCCAGACTCTCTCGCAAGCCTCTGTGCCAGCAGAGTCCCCGAGAGTCGAACAACAGAGCTCCACCTCGGGAGCAAACTGCTAAAGTGCCAGTCTCACCTCTCCTGAGCTGGAAAGCCCTGAATAGAAACACATCTGATCTTTATGCAAAGGATACCCACCGGTAGGTTTGTTCAGTCGTTAATTAACTTCACCTTTAAAAGATCAGAGAGATGAATTCGCTATTTAAATGAAGCAGTGTACGCTGAGGCAGCCATGAACATCTGTCTCTCGCCGCCTTTGCAAAGCGATGCTTCGGCCACGCGGAGAGCAGCCCCTGTGCCGGGAAACACCGTGATTCACCAGGGAACCTTTCGCTGCTGCCAGGAGAAGACCCGTAACTTTGGTTAATACCCACCGGGGACCGGCGAGGGGTGTCAGGGTGATGGCCGGCCCTTTCATTAACTTCCAGAGCGGGACGTTAAAGGCAACAGCAGAGCGCGCTTTCGGGACGGAAGGAAGATGCTAAAGCCGAACAAACGCCTGCGATGGTTTGCGAGAGCCACCGCTGATGGCCAGGACGGATGAAAGACACAGCTGAAAGGCTATCTGTATCTGAGCTAGTCAGCAGAGAAATAGACTATTTCAGAGTGTGATTCATCAGACTTATTTTAAATGTCTGACTTGGGGTGGGAGAAATTGTGCTTTGGAAGAGCTGTTTCTCACCGCTGACCGCAGGGAGTCCAGCCGAGCACCTGAACGGTCCCCTCGCCCCTCCGACGGCCGCGAGCTTCCCCCTGGTGCGGAGCAGAGACCCACACTGCTGCTTCCCACACGACGGCAGCGCTGCCGGTCACGGGTGACCCCGACCCCACCGTCAGTTTGGGCGAGGACCACAACAGGCTCATCAGAGACAGCCACCGATGGCTCCGGCTCCGTGCTCACTGCCTCCGGCCCCCCAAGAGCATCCTCGGTCAGAGGCGCCTTCGCCCTGAGCGAGCCACGACCGCCTCAGGAGGAGGTTTTTAAGGACCCCAGACTCCAGGAGAACGGGTCTTCCACCCAAACCTCTCCCTTCTGCCAGATCAGCCTGAGGAACCCGACAGAAAGCTGATGGGGAAAGGGGGGGGTGAAATCAGACTTTCTGCCCTTTACAGAAACAGCTCAAGTGCAACAGACAAAGAACTTCCAGAGCTGGGAAAACAGCTTGGGAGGGGAAAAAAACAATCCCTTCGTAGCAGGAAACTGCTCTGCAAAGAGAGATCCCGGAGACCACCCGCCAACCCCGGACCACTTTGGCTGCGAGGGAATGTGAAGGGGGAGCGCCCGACGCAGTACGGTGTCTGGTTAGAACCGCTCAGGTATGGCAGAAACGGCAGAAACCGGAGGAAGGTGCATGCGGAACGCGGACACAGGATCACGCGCCGCAGGTCACGCCGCAGGCACCCGCGAGGACCGAAACGGTGCCACGAGGGAACGGGGCAGACACCGCAACGGGGGCGATCCCAAGGGGGAAACGGGACAAGCAGGAACATTTTGGGGTACGCGGGGGGCTCATAGGGCTGTGTGAGACTTGCTACGGGATGTGGGATTATGTCGAATTAGAGAGACAGAGACACGCACACGTCAGGTGTGACACCAGGCTCACCACTGGTGCCAGCTGAGGACGGGACTGATCCAGAAGGCAGAACTGTTTAATTGATCGGCACTGGAATGGGATGGGTTGTGCTCACAAGAAGATGGCTTGGTAGCACCAAGCAGCATCTGCCAGGAATTTGACGGAAGACACTCAGCGGCTAAAGCAAACCTGGCTGTAATTTGATTGAAGACGGAGAGGCAACGCTCGCTGTCAGTGCCCCACTGTCCTGAAAGCGCATCTGACAGATGCGGGAAGCAGAGGAGCATGTGGTGGATGAGATGAGACATTTGTATTTGTCCCGCTCTCCCTCTGTCAACAAGCAGAAAATGTCACCACGTTAAGGAGAACTCTACCTCGCTAGAAGAAACCTGAGGGGGGAATAACCTTGGCTATTATTTTGGCAAGTACTTGCTTCAGCAGCCGCTCATGAGGATGCTTTTTAAATTCTTTATGCTTTCAAACACGCTCTTTAGCAGTGCACTATTTAGAGACAAATTTCTCTCTGCTGTCGAATTCAGATGTAGGCAAAGCGTAGGGAATGGAGAAAGACCTTCAGAAAGAGTTCAGGAGCATAAATCTACCCCCGCAAACACACCTCCTGAAAAACACTCTCAATGTTAAATTAAGATGATTGATGTTACATTTTTCCCCAAGAACTTGCATCCGTAAGTACTGCAGTGCTAGAAGAGTATCCAGTGGATGAAGAACAAATTGGATGACAGGTTTGGTAAAAAAAAAAAAAAGAAAAAAAAAAGAAAACCAAAAATTTAAAATGGGGGTATCTTCAGAAGAAAATAATTTCTTCAAATGAAAAAGTCCATCCAAAAGCAAGATGCAAGAAAGAGACAGAGGAATTCTGCACAACCTGTTGGAAGCAAGACTTAAAATAAAGGACAATTTCTGTGCTAGTCACCCCCAAGCACGGGTGCGTTCTCCGTGGGGGGGTCCAGCTGCTGAAGCGACGCACACAAGCCCAGTACAACCCAAGTCCCAGTGAAGTCTGCTGGGAACCGTCTGTTTGCCTGCCGTGCAGCTGGGCTTGGGGCGCAGCGTAGATATGGGGTGCCCAAGGAGAAGAAAACAGGAGACAGAAGATTTCTGCTACGGAAGGAGGAGTTTTGATGGTATTTCGTTCTTTTGACTTGTCAACAAGGTTTACTCTCCTACAGTGACAAGCTGATGAGAATTCCCAACGTATCATCGCAGATGCCAAGTACAAATGCTATCATTTTTATGGCAATATGCAATAATCCAACCTCACACTGGGTACCTATATGGCTTTCAAATGGTATTTGATGCACACACTAAAGAATCTCGTTTTGGTGCATTTCAGAGAGACACTGGGGGAAAGTCACTCATTGCTGAACATACAAACACAAAGTTGTTGAAACACAGGAAACACTTATTACCCTTCTCTTAATAAAAGGAGAGAAGAAAATCCATTAAAAACCCATAGGTGAAGAAAGAATGAGAAATCCAGAACATCGCAGAAAATAGTCGTCTTGACCGAAAGGCTTTCGAACGCTCTAAAGCTTCAGCGCGAATACGCAAAGGCAGCAGAGCCGCGTCCTGCGCGGGAAACGGGCACGACACGACAGACTGCACTGCTGCGCGATACCCACGAGCACAAACTCTGTATCTTACACTGTTGTTCTTCCAGCATCTAATTATCTCACCAGTATGGTGTTACACATATAACGAGCCTCTTTGTAGAAAGCTGGCACTGAAAAACCCTGACATCTGAAGAAAGTTCCCGTAAGTTTCGAAGACTAATACTCCCTGTCAGAGCAATTTATGCTGAAGAAAAAAGAAAGTACAAAAAAGTTTCAGAGATTTGTTTTATCATAAGCGAGCAAAATCTCTCCACCAGTGTACCTGAATGGAAAGCAACGTTGGAGACACGTGGACCACAACAGTTCAGGGCAGTTCTGTCCTTCCTACGTGCAGCAGAGAAACCCGAGATCCTGACGCTGTTCTGCCTGACATCCTCTCTAAATTCTCCCTTTGTTTCATGGTTTGCTTTTTTTTTCCCCTCCAAATTCTCAAGCACAGAATTTCTTGTCAGTGACACCTTGATTTCCAGAAGGGTTATTTGGCCTTAGCAGGACGTTTTCAGTTTAGTAGCTCCAACACCCCCGAAAACACGCTGTTGCGCTGCAACACGTAAGATCTCAGTGGAAAAATCCTGTCCTAACCTCAAGTAAAGAAATTTAGCACAGCAGAAAGCAGGACTTATGACAGACAGCAGTCCCAAGAGGTTGTATAATTCTCACACCAGGCTACAGCAACCAGCCGCATCCTGGCTTCTTCCCATCTCTTTCAAAATGACCTTCCTCGTAGACAACACAAGAAGGAACAGGAGGAGAATTTCCTGACCCAGGTACATAGGAAAAGCTTCACCAGTAATTCCGAGTCTCTCCCAGCCCTGAAGTAGACACGGAGAGAGTCTGTAACAACCTCGTTCATGGAAATAAAGCTAAAAGGGAAACAAGGGATCACGGGGGTTTTGTTAACTTTTGTTGCTAGCGATCATAAAACCCACTCAGCTTAAGCACGTGCCAGAGACTGTCTTCTACAGGCAGCACACAGCCCGTGGAGCCCGGTCCAACCAACCGACCCCCCGCGGAGCCCACAGCCGCCACGCGGGTGGTGGTGGCCGACCCTGCCTTCACACACGACAGCTCTGGAGATTCACCCTGACGCTGGGACGCAGCGCCTCGGATTTGTGGGCGCACAGTACCTGCTGTGTTGAGGGACGGGGCTGGCACTGCCCGTCCTGGGTCAGTCCCGTGCCCCGAGCCCCCCGGCAGCAGCCCGCAGCAGAGGAGCGCTCCCCTCGGCGCCACGCACGCTCGGCCCGTCAGATGGCACAAGAAGCCTCAACCTGTGCGGCCTGATCTGTGGCAAAAATTAAACTTTAAACAGAGTGAGAAAATTTTAGGCCAGACCAATTTTTCTAGCCGTAGTTTAGGATTACTAAAAATAGAGTTTATAATGCCAACCGGTGGCAGGTTCAATAACCGTAGAGGGATTACTTGTTCCGCACGTCCTCAGGGAATCTCCATCTCTTCTTTGCACTGAAGTAGATTTTGACACTGCTTCCCACCGCACTGTCCTCATCAGGTCCCACCCGACCTTCTCAATCCTTGATTGATATTGGCCCATAAACAGCATTCCAGAAAGGCTGTAAGGCTCTAACAAGCTACTTTCCTCCCCTCCCCACTGTCCTAACGTACCTCCCAGGCTCAGGGGATCCGGTGGTGGTTCCTCGCACACGCTCAGAGCCCCGGCGTCCAGACGCGTCCCTGGCGCCAGGGGCTGTCCGGGGGGATGCACCGATCTCACAGACTCTGGACCACCTGCTTTCATCAGGACGGCACGGTCCTCGGAGCCGAAACCCCTACACGCCTGCCAAGCTTTTGGTCTCTTTCTTTCTAGAAACTGTCCGTTTGTGCTGCTGCAGTGGGTAGAATCCATAATCGCCACAAACCTGCAGCCAGCTCTGAGTGGAAGAGACTGCCGGCTAAACGGCACTTCCCTCCAAAAAGCAGGACCCAGCTCACCGCTTGCTACCGAGAGCGGGTCTCCTGCGCCCTCCCCGAGAAACCCACCGCAGCCCCCGGAGCTGCTGGTGCTGCACGGCTCCATGGTGGCGAGCGCCGGCGAGAGCGATGCCGCGAGCTCCCGACTTCCCGGCTCACCAGCCCCCTCCTCGATGAACGGGAGGGTACAGCCATGGCACAGTCTTGGAACAACCCTGCAAACTGCCATCCACGTTGTAACACCCCTCAATAAACACCAAATAAAGTACCATCACCTCTGTTTGTGACTGACATGGGCTGTCACCACCATTCAACAAGTGAATAAACACGCAAAAGGAGAGGAAAGGGAGGTATGGTTCACACCGTAAGCTAAACACGGATTTAATATCCCTAAATTTTGTAAAGTTTATTTGCTTTAAAAACATAAACCAGAGTATGTAAATTCTACGTTCTCTTTACCTTAAATCACTTATCCAGAGCAATGCAAGATCCACTTGGACGGCACCCAAGACTGCAATCACAAAGACCTATTTATTTGTAATGGAAACCGAACTGGTCTAGAGAAGAGCAGACAGGTTGATCAGAGGTATAAAAAAAAATAATAAAAATTGCAGGAAAAGACTTAAAGAGTGGGGCACACTAATGGCAAAGCAATGTGTACTTAAGCAGATACAAAAAAGACACATAAAATGGCGAGTGGGATTTAAAAAAAAAAAAAACCCAAAAAACCCAAAACTTCCACGGAGCATCTGAACAAGAGAACACTTAAACTGAAGAGTAACGTATTTATAAACCGGCAAGATTAGATACTTTTCTACATCAGGCATAATTAGCTGTCTTGTGACACAAGCGGCATGAAGAGCACAGCGGGGATCAGAAAGAGGTCAGATATTTATACAGAAAACAAGAACAGCCAGAGACGTACCAGGCGGGATACAACAAAGTCCACTGACTCTGCAGCCCACCGCTGAGCCACACCGTGGAAGCCCGTGTCCTACAAAGCCCATCACCCCCACCATCGCGGCTCCCCATGCACCCCCAGCGGCTGTCCCTACCCCAACGCTACCCGTGCCCCATACAGCCCCACCACCTCTTCCCACCCCAGTATTCCCAGCCACCCTCTTACTCCTGTTCGGCCAGAATGCAGCAGATCACATCATGGAGCCTGCATAGCCTTGGTGGCCACATGCACAGGGCTCAATGAGATGTCAACTGACTGCTTCCCCCACCCTCAGTCGCCATGTCTCCAGCGACTTGGTCTTGAAACCTCCACACATGGGACAAATCTGGTTGAAAACGTTTCAATGGCTTGGAAGTGAGTGTGAAACAATCAGAAGAGAAGAGAAACAACAGTCGGTTATGTCCAGCTGCCTCAGGAGAACAGTCTAGAAGTAGGTACCATGGCTGTTTCCACGTCAGGGCAGGAGCCAGACAAGGACGATGGGGTGCTCTCGATGGCCGGTCCTTCTGCGGGTCACTGTGCTACCGTACCCTTTCCAGGAGCCCTGGCATGAGCTAACCGGAGGCCACCTACCTCACAGGGACAGGACCTGGCTCAAATCTAGGAGAGAAACTACCTGAGCCTACAGTGGAAAAGCGTTGGTCCCACTGACCAGCAAGGGAGCAGGACTGTACCCTGTCACCGGGTCACTGCAGGCTTGGCCGGGCAGTTGTACATATTGCAAGCAATAAAGCCCCCATGTCTTCCAAACAAATTTCTCCACATCTCTCAGATATTTGGGGTTTAATCAGTTCATTTTATTTTGTTTTTCATGAGCAATTCTTCTCTTATTCCTCTTCCATGACTCATTTTTCAAAGTTTCCAACAAGAGGAAATAATTCATCCATGTCTCAAGAAGCTCTCTCATTATTCCTGAAAAATCTTTTAACTTCCAAACACTGACCGCTAGACAAACAGCACAGAAGCATAGCTCCCAGGCTCCCACAACACCTAACAACCTCAGCCACCCAAGTAGGCTGCCTTGCGCTTGGTCCCCAAACGAGGCATCGTTCCAGTCACTCCAGGGCACACGTCCAAGATTGCCGTGCTGACGGCAGAGCACCTTTGGCAAAGCCACGGCACAGGAGATGCACGGGAACATACCAGAGCGGATGGGGACAGCTCTGCACAGCTGTCTGCCACCACTCCCCTCCAGCCACGATGAGAGATAACGACTCCTGTGCTCCAAAGGCCTGGTAGGATCCCCACTCATGCCTAATTACTTCCAAGGAACTTCTGGCTGCAGAGAACTGGAAGAGCATTCATCCACTCTCACCGTCCAGTTCTCGGCAAACGCACTATGTTGGGGCCAAAGACAGTTTTTTAATCCATTGGAGTCCCCAGGAGAGTCAGAGAGTTCCTCAGCAGGAGAGCAAGACTGGTCGGTGCCCAAGGGCTGCAAGAACCAGGAGCGTGAAGCACCGCGAGCTCAGAGGGCAACAGGCTCTCGACAACCCCCAGCTCCGTCTGGGGCTGTGGAGAACGCGCTGGAGTTGGCGTCCACGGGACAGGGTGGCTCCAGCTGAAGAGACCGTGGAGACAACGAGCACCGGGAGATGCTCTGCAGCATCAGGTGGGATACTGCTCTCGCACACACAGCCCTCGCAGCCAGCGAGCCCCGGGATCCCTGCTCGGAGCATCGCTGAAACAAGGCAAGCAGGCAGCACGTGTCACTAAGTCATTTCATTTGTTAAAAAAGAAAAAAGTCAGTCTCCTTTTTCCAAACGAGGACCTGGCCACGGTGCCTTTGATGTCTCACAGCTGGACCACAGCAGTCTCTTGTGTTTAAAGCCAAACCAAAAAATGAAGAGATGAAGCCTGAAGTCTGGAAGGTTCTAGAGCCGCCTCCCCACCAGAACAGCAGGAGGAAAGCGCCGGTGGTTTTAAAGGTGGAGCGCGATCAATTTACTCTCGACTCACTGACCAGGAGACTCCATCTCCATGTTCTTCCAACTCTGGCAATAAGAATACCACAGGAGCAGTGGCCTGGCAAGGAGGCAGCTGTTTGTCACCCCTTTGCTCTCCATCACTATGGGCACAGGCAGTTTGAGGGTGAAGTTTAAAGCTTGGGCTTCACCTTCCAAGTTATTAACAGCTCCATCTCTAACCCCCTGCATCTAACCACCCGGACAGCCGCCTTCCCACGGGGCGGCCGGGATCCTACAGCCCCGCGCGAACGGTGCGTGAGCAGCCGCTCTGAGTGTCTCTGAACGGATAAAGAAAATCCAGAGGCAACTAGCTGGCTGAGCATCAAACAGAAACTGCAAAACCCTCCACTAACAAAACCTGTTTCTTCCCCGAAAGGGTTGTCAAGCGCTGGCACAGGCTGCTCAGGGCAGCGGTGGAGTCACCATCCCTGGAGGGACTTAAAAAAGGAGCAGATGTGGCGCTGAGGGACATGGGTTAGCGTGGGCTTGGCAGTGTTGGGGTAACGGTTGGACTTGATGATCTTAAAAGTCCCTCCCAACCTAGACAGTTCTATGATCCTATCGTCAGCACGCAATAACAACTTTATTCACAAGTAAAATAATCCTCTCTACCTAAACAACCTCCAGCACACCCAAGAACTGCTCCAGTAATAATTCAACAAAACCATAACCACAGCCAACAGAAATTCAGCTTGCCGTTCGTCTCACAGAGGGTTAGCTTAGATACTGCAGTAGGGAATGTCAATAAGGAACCACGCTAGAGAGGAAAACCCACTGTCGGATACACATGGTAACAGTTGCTTGAGAATAACTCCTCCTAATCACAAAGTACAACAAAATGACACTCCAAAACCAGCACGTTCACAGTGTTCCTAATTTCTCCTTAGTTTCCAAGCTGGAGATTGAATCCTCGTTGTGCCTCATCTCTGAACCATTTCTCCCTGTGACCTTGCGATTTCAGTGCTGGTGACTACTGGTTCTCCCTTTGCTTGGGGCGCTCACATCTCATTTCATTTCTCATTATCAGGAACAAGCAGATCAAGGACAGACTCTCCTCCGCTTGAATTCTTTAGCTATCTTACAAACGAAATAACTGTATTGATTATTGCCTTTTGTCATCCAACAGCTACCAGGACAGTCACAGCACAGTTCGGACAGACACCCTAACTTTTCCCATGCTCCAACTCCTACTGCAAAGCCCCGAGGAAATCTGTCATGCAACGCGAGGTTCAGCACGTCTCTCGCTCCACCAAATCCAGTCCGCAAGACCCCTGCTTAACATCAGCGTCCAGCAGAACCTTCGCAGGAGTCTGTTCGCATTCAACAAGGAACGGCTCCTCCGAATGTAATGCTGGGTGAACATTCAAGGATCCTCGGCTTTCTCTCAAGAACGCACACCAACAAGCTGCATTTGCTTCAAACAGTGCCACGCACAAACCCTCGCACAGCTCACGCGCACGAGCACAGAGGTACTTGTGGTACTCCACCTCAAACTCCTCTCTGTCTTCACTGCAATTCTCAAGATAAAACCTGCCAGATGTTTTGCCATTCCTCTCCTCTCTGACACTAACTGCTCACCGCCCCATCCGTCCGAACTCGCTGCGTTTCACTGCATCCACGGCATGGCTGTCCAGTCCCCTCGCTAACACATCTTCAGAGGAGACACCGGCCCTACCACAGCTTCCACGCCAGCGATCCCGGTCCCCAGCCTCCGCCTGCTCAGCGCCGCCCTCCCCGCGGATGTCCCTTCCCACAGCCCGCTCCTGCCCGCAGACAGCTCCTCGCTCAGACTTGTGCCTTCAGACAGGTTTCTCCCTCAGCATCAGTCTCGAGAGCTCCCTCCGTGCAGGGCTCTCGCCCTTGCACATCCCCCCAAACACAGCTCATCTCAGTAGGCAACTGCCTCCCGCAGTTCTCTGACAACACTCCCCAAATCTGCTCCCACCCTTCCCCAGACAGCTCTTCTGCTCATACCCACCACGCTTCAACACTTCCTCCAGCTGCCTCCACCTTCTCCCTCCGGGACCCTCCACCCCCAACACCCCAACACTTTGGTTCCCGGGCAGCTCGCTCGGTCCCCACCCTGCTGGTACCGCCTTTCCACCTTTGCAGGACCCTGACGAAGTCCCCCGGGCTGACGGAACAGCTGCCCAAGGTCAGGAGTCCTCTCAGCCCACTCTCTCCCGAGGCCTCTCACCGCTGCTGCCCGTTCGCGGACACCCCACACCCCGTCAGCTTGAAGGGGAAGTCCAGTGCCACCTCAGTCAGGGACCTTCACTTACACCAGCGCCCACTTCCCGCGAGCAGGGTGCAAAGGAGTTCTTCCCACCAAGTGAAGACCACCCGTTTCCAAAGGAGTCTCAAGTCCAGCGAACATGACGAAGCACCGGCGGCAGCAGCTCCGCTCAGGCTGCTGGGTGACTGCTGGGTCCCGTCTATCCCCATCACTCCACCTGCCTGCGACGCCAGGGCGCCCTATCCAGAAACTGCCAATATTCCTGTCCTCGCAAAAATTCATCGGCATCTCAAAAGCAGTAAATAACTGAGCACTGCCCATCTACGCTGCCTGGAGATCTTCCATAAGCGACTCACTGAAGTGGTTCTCTTTTAACCCTTATGAAGCCTCCTCAGCCATGCGTTCATCAAGCCAGCCCAGGGTGCCTCCAGCCCCGCGGAGCCGTTGCCCATCCCAGTCCCCTCGTCCTCCCCACGGCGCTTCCCACCACTTGCTTTCTCTCTGGAGACCCCATGAAGAAGGTATGCAAACAATTACAAGTGAATAACGTGAACTGAGGATTCTGCTGCAACTACTAAGGAATGGCATCAGGGCCACCTACCTAATGCAAACACACGGGGAGATACAGACGGGTGCGACAGAAACCACCGGCTACGCAGGGGAAGGCAAGAGGTGGCACCCAAAGCCCTGTCCATCCCCTGATTCCTTCCACCACCCCCACCCCCCCCGAAACAAAGACCTTTACCCCATGACCACACAACGCGCGGCCCCACGCATCAAACGCCCCTTCACTCCGGCTGCCCCGCTGCGGAAAGCCCCCACGCCA
>NW_009647415.1:207716-209105 GCF_000708025.1 Charadrius vociferus
GCCACCTCAGTCAGGGACCTTCACTTACACCAGCGCCCACTTCCCGCGAGCAGGGTGCAAAGGAGTTCTTCCCACCAAGTGAAGACCACCCAGTTTCCAAAGGAGTCTCAAGTCCAGCGAACATGACGAAGCACCGGCGGCAGCAGCTCCGCTCAGGCTGCTGGGTGACTGCTGGGTCCCGTCTATCCCCATCACTCCACCTGCCTGCGACGCCAGGGCGCCCTATCCAGAAACTGCCAATATTCCTGTCCTCGCAAAAATTCATCGGCATCTCAAAAGCAGTAAATAACTGAGCACTGCCCATCTACGCTGCCTGGAGATCTTCCATAAGCGACTCACTGAAGTGGTTCTCTTTTAACCCTTATGAAGCCTCCTCAGCCATGCGTTCATCAAGCCAGCCCAGGGTGCCTCCAGCCCCGCGGAGCCGTTGCCCATCCCAGTCCCCTCGTCCTCCCCACGGCGCTTCCCACCACTTGCTTTCTCTCTGGAGACCCCATGAAGAAGGTATGCAAACAATTACAAGTGAATAACGTGAACTGAGGATTCTGCTGCAACTACTAAGGAATGGCATCAGGGCCACCTACCTAATGCAAACGCACGGGGAGATACAGACGGGTGCGACAGAAACCACCGGCTACGCAGGGGAAGGCAAGAGGTGGCACCCAAAGCCCTGTCCATCCCCTGATTCCTTCCACCACCCCCACCCCCCCCGAAACAAAGACCTTTACCCCATGACCACACAACGCGCGGCCCCACGCATCAAACGCCCCTTCACTCCGGCTGCCCCGCTGCGGAAAGCCCCACCGCCACCCGGCACATCAGCCAGGCCACGGGCACCTCGCGCCCATCTCCTCCGCCACATCGGTGGGGGCAACAGCGAGTCTGCTGGGACTGCCACCTCCGAGGGGAGGGTTTTGGTACCCGCAGCACAGGACTCGGAGGTCTCGCGTGCTCTTGAAGCGGCGATGCAGGGCACGGCACAGCGAGCGCTCTCTCCCGCTCCCGAGCTCAGATCCACACTTCAGCTAACGCAACCAGTCGGATTAGCGACTGCTCCAGCCCGCACCGTGAGAGGCATCAGCAAAAAAAAGTGGAGGCAAGAAGATTAGAAGAAGATGCTTAAACTTTCTGTGAAAAACTATGGAATTAGCCCACTTGCAGCGAAAGCCTTTTCGCATCCCCATCTGCTGGAGGCTGACTGATGACCTACCGCGGGGTTTACCTGTCTTTGGAGACGTCTGCCCAACACCATGGGCAACGCCGTCGTCCCTCTAAGCCCTCATCTCCCCTCAGCTCTGCGTGGCGGTGGCTCCTCAGCGCGTTGGGTGGGGAGTTTTGTCCAGAAGCTCCTTGCCCACCTCCCCCTCACCACCCTCTGCCCCTGCCACC
>NW_009647415.1:211994-216600 GCF_000708025.1 Charadrius vociferus
CGACACCCGGCCGCCACCCCCCCCCCCCAGCCGCTTCGCTTCGCCAAGCTCCCCTCGACGAGCCCACGCTCCCCTCGCTGGGCCACCAGAGCCGTTCTCGCCCGGCCGCGCTGCCGACATGCTGCCACCGCGGGACCCACGGCTCCAGCGCCCATCCTGCGCCTCCGCACCCTCCAGCAGGACCGCGGCAGTTCTGTGCACCAGCGCCGGTGCATCTTCGCAGCCACAACCTTGCATCGCCTTCCCAGTGATCTGTGCGAATACTCCGCTGGATGGAGAGCCGGTCCGGAGCAGAAGTGATGCGAAGATCGGAACGACAGCGCGAAGCCTCCGCGGCTCCTCTTTAGCGCTTGCACTGGGGAAGCATTAATTGCGTGGCTTGCAACCCGGTTCCTGTCTGCCATATTGATTGTGTAGCACACTCATTTTTTTAATCGTTAAGGAGTTAAGTCAAAATGTCTCAGAAGCCTACGTCTATTATATCAGAGGTACATTTATAACAAGGCTTGCGATAATTTCAAAGAATACCACCATTTTTGTTTGGGCTCTTTTGGCAGGCTCAGTTTCAATTACAGGATGCTAATTAGCTTAATCATGTTTCATGTTAATGCCCGCTTGATAGAGACCTGTGTCAGTCCTGCGGCTGCTCCAGGTTCAGGCTCTACTCTGGGAACATTCCCACCTGTATTCCCAACCGGAAAATGTGAGAGAAACTGCCTGGAATGGGTTTTACATTTTTGACCAGTCAGGACCGGAGTGAGTACCTCTCGGCGCGTCCCCACCTGAACCGACACTGTGTTTCTCCACCCGCGTTATCACCCCGCGCCGTAGGGCACCCCGAGGCCGGCAGGAGCGGGTCCCATCCTCTGGCTCTGCTGGTTGAGCTGTAGCTCATCGCTGCTGGATCCATAACGCGTTTCTGAACAGCAGCCAGGACGCCTTGTGTATTATGAATAAAACAAACACTGCCGCGGCAGTGTTTATTAAGCAGCTAAGGAGCTCCCTAATGTCCCCAGCGTATTCCGTGGCTTCGCCGCGCGCCGTGCCCACATCCTCCTCCTCTCCGAGATGCAGGACGGGCGCTGCGGCCGCACCGCCGGGGCACCAGAGGAGACCGCTCCCTGCGGGGGTGCCAAGTGGGGGCAGCTCACATAAAACGTAGTCACCGCGGAAGAGAAGCAGCCTTCTCGTCTCCCGCCCTTGGGGAGCACAGGGCTCTTCCCGTCACCGCGGCCATCTATCTGGAACTCATCTGTCCAAGCTGCGCGCCGCATCTCACCGTGGGGACCGGAGCATGACGTTCGGTAGATCGGCCCAGCAGCAGGTATCGTTCGAGTGAAGCACGCCGGCCAGAGGGACACATCTGGTGTGACTGAGCCCCCACCGCAGGTGGAGGACACGTCCTCTCACCTCACGCACTGCCTCTGCAACCAGCAACCTGCTCTGGCAGCCGGCGAGCCGAAATCGGACTTCTTTGGCATCTTCGCCCTGACCACGCAGTGCTCCTCCCGGTCAGGTCCCGCAGAGGGGCTGCTCGCAGTCCAGGCGCCGGGTCTGGGTCTCCTGCAGACAAGCGAGCACTCAAGAAACACTGCTGTGAGCCCACGCGGCAGTAGGAAAACCTGCCGGCACACCTTTGAATGACATTTCTGAGGCCTCACATTTGCTCTGCCTGTTTGAAAATAACTATTTGAGACGGACGTGTGATGCATGATTCCACGTCTCACGCTTTACTTTAGCCCCCAGAAGCATCCAGCCTCAATAGCGCCTGGACACAGTGATGGAGACCCGTCCGCCTGACAGAGTGCCTCCATCAGAAGCAGCACTGGGTCCTGGTACGGAAGAGCTTCCTCACGAGAGCGGACACCGGACTCAAATAGCCACTGTCACTTCTGAGGGGAGACAGACGTCCCTGCCACAGGCTGGTGGTAGGTTCCAATCACCGCAAGGGAATTAACAGACCGTAACAGTCCCCACAATTACCTCAAACAGGTCAAGCAGTCCCTGATACCCAGGATGCTGCTGCAATTTCCATGTGCTCCTGAGGGGTTGATCAGAAGAGAATCACTTTTTGTCAGGTGAGTTCTGGCTGAAGGGTTCTTCGTTTAGGTTTTAACAACCATCTTCCCCCTCCTCCTCCCTTCTTTGGGGAATTCCTGCCCACCACCGTCCCGGCGCAGCACCCGCGGTGCGAGGTGACGGCACGCTGCTTTTCGGCAAGCGCAGCCGGTGGTTTATGGGCGCTGCAGCATTTGTGGCCACAGCAGGAGCCGTGACGGTGGGACCAGGGGACGTGGCTGACCCAAGCCAACACGGTCGTGCCGGAGCCGTGGGAATAACTCAAGGTTTGTCTTGCCCCATTTCTGCCTGGCTCCGGGAGGCAGCGGCCACACTGCGGTGTCTTGCACATTATCATGGAAGTATCTATCACAGATCCCTCATTTTTTCCCCTTTGAGAGCTGAGAGACTCTCTGTTGCTTTAGGACACAGAAGGGTTTTTGCATGGGGGAACCTCCTACTGTTTCAAAATGTGCTATAAATGGAACTCTTTAGGAACGAAATGTGTTTGGCAGCTTTGCAGGTAACCTGTTAGCTGTTCCTAGTAACTCTGACTGTTAAATTGTTCCTGTCCACAAGGCACCAATCCCAAAAGCTTGCTTTTTTTTTTTTCCCCGCCTTTTTTTTTTTTTAAATGAGTTGTCTCTGGTGCTGGGGGTGTCTTTCCCTTCAGCCATGGAAGAAAGGGTCTGTAAACTACTCCTCCTGCTCTGAGAACATCTGTGTGCTCTCACACATTGAGCTCTGCTCCCACGGAGTACCTGGAGATGATGTCTCTGAAGAGACCCTTCTGGAGTCACCTGAAGCCGACCCTTGGTGGGAAGAAGCACACAACGCACGCCCTGCCACGGGTCTTCCAGCGTTGTCCGGCAGTGAGAGCTGCGGTGATCTCCTTTGCGAGCTGCACTCTCTGGTGTCCAGGTAAGAGAGATTTTGCCCTCACACAAGCAGTACTGTCGAGTCCACCAGGTCCTTATGACATGGCACCGTCACACTGAATTTGACTGACAACCAAACACTGCTTCTCGATTATGGCACTTACTATGTGTCCTTTGGAAGAAATGCTTTTGCTGTTCTGGAGTTTCAAATTGTTACTACGAGCGTGGCTGACAGATACAGAAATAGACTGGGTTTGATGGAAACAATTTCAGCTCCAGCAAGAAATAGCAGCTTTGCCACTTCTAAAACTTCCCCAGACTCACAGAATCGAACAGAAGGGCTGAGGCTGGCAGGAACCTCCGGCGGTCATACCGCCCCACCCCCTGCTCAAGCAGGGACACCTACAGCCCGTTGCCCAGAACTGTGTCCAGATGACTTTTGAACATCTCCAAGGATGGAGACTCCACAGCGTCTCTGGGCAGCCAGTGCTCAATCCCACAGTGAAAAAGGGTTTCCTGATGTTCAGCGGGAAACTCCTGTGGTTCAGTTTGCCTCTGGTTGTGTCACCGGGCCCCACTGAGAAGAGCCTGGCTCCATCCCCCAGCACCCCCTGCAGGTATTGACACACAGTGATGAGATCCCCCTGAGTCTCCTCCGTGCTGAACAGTCGCGGCTCCCCCGGCCCTTCCTCACAGGAGACGCTCCGGTCCCTGTATCATCTCCACGGTCCTCCACTGGGCTCTCTCCTCTATGTCCATCTCTGTCTTGTCCTGGGGAGCCCGGCACCGGACCCAGCGCTCCAGGTGTGGCCTCACCAGCACTGAGCAGAGGGGAAGGATCACCCCCTCAACCTGCTGGAGATGCTTCGCCTGATGCAGCTCAGGACATCGTTCTCCGCCTTTGCGACAAGGGCTCGTTGCTGGCTCGCGCTCAACTCGGTGTCAGCCAGGACCCCCGGGGCCTTTTCTGCAAAGCTGCTTTCCAGCTGGGAAACTGGAAACCCCCAGCGTAGGTTTGGGGTCAACGGGAATTTCCCCTGGCTGTCAATCAGCTGTTTTGGCAGCAATCTTGAATTCAGAAACGGGAGAGATCTTCAGAGACGCTCTGCGCAGGGCATCACCTGCGTCAGACTGATATAACGACACAGGTTCTGCCCGAACTTCAGGAGGTGGTTTCTGACACTGAGAGCTTTATGCCTCACCACTGGGGCTCCCTCCAGCCACAGAAGCAGAGCAGGACCCCCCCTCTCCCCCCGAGCTGGGTAACGAGGCAGACCCGGGCTGATATTCTGGGGCCGACTGTAGTGCTCTTGCACAAAATGGTTTTATTCCTTCCAGCTCCTGGAGCACGGCTCATTCAGCTTGCTGTTCAGCTGCCGAGAAACTTCTGGGCTCAGATCATCTCGGCACAACGGCATGAGAATAGCACAGTCACCTGCTAACGAGAGCCAATTAGTGGCAGATTCCCACCGTTCAGGAAAAGGACAGCAGCAGGAGAACGGCAGTCACTTGCCCTCCCTGTTCCTCCTCGGCCAGCCGCCAGACCAGCGCTCCGGCTCGTTAGCACAAGGGCCTGAGCGATGATGTAAAGCAGGAGCAGAGGAGCCCCCGGTCGGATCACCGCATCGGCCACAGCAGCGGCGGGCGGGGGGGGCGCCCCCCCCCCCTCA
>NW_009647415.1:216628-235106 GCF_000708025.1 Charadrius vociferus
AAAAATCCTGAGAAGAGGAGCAGCGCTGGCAGTCGTGACCTACAAGACACTTTGTAAACCTGGCGTGAGAGTCTGCTGCCAAGGACACGCTGACAACGGTGCGAGAGCCGGCCAAAGCTGCAGCTGGAGAGGTCCTGCAGGCACCCTCCTCCGTGGGCAGTGACCTTCGCTTCACTGCAATGATCACTCTGGAGGTTGGACCACCTCCCCTGAGGTATAAACACCTCCGCCTGGCCGCGGCTACAGCCTTACAAACGCGTCTGGAGAAGATGAAGCGGAACTGGAAACCTGAGAGAGACAATTAATTAAAAGGTTTTGTCTCCCTTTATATAATCACAGATATTGATTCACTCCTTAAAGCACTCTGTGTGAATCCCAGCCAGTGGAACATCCCCAGTAGTAGCTGGATTTGTGCCTCTCCACCCTGACAGCTGACAGTGTTTTATATCGCTGGGAAGCTCCATCAGCTCTTAGGGAGTCCTACTGAAAAGACAAAATACAGTTTTATCAGTTGGCAAAGAGGATAACGGGATTTCTGAAAATTATGCCTCTAATCCTGCCTATCCTGCAAGATCATAGTCCTTAGGAATTTGGACAACCTGTCTGATAAGCCGAGCAAATGCAGAAACAGGCAACCACCCTGAATTAACATGCACCTCACTCTCTGGCAGATGCTCTTCACAAAGGTGAGAGAAAGCCGCGTTCTGCTAAAGGCGCACGGCAAGTTTACGGTAGACAGTAACTGAAAGGAGCTGCAAGAGGATTACCAAACCCCACACCTCACTGGAGGATGGAGGCAAAGGTCCAGGTGGATCCTCACAAGCTGCTGCTGATCATGACAAGCTATTACAAAAATTTTTCTCTATGAAAGAAAAGAAAAAGAAGAATCATTTCTGCAGTATCTCGTGGCCAGTGTTACCCAGGAGTGAAAGGAGATGATGAATTGGTCCCTCCCTACTTTAGGCACTGTGAACCTTCCAATCCCAGAACGTCTGTGACTTTGCAGCTCCTAGAGGTGGAAGAACCCATGCCATGCAGAAGACGGGAGCTACTTTGTAAAGAAGGAACTAATTTGCAAAGCCTATGACTACAAAACCTTTAATATTTCGGTTGCTAAGTCCTTATGTGTGTCTCAGTCAAAACCCAGTGCCCTACACACGGCATTCAGCATCTGCTGTGTGCAACTGGTTTTGGGGTACGCGTGCCGTTCCTCATAAACAAATGTTCACATCACCACCTCCCTGTACATGGCCACACACTGAGCACACCTACATGTATAGAAGGACCTTTTGTAGAAGGTCCTCCCTGGGTGCCCAGGCAGCCCCACAGAGCACCATGACAAAGACTGAGCTAGATCTGGTTCTCCAGCACAACTGGTAAACAACTTCTGACTCCACCACCCACAGCTCGACACCTTCTGCCTTCATCAAGATTACCTCGGGAAAACCGCTTGGATGGTACAGGCATCTGGAGCAAGAACCACGAGGCGAATGAGTTGAGACTTTGACACTGTAGTCCAAAACGTTGGTCCTCAAAATTGTTCAGCTGTTGTCACATCTTCAGAGACCGACACTGGCAGCGCTTCTCCAGTGTCGTCAGGAACATCCCCGGACTCCTGCAGTGCTGCTCAGGATATCTCAACCTTGACCGCGTGGACAGCACCTGAGCCGCTCCGGTGTGATAAGAGCTGCTCCTGCCCCTGACGTGCTGGTGCATCCAAAGCCTTAGCGAGCCCGGACAATTCCCACCAAACACAGCAGATAGGGCAGGAGGTGCACACTGCGCTTTTTACCAAGAGCTTACTGAACCATCCAAATTCTCCATCAACACCACTGAGCGACTGGATAAAAGGGGGGACACGGCACCCCCATCCTCTTACCCGCCTCACCAGTAAAGACCAGCACATCAGCACAGGAAGGGGAGACCGCCCGGTTGTGGGAGGAGTGACCAGTTGGCAGCGAGGCGGTTGTAGGGAGGCTGAAGTAATTGGGGTGGTCCCTCTCGCGGTGGTGTTGGTGCAGCCCTCTGCTCCCACCCTCGGAGACCCGCCACCTCACGCACGGCGTCGGGAGCCTGCACGCCTCAGCGGGCAACGAGATCCCACTTGTTTTGCCACGCGCTTCAAATGTGGTATGGCCATGCCGGTTGTTGCAGTGCCTACGGTCTGTACTGCTGCCTCTGTGGACACGCCGTACGGTACGGACGCGGGGACCAGGCTGCACACAGAGCTTTTCCAAACCCATCCCCACGCAGCACGAACACCAGGATAAGTGCGTGCACACACCAGCACAGATCTGCAGATTTACAGCTTAGCAGCACAGAGGGCTTCTTGAGCAGATTCTTTATTTGCTTAACTCATTACCATTTTTATTATTTTATTAATCAGAAGCCTGCAGCTAACTCCTTGAATGACATCAGCTTTTCCCCCCTTAGGCGAATGACGGCACCTCTCGGCCAACCCACCCAAGAACAGCCCTCTTGGCCCACTTTTAAGTTCTCCTTTGTGCTTTTACCAGATTCTTCAACCTAAGGCACCGTTCCTGCACAGCCTTCAGCCAGAGACGCACAGCGCACTGCACCTCTGAGACACCAGCGACGATGATCCCGAACCTGCCCTGGCCAAGCTAAATATCCCAACTCCCGCAGGTTTGTTGCAAGAGTCAGCACAGAGATACCAGTATTTCTATTCCAAACACGACCACCGCCACTCTGAGCTCTGTTAGGCTGATGCCATGGCTTGCCTGGACTAGTGCCCATAGATGGTCACCCTCTTTGTCCTTGCCGTTGGAGAACCAGAGTTTCCTAACGGATCCCACTCTCACAACCCCCGTGGGCTGTAGCAGTCATTTTCTGTCTGTGTGACGGCGACTGTAAGTTACTTTCCAACTCTATCTCAATGGTGAATTTAAATACTTTGACCAAATGATATTCACTCATTCTGCCCACATAGTTCCTTCATCACAGGCACAGTGGCTGGGAGACAGCCACGCTTGAGTCCCGAAGTTACCGGAACTGCTTGGAACCGTTAAAGGATTAAAACAAGGCCAAAGAACGGGGACTTGCACAGAAGCGCATCCCACACTGCCAAAGCGCAGTTCGGAGCATCCCCAGAGGGAGGAAAGGCAGCTGCCACTCGGAGCAGCGTGCAGGGTCAGGCACGCAGAACGGCACCTCCTGAGCCCAACCACAGAAGACACCCTCGGTGTGAGCGGCCACGGGACGCGCCTCGCACCCAGAGCAGACAGCAACTTTGCACAGAACTCCCACGGCATCGGCAGCGTGCAGAGCACTGTCTCTTGCCTGGTCCGTAGCACTTGTTTTCCCCTCCTTGTACAGCTGAGAGGAGCCACTGCCGTGTCTGCGACACCGGGAGAGCAGGAGGACCTGGGCGGAACATCTCCAGCGGCAAGTGGGGCTGTGGCACCAGAGAAGACAGCAGAGGCACCAAGCTGAGCTGAGCAGAGCCTGGCCGAGCGCATCCCAGAAGCGTCACAGCCCTGGACAGCAAAGTCCCTGCTCAGGCGTTGGCTCCAGTTAGAAAAGAGCAGCTTCGAAAGTTGGACTGTAAAGCACTTTACCAGGAAAGCTGGCACCAAACCGTCCCGGTTTGGAGAGATGAAAACCAGCTCCAGCCTGGGACACGGCCTCCAGAGGACCTCCAGGGTGGCTGCAGCCGTCTCCTTGACGTTTGCATGTCATTTAAATCCAGATCTTCTGGTAGTAATTGCTCTTTCACTAAAACTGTCATCTCCCGAAGACTGATCAAAGACAACTGCTGACCCGCGTGGCACAGAGGAAGAGATTTCTTCTCAAAGGACGGGCAGTTTGGGAATACTGATGTTTTCTCTTCCTTACCGCTGTAAGACACTCAAGTCCTGAAGAATTTTTTTACCTGAATTCATGGTGCCATGGATGTTTCTCCACCACACGCTGCACCTCCAGCGAGGAGGGCTGGATCTGCTGCAGACGCAGCCCAGGCCAGCAGAGGCAGGGAGGAGGCACCATGAGCACGCCAGACTCCCTGCGACCACGTCTGCGGCTGCCAGGAGCTGCCAGTTTGCATCTCCAGAAAGAAGAGAGAGATCTGGAAATGATTATGGCCCTGCTTGATATACAGACATTTTTTTTTCTTTTTCCTTGTTTTATTCTCTATATTATTGTTTGGAGAAAGCAAAATAAGGAAGACCAGAGCAGAGATGCTGGATATGAACACAGCTTGCTGTTTGAGCCCCAAATCAGGAGTTTGGGCATTTTGCCCTACGCTGTGTTGCAAACAGATCTGTTTTCAGACCCTCCCAGACCACAGGGAGCCGCGTCTGAGGCTGGTCATCACTCACGCACCTCACTCCAGTCACTGCCTCTGCCCGAGAGACAGGGTGAAGGTTGCGGTGAACATCCCAGCCGCTCGAGTCACAGGTCCTTGGTACTCAGCACTTAAATCAGCCCTTCTCCTTCCTTCCTGGACACGCAAACACAGGTGTGCTGTGTCCAGTTCGGGGCTCCCCAGTTTAAGAGGGACAGGGAACTGCTGGAGAGAGTCCAGCAAAAGCCTACAAAGATGATGAGGGGACTGGAGCATCTCTCTTACAGAATCACAGAATTTTCAGAGTTGGAAGGAACTCTAGAGATCATCTAGTCTAACTCCCCTGCTAAAGCAGGACTGCCCAGAGCACATCGCTCAGCAGTAATGGCTGAGGGACGTGGGGCTTTCTAGTCTGGAGAAGAGAAGACTGAGGGGGGATCTTATCAACGCTCACAAATCCTTCAAGGGAGGTGCCAGGGGGGTGGGAGCAGTCTTTGTTCAGTGGTGCCCAGTGACAGGACAAGAGGGAACGGGCACAACCTTGAGCATGGGAAGTTCCATCTCCACCTGAGGAGGGCCTTCTCTGCTGTGAGGGTGGCAGAGCAGTGGCACAGGCTGCCCAGAGAGGTGGGGGAGTCTCCCCCTCTGGAGCCATCCCAAACCCGCCTGGACGCCGTCCTGTGCCACTGCTGGAGGTGCCCCTGCTCTGATGGGGGGTGGCACTGGGGGAGCTCCAGAGGGCCCTTCCAACCATGACCATCCTGTGATCCTGTGCCTTGTTGGACATAGCGCTCGGGACTAGCGAGAGACAGCCAACGCTCCTGTGTCTGCTGCTCAGCTCAGCAGCTGATTTCATGGCAGTGGCTGCAGGGGCGAAGCGGGTCCTTCCCGCGGCGGAAAGGGGAAGCGGCAGATCCGTACGTGGGGACCGTCCCCTGAGCACAGCACAGCCCCGGGGGGGTCTGCTCGGGAAGGGGCCCTCCGGCACCGCGGCCGCTCGGTACCGGTGCTGCGGGGACTCTCACGTGTGTGACATGGCTGAGGAGAGTCACTGCTGAGGAAGAGCATTCCTAACTGAAATTTCCCTGAAACTCCAATTAATTTTCAATGTTGTTCCCTTGGAAGGAAGGATGTGTCTGTGTCAGATGCCAAATCAAGGGGATTCTTTGTGTAGGAAGTGTAATTGATTCCCATTTACTCCGCATCTGTATTTCTTAAAAAAGGGAGCGCGCGTGAGTCATACCCTGGGCAGAGCCGCTTGTTGTGACGCCTCGAGCAGACAGGCACCTGGGGGGGCTATTGTCTACCCCGCCGCCAGAAATATTTTGCCTCCACAAAGTCTGATTCAGGATCCAAGCAGTGACACAGTTCTTGCAGATGTGGTGGCATCGGGCGGGAGGCATCCAGAACTCACCGCCGCAGCAGGGTGACCTTCAGACGGGACCTGACCTCCACCCCGGCCACCGCGGTCGCCCAGTACTCCTAACGTTCAGGATCAGGAGCTGTGTCCCCAACTTCCGGCAAAATGATGCAAAGACAAGGCTTACAGACAGAGAGGGCTGCAGCAGGCGGAACTGGGACCCAACGGCACTGAAAATGGACCCACTGGGCTGTCCCCCATCTCTCGGTGCTCAGAGCGGCAGCGACTGTGCAGAAAATAACAACACTGAGGTTTCCACCACTAACCCTGACCCGCTGAGATCTACCAAAGGTACTGAGAGAAGCACCTGAGAGGGATCACCGTGAACAGGGACTCTGTAGGACAGGGGGTGGTGTGGCCTATTTCTTACCGCCCCTGCTCAGCAAACACAGGACTGAACAGCAGAAGTACTCGGGGTGTCAACGCAGACTGTAGGACACGTTTCACCCCCAGGATAATGCAGCATCACAACTGCAAGTATGCAAACATCACCTCGGAAAAAACAGGGGAACCACTGCTTGGAATAGGTAGTGAACACAGCAACGACCCCCTTTTCTTTAAGTGGTACATCTGGATCTGGGACAACAGACCTGCAGGATAACTGTACGACAGTCCCCGAAGGGCAGATTTTTCACTCTGCAACCGTCCTTCTGTCTACAGAACATTGTCATCCTTTTGCTAATAGTTTCCCATTTTTGTAGAAAATATTTTTCCTTGACATTTTATCTCTCTGTACATCAGTCTAGGGGAATAATAAAGCCAGACCTGCTTTATTTTATGTTATCGATGCTTTAACTCCACTCAAAGCTAGACCAGCTTTGTATGCAGCACGCAGTGCACGTGACTGTCCTTAGCTCTCGCACAGCCAAGAGCAGGTACGGCATTTCAAACCCTACTTGAGCTTTCCTTGAGCCTGCCTCTGCCGCTCTTACTCATCGAAGGAATTTCACCGTCCTTACAGGGGCTGCTCCTTGGAATAGACACTACTCTTTAAGCAGGCGGCAAGTTTGTCCCATAACTTTAATATATTCCACTAAAGCCTGCAGGATGAACTAAGCCAGGAATCCCCAAACGGGGGTAGGGGGTGCTGAAGCCGGGTCCAAGCAGTGTAACGCTGAGGACGGGGTGGGGGCGGCAGGAGCCACCACCGCCCGCCCTGCCGCGCGGCTCGGGGACGTGCCGGGCAGCACCGGCACCAGCGGGACCGTTTGGGACCCCCCGGCCTGGCTGAGCGCCGCGAGGCTGAGATCACATCTCACTGTCCTTCTGGCAGAGCCCACTGACCGTGCCCAGGAAATACACTACTTATAAATTGTACGCTCATTAAAATAGCAGCGAAAACAGTGCCAGCGAGATAAAAACAAGGCTTCAGCGTTGCAGTTACTACATTTTGTAATGGCCCAAAGCTCTGCGGGACAGCTGTGAGCACACCCGAGACAACTCGCCAGCGAGCTCAGGGGAGAAGGATGGGATGTTTTAAGAAGCCAAGACAGAAGGTCCTGCTTGAAGAAGGTGCTGGAATGTGAGACACAGGCTGAGAGTTAAATGGCAGAATAAAGACCGTCTGACGCATTTCTCCCCTTGGAGGACTCTGGGCTCACAGCGGCTCACAGCACCACGGCGGGACACCAAGTTCCTTCCTACAAGGCAGATGTCACAGACCAGACACACTCAGGTCAGTTTTAGAGGATGTCTCAAGGGCACAAACCAAGAGAAGCAAGAGAAGACAGAAGAATATACTCAGGGAAGACCAAAACCGAATTCAGAATGGGTTTGCCTTGCCAGAAGGTATCAAAAGGTCTATCAGCCACCACTTCAACACGTGAGGATTCACAAAACTGATAATACACTGCAGAAAGACACATCCACGACCGCCCTCAGTGGATGTACGATCCTTTCCTTTCCTTTCCTTCATCTCCATGATCTTCTCCTGCACGGCTCCACCTGTACCTGAGAGCGAGTGCCTCGTCCCAGGTACGCATCCCCTATTCGCTCGGGAGATGCACCAGAGGCTCAGCTGGTGCCCACGGGACGAAGGCAGCCAAAGAGGAGCGGGGCTGTTGCTACAGCTCCACTTGAGCAGTGCCGTACCTACAGCCAGGCACGTTCCTCCAGACAGGGGTTAGACCCACAACTCTCAGAAAACGTGCGTTTGGGCTGATGTGTTAATCCACTTCCCAGACACATACGTGATTTCTGTGAGGGCCTTGGCTCTTCGGCAAGGCCAAACGTCCAACCAGCATGTTTGCCAACCTTCTTTGGCAGGGGGGTTGGACCAGATGATCTCCAGAGGTTCCTTCCAACCCTTACCAGTCTGTGATTCTGTGACGGCGGCTCCCCAGCCAGGGTTGGGACCTTTAGGAGCCAGGCACTGGGCACAAATTGAAGGCAATTGTCTCTCTCAAAGTAGCTATGGAAAATGCTATGTGTGAACAACAGAGCAAGTACTTCTCACACTGTGTCTCTTACACAGATCCCTCACACCACCTCAGCCTCAGGAGTCACCCCATAAGCAGCGGCTGGCAAACATCTCCACAGCAGGGCAGAGCACGCCGAGGAGAAGGATTCCCACAGCCACGTGGATCTTACGGCACCCACAGCTTCAGACGGAGACCGCCTTTTCAAAATAAAAATGATCGCACCTCGAGGTTTCACGTTTGAGGGAGGAGAGATGGTGGTGCAGAACAACGCCACAAGCACAAACACCACCAGCTGGACCCACAGTACTAACGACAGAGGCAAGAGCTGCCCTGGCCCTGAAGGCGAGCAGCAGACACTGGCTCACATCCACAGGTCTCCCCTCGCCACAGAGCGACCGGGTGCAGCCGGTCCCCAGCCCCACCACCACACACGATGCTGGCCCTGCCGGGGAACACGGCCACAGCCGCGACGGTCAGACCGTGCCCCGACCCTGCTTTATTTACTAAAACACTTGTAGCTGTTTCCAACTCACCTATGGCCAAAGAGCACTCTATGGGTTTTATCTGCATAAAACTACAGTGAGTGTAATCATGAGCTGCGGTGCCCCGGGCCGTGGCACCCCGTCCCCACGCAGCTCCCGAGGAAGAGCATCCGCAGCGGCTGCAAACCGGCTCCTGTGCTGCAGAGTCACTCCTCAGCTCGTTTAGCACTAACTTCATCCTGCAGATGAGCCGCTTGATTCGAGCTGTTGAAGTCACACAGGGTGAGTTTATTATGGAGCGCTGTACGACTGCTCTTAATATCTCCGAGTCTGGGAAGTCCAGCCCTAAAACTTATGCCATAAGGATGGTGGATGACAAGCTGTGCAGGTGATTTGTAGCTTTGCACGGAGGTGTGAAAGGCACAGGGAATGAGCATCCAAGTTTGTAAAAGTAAAGACAACGTGAAGGTGAAAAAAGTGAACCCCTGGAGAGATCTAAGATGCTGAGTAAACAGTTAAGGCCAATCACTGAATCAGCAAGCAGATCTGGCGAAGGTGGAGGCCCAACTGCAGAGTTAGGAGAGAAGAGCTGAAGTCCCACTGCGTGGAGCTGTCTCCCCTCTGACCTCAGCCTTGGTGCTGCTGAAGAGGGGGGCAAATCTCATGGTGGAAAAGAATAAAGCTCAAGAGGGGGAAATGCAGGTCAAGGGAGGTGATTCTGCCCCTCTACTCCACTCTCGTGGGACCCCACCTGGAGTACTGCCTCCAGCTCTGCAGCACCCAACATTGGAAAGACGTGGACCTGGTGGAGCGGGGCCAGAGGAGGCCCCGGAGATGCTGGGAGGGCTGGAGCCCCTCTGCTGGGAGGACAGGCTGGGAGAGGTGGGGGGGGTCAGCCTGGGGAAGAGAGACTTTATAGCGACCTTTCAGTCCCTAAAGGGGCTACAGGAGAGTTAGGAAAGGACTTTTGACAAGGGCATGTAGTGATAGGATGAGGGGGAATGGCTTTAAACTGGAAGAGGGCAGGGTTAGATTAGATATTAGGAAGAAATTTTTCACTCTGAGGGCGGTGATCCCCTGGGGCAGGTTGCCCCGAGAAGCTGTGGCTGCCCCATCCCTGGAGGTGTTCAAGGCCAGGTTGGACGGGGCTTGGAGCAACCTGGGCTGGGGGGAGGTGGCCCTGCCCAGGGCAGGGGGTGGCACTGGATGATCTTCAAGGTCCCTTCTGACCTAAACCATGCTATGATTCTATGAAATGCTGCCAAACAAGGCAAACTGCAGAGCAGTCAATCTGGTTATCAAGCACAGAGATGTCCAGGTTTGCGAAACACAAGTAGACTTCATGGTGACTAACGTCCCACCTGGTAAGACAGCAGACCTCATGGGACGTCTGGACACGCTGGGGAGGATCCCATGTTTGAAGTCCCTGGGTCTCTGGGATGGGGAGGGTGGGAGAGAGCAGCTTGAGGCAACATTTAGGGAGCTGAAGATCAAGACTGCATGTTAATGTTTTCTGAAATACCCTCAGCACTGTGCAGAAGCCAGATAAAAGAGCAGGGAGGTAAAATCCCACTGCATGACTGGGAAAATGGTGTAAAAAAGAAGGATGTGTACTGATTAGAACCTGGGAAAAACTCTCAAGATAGGATACCCATGCAGGAGAGACATACTACTTCTAAACCACAGTGGAAGCAAGCTGCTGGGATTTAACATTAACAAGGTTATAGGCGAGTGTTACGGCTAAAGGGATAGGGAAGCCGACATATGCAGAGAAGCACCTGCTTTGGGATGACTCATGCTGTAGGGGTGAAGCCATAAAGAGATAGGACAGAAGCTGGCAAAAGTCAGATACAAAACCGTGAAGAGCAGTTGCACAAACAGAACGAAAAAAATAGAACCCCCAAACTAATGCATGTGTTCTTCTGTACAGGAGCTGGAAGTCTAAGAAATAAGACAGGAGAACCAGAATGCCTGGTTTTAATAAAAATACTGATACAATGGATGCACTGGAAACTCCGTGGAAGAAAGACACAGTAGGAAGTGTAACACAAAGCATTCAGGAAAGGCAGAGCGGGCACCGGCAGGGGAGGAGGTGCGGTATTGCAAAGACAGCTTAGAGCTAAATCAGATTAACAAGTTAACTGTGCCAACAAGGAACATAGACTCGCCATGGGCTGATGCTCCAGCAGGAGACGTCCATGGTTGGACTGCACTCGCAGCCACCCAGGCAGCACAGTGATGCTGAGTGTAATCTGCTGGAGACCAGAGGGGTCAGCGAACGCCAGGGGAACGAGATACGCCAGTTAATTCTGCACAGACTGAGCAAACACCATGTCGGGGCATGACGGCAAGATTAAATTTTTAGGCATGGCCAGCAGAGCAGCCAGGAGAGGAATCGACCGCAGGAAAATGCATTCCTGACCTCACCCTGACCAGTGAGCATGCTGTAGCTCATAATCTTATTAATTAAGAGCCATTATTTAACAGTGACCCCAATATAGCTACATTCGTAATCTTGCCGAAGCAATGGAAGCCAATAAATCAACTGCCATTGTGCTCGGTTTAAAACACAGGGACTTCAAAATTCATAAAAGTTAATTTTGGTAATAAGAAACTAAAAGGGACCATTAAAATTAAAGCCTTTGCTGGTGTCCTGAAGACTATTTCAAGACACTTTATTGGATGCTCAGACACATACTACCTGTCAAGAAGGACTTCGGAAAGACCTAAAGGAAGCCAGCAAGACTGAAGAACAGCTGAGTAAGTAAGGTTATAAGAAGTAAGGAATGCCAGTCAAAAAGACAAAGTTGTATTTAAATGAGAAAAAACAGAACAGAACATGCATTATTTTGTTAAATGGGAGAAAAAGGAGGGAAAAAAGATGAAAATGGAATTGGAAGAACAACATGCAGAAAGCCTAAGAACTAGTACATCATTTTTCAGAAAACATAGAGAACGGAAAACCTGTCAGGGACTTAAAAGACCAATAGATAACCAAGGTATAAAAGAAGTGCTCACAGAGAATAAAGCCATAGTAGAAAAACAAAATGAAAATTGCCATCTATGTTTTCAGGAGATTGGACAGGGATTGGTGATGACCTCACACTGGATCTCTTCCTGACTGATGGCACATCAGAGGCTCTGCCTCAGCCCTCACAGGAGCCAACAGAACCGCAGATCAGCAAAGAGGCAGTAAGGAATCACCAGGAACTCAGGTCTGAAACGGCTGAACTACAGTGGTGCGTAACCTGGTCCTCAAATCTGCTTTCGGTGCCAGAACGTGGAAAATGGGCCAGCAATTTCTTAAAAGGCATCTGGGGGAGAAATGGCACACCATTAAACCCGCTATCTCTCCTGGCCAAACTGAGAGGCTATTTAAAGATGGAGACTACCATACAGATGGACGAACAGGAATTACTGAGAAGAGTCAACCCGTCTTGTGAATCTCTGTGCAGTTCTGGTCTCCTGCCTCCAAAAGGCTCTTGCAGATCCGGAAGAGGCCAGGGAACTGTGACAGGGATGAGCAAAGGTCTACAATGGCTTCTGCGCAAGGAGCAACCCGATCCAGCTGAAGATGTCCCTGCTCACTGCAGGCGGATTGGACTAGAGGGGCTTTAAAGGTCCCTTCCAACCCAAACCTTTCTGTGATTCTGTGATTCGTAACCAAAGCAACCTCCGCCTAACGGGAGAAAACTGGAGGGGCACGGCAGAGATCTGTGAAACCAGGTGTGGGACCGAGAAGATCAATGGGAATCTGCTGTTCACAGGCTCTCCCACTGCAGGAACTGGAGAGCATAAAATGAAGCGGGGCGAGGGTTGGTCCACACTGGAGAACAGGAGGTATTTACAGAAGGGAAAGGAAGCTGCAAAATTCCCCCCTGCCTGATGTTCACATGGGCTTAAAAGGCCACAGAACAAACTCAAGGCAGAAACCTCTCCACTGAGAGCCATTAAGTACACAAGACAGCAAGTCTGACCAGAGCAGGACTCTAAAGGTAACACCTGACTCAAGGTGCCCCTACTGGGAGAACTCCCCTTGCACCTCTGAGGGTCAATTTGTACTTTTCAGCTCCACAATAATGTGTGGAAAAATTACACCAACTTGTACCTGTGCCAATATTGTCTCTCTTTTCTGTTAATTTTGCCCTTTCCTGATGCTTAATCCCAACTCTGTCTCCAATTCCGCAGGATAAACAAACCCATTTTCCAGCGCCTTTGCATTAGTTAACCTTGTGGCAGGGACATGGAGTTTAACGCAAGAAGGAACCGCCGTTTCGCTCAGCTGAGGGACTGTGTCGCGGGATGTTATGAATGCCAATAGCAGAGACGACTTCAAAAAGGGATTAGACGAGTTCATGAAGGACAATCCACCGCTGGTTAATGAAAATGATAATCCATAGGCAGCCTTTGTCTCGGGGAGCTCGCTGACTGCTGCTCACCAGTTATGGGCAGATATGTCATGGGAGTCCCTCCTGGACGTTTGCTCTATTTTGTGCCTTTTCCCCGCACACGCACTACCCGCTGTCACTGGGGACAGGATCCGGGGCGCACGAAGCCCTGGTCCCAGGATGGTCACCCCCATGCCTCATGGCCCTGCTGGCAGCCCTCCCCTGCTCTAACTTCTGTTCATCTTTTTCTAAGCATTTGTAATGATGAACAGTACATAGTGTTTTAAATAAGGTGTTACGGGGTGTTGTACAACTGCGGTAGCATTTGCCTTCACGTCACAACAGACTCTGGCCGTCATCTTCTGATTAATATTCCCAAACATTTTCCTCTATTGTTTCTAATAGATAAGGCAACTATGAACTCATAGTTGATTTTTTTTGTTGTTATCTTTTAAATACAGCTTGCTTACCGTTTTATCCTATTTCTAGTTTTCCCACCCTTCTGGTTCTTCCTAATATCCCAGTCCTCCTAAGCACCAACTTTATATCATCAGTGAAGTTCAAGAGTGTGCTTCTCATGTCAAGGACACTACAGAAAACACTAAAGATCATTCATGAGACCAACACTTGATTTTTTCCTCCTAACCTCCTTCTGCCCCAGCATTTCCCCTCTCAGCAACCCACTGCTCATGCACATTTAGATCACCACTTATTTATGTTACACCTCTGCACTATGCCATGTTCTCCAGGAAAACCAACCATTTAACACAGGGCATTATATCAAATGTCCACCGTTGCCCAGACAGATTAGATCTACTGTGTTCACCTTTGCTGGGGAACTGCACATGTAGAAAGTATAAATCTAGGAGGGCTCGATTTAGTGATGATAAAAAAAGATGCACACACTCCCTAAAACCTGAGTCATGGACTATAGAGATACAGAGCAAGCCCCAATAAATCATTTACGTATGTACATTACATATGCATATATAAATGTGTGTGCATCTTCACAGGGTTGTAAAACATGAATTCGGCTTCCACGTACTCTGGCCAGCCAGGAGGAGACTCCGTCTGTCCTCGATCCCTGCGTGACCGTGGGCCAATTCCTGCCCACGTTTCCCAGGAGTGCGGAGGGGGCGAGCGAGGTTTGCCTGCACTGCTCCAAGGCTCCAGCTGCGGAGAGCCACCGGCAATGGGAAGAGCGATGCTCTGAGCAGAAGACCCTGTCCTGCCCAGTCCAGACTCTGCGGGTCAGGGCTGGTGGCAGTGGGGTGGTGACACAGCGCAGGGGAGGCTGCTGTAATCCCGAGGCTCCCCAAAATTAACACCATCCCCCGTAGGCAAAGGTCCCAGAAACACTTCTCCATGGGGTGCGGCAATTCCCCTTGTTGCCTTAACCTTCGTGGAGCCACTTCCCAAAGGTCCAGCTCTCCCGTAGTGCGTTTTCTCCTGCTGCCGGGCAGGGCATCACCACCCACGTGTCACTGCCCCGCATTTCCTTACAGCACTTTTTCCAGACTGGAATTTTTTCCACCCATGCATCCCATCCTCGCCCACAGCAGACTGCATCCCTGGGGTTCAGCGGCCTCTAGACCTGACCAAAATGCCCAAGCAGTCCTCCTGCCCTGGCGATGCTGTTGCAACTCTCCGGCAGCAGCAGAGACAGGCAGGGTGCTGGCACAGCCCCAGGCCCCACCGTCTGGCCCCAGATATGGCCGTGCTACCACAAACCCACCAGCTGACCCCCCTCTTGGAGCCAGCGTGGCCGGCAGAGCTGCCTCCTTTGACTTACCTGCTTGGACAATAAACTTAGGTTTCATTAATTATTTTTACCTTCCTTTCTCCAAAGACCAACACGCATCTGGAGCCCCCCAGGTACCCCAGCCCTCGTCGAGCCGCAGGAGACAGACTCCTCAATGGGTGTCCGTAGCTCCGTCCCGGCACACAACTGGCCATCTCACTGGAGACCCTTCCTCCCCATCTCCTGTGGCTCCCAGCACCCTCCAGGTGCCTTCACACCTCCGGAGCTCCTCACCCACTTTCACGCCTTCTCTCAAATCATCATCTCGCCACTGCCTTTCACATGTGTCGTCATTACCCTCTCAAACACAAACACCACTAATCATCATCTCCTGCACTGTCCTCAGCCACAGGCTCTGCAACGCACTCAAGGCAGAGGCAGAGTATGCTATTTCTATACAAGATGAGGTTGTATGATACTGTATTTACGGCAGCTCCCATGAAAGGGTGATCTTTGCCACCACCCAACACACACCTCCCCTACTCCAGGTCTCCACCGAGGCTCCACGCCAGCCAGTCTCTCCCATCGACTGCAGATTGCGAAGAGACAAAATGCAACATGGAAAACTCAAGCCTGCTCACCACACTTGCCATCCCCATGTAGCAGAAGGCACCTGGGACCCCCTCCCGGTTGCCCACCTGGCTAGCCAAGGCTTTTGGGACAGTGCCATGGGCCAGTCTGGCCCGACCTCTTGCTCAACAACGCGGCCCCGCTGCCGGCACCCCCAGCCATGGCACAGCTCTCTGCTGTGGGAGCACAGACTGTCACCACAGAAGACCTCAGGCACATCAGTCAGGGAACGGGAAGCCACAGCTCCCAGGGCAATGCCATCCTTATCGGTACCCTGACACAACACGGTAATCCCCATCCTGACGTTCCCAGCATGGCTTCGGGGCCCCACACGTTGGTTGTGGCCAGCCCATGCCACCACGCGACCCCTCCTGGGCCGGCAGTCGCTGCGGTCGGCACCCGGCAATAACCTGCACTCACACCGACTCCTTCAGGCAGAGCCTCCAGGTCCTCTGAACAGCCACCGGGGCCCACGCTCCCGCTCAGGTAAGGGCTGAGGGACAATAATTTCACCGATGGAGGAAATTTCACCACGTCTGGGGTGAACTGTGAGAGCCGGATTGCTGTGCGCGGCAATGCTGCAAATCAGTTCAATATAGGAAGTGAAGCAGAATGCCACATTCAATTGAAAGCACATAGGGAATTTAGATAAGCAGATTATAAATATACAAACTGGAATTTAACTGAGGGGAAGACGTTGCTTATCAGTAGTGGTAATTCTTCACATAGATTGTCACCATAGTGTCTATTCTTTGTCTTTGACTAAGCCTTCAGATTTTGAGGCTGATAAAACCCTCCTGCAGCATCGACTGCCAAGGCTGCCTCCTCGCCCGAACACCCCGGGCTACAACTATAGGAACGGCCTCAGCCCCGGCCACCCTCCGGGCCCTTCCCCTCCACAGGACCCCCCCAAAACCGGGGAAGCTGCTGTATAGACCAAGCCCGTGTCTAAATAGCAAAGCTGGAGTCGCCACAGGTACCAGCAAGTGATCTGCCAGTGCATCTGATATCATCTGAATCACACTTGCACCCCAGCAGACAAATTAGCCGGCGGCAAAATAACTGGATTTAAGGATGTCACAAAACATTACTCTGCTGAACTGCCTGAGCCAAAAAGCATGTCAGACCTCACTCTCTACGGGGACGGTGAATGAACAAACACAGGGAGCTCCTTTTGCTGCAGTCCTGCGTACGTGGTTTTGCAGGATATATGGTTATTCATTTTGGGGAAAAAAAGGAAAACTAGAACTGCACCTTTAAGAAATGTGAAAGGAACAACATAATTTAATATATTCCAGTAATAAAAACTCTGCTGGAGTATATTAGGCAACTAGAAAGGGGATCTGATTGAATTTTAGAACTGGTTCTTGAATATGTGAATCAGATTAGGTGGAAGAGCTGATGGCAAGAGTGGGATGTGCCTGGCAGTCAGTGCGCAAGAGGATCTCTAGAGCGTGTAAATGCCTTAAATGAAACCCTAAGAGGAAGACAAAGGGGACTTGTGGAGTTTCCATTTCATTTTCCTCCTTGTGAAGTAGTCCAAAACAAGCCCCAGATGACCATAAGCTGGTGAAGATGTTTCACCCAGAAGAGGGACTTTGAGCCATGCCTGGGGAAATGCTGGAGCAGCACGAGAGCAGCCTCTGGTCACAGGGACGGAAGAACCACAACACACCAGAGGACACAAGGAGCCGTTTCCACAGAGATCCGGCAGTCCCCTGCACCGAGCTGGAGTCACTCTGGAGACAGCGCTGGTGCAGGGCCCGAGGGTGAGGACACAGCAGCGTTTACAGACGCTCTTTGGCTCATCCATTGAACGTGCCATTCTCAGGCCCTCGATACAATCTGAGTGACTTTGTGCAAGAGCTCTGCAAGACAAACTAACTTCTAAATTGCCACTATTACCACAAGCTGCGAGCTAAGAGACATGCCGGACCTGACCAGGTGACTGCTCTTCTCCGTGAGTCTCCAAGCTTGCACGGAGGGATGTGCCCCCAGTGCTCTTGAGCTTCAGGACACCTCCAGCCTGTTAGAAGTGGGTCAGGAAAGGACTGTCCAACACTGATCCAACCTCTGTCCCTGGCGGGCTTCAGCTGCTGGAGAAACAGGACCTGGTGGGAGGCAGGAGAATGGGCAGGGTTCTGTACTGACACTCACCCAGGCCAGCTTCGATTTCCAGCTCGCCCAAAGACCCCCGACACCGGCAGCTTCTCAGGGCCCAGATCGCAGCCAGCCTCAGACAGTTAATTCCCACCTCGCACTGAGACACGGCAATCAGAGCCAGCGTGACAGAAGTGGCCCAGTGCCCCAGGTCGAGGACCTCAACAGCCTGTTCAGAGCTATTCTTCCTCTTTAAGGCATCTTCCAAACTGTCACAACTGAGATGAGAGAGAGAAAACTTCAGGAATGTGGTTTGAGAAGTTCCACTCAACCAAAGTCCCAGATTAGCTCCAGTAAAGCAAGCAGCAGCTCTGCCAGCGCATCTGAAATACCGATGGGCGCGTTGCCCCAGGCGGAGTTCTCACACACATAAACTCTACAGCAAACTCTGGAGCAAAGCTGTGTCAGCTCTTACACCGAGGGAGATAAGGCCTGAGGATGGAAATCATACCTAACCTCAACAGATCTTACAAATGACACACCAAATGCAATCAGACACGTGTGCTGCTCGCAGCTTCCGGCAGATTCTAAAAGCCAAAAGCTTTCCATCACAGTTTCAACATCTAGGGTGGGAACTGAAACGCTCTTTGCAAACTTCAGGTCAATGAAATGCAACACAACAGTAACAGTCTGACTCTGAGCTAATTAACCAGTAGCTATACTCCACATACTCCAGCAATACTCTACAGGCCCAGATTAAAGGTCCATTAGCCCAATTCCCTGCCCTTGTAATGCCACTGTCAAGATGCTATTATATTAATTAAGGAGAGCACACGTGCCTGGCCATTTTGGGTGGTCCAATCCCCTTGTGCCATCCCGCACCCAATGTCATCGTTACCGGGAATGACCCTGTTCAGTCCCATCAGGATCTGTGCAAGGACCTGCTCTCCAGGAATTCATCTAATCTCTCCCTGAACCCGCCGGTACTCGCGAC
>NW_009647415.1:235279-241676 GCF_000708025.1 Charadrius vociferus
GGGGGTGTAAGCCTTGGCCACGCATCTCCTTGAGACTTCTCCAAACTGGAGAGTCCCAGCCTTCTTGGGCTGTCTTTGTAAGGCAGTTGCTCCATCCCCTTCACCATTTTAGTTGCCCTTCTCCGGCTCTGCTCAAGCTCCACTGCTTCATCCTGAAATCGTGCATGTGCAGGATCAGCATAGCCCCAAATGACATTGCCCACCTTGCTTTCCATCTCGTCCCTGATGTATCTTGATGGCTTTTTTGGCTGCTCTTGTGCACAGAGCCCATGATTTTGAGAGCTGTCAGTACGAGCGCCAACACCTATCTGCAGCTGTACCCACCAGGTCCATGTTCAGCATCATGCAGCATGTTCAGATGCCTCTTCCCTAGGAGCATTACTTTGCATGTATGACATGGTGGCCCATCTGCCACCTTGGGCCCTCTCAGTTTGGAGTCCTCCTGGAGCTCATCAGCATTGATGCACCACGTGGCTACTCAAAAAACTTTGTATTATCCACAGACTTGAAGGTTTCATGCACAATCCCTTCTCCAGCTCACTGATGAAAACAGAGAAGGACACAGGTCCCAACACCATCCCCAGGTACCCCACTGCTGACTGTTTGCCCTCCTGAAAAATGACATTGAAGTCCCACTGTTTGCTTCCTCCCTGTAACAAGCTTTCAAGTCATAAGGAAGGCTTTCAATTTTCAGTTTCATCAATAGCCTTGATGTGAAAAATTATCTAAAGCTTTTCTGAAAATCTAGATATATTTTGTTCAGTGTTTTGAAATCCACTCCCACCAGAGGTTTGCTTATACCTTCTACAGCTCCTCCATTAGGTCAGCAAGGCAAGTGTCCCTTCACAAAAACCATGCTGATTCCTTCCCAACAGGCTGTCCTTCTCCACGTCCTCAGTGACCTTATCCTTTACTGATTGCAGACACCACCATCATACAAAGGATTTCACCAGCTTCTTGGATCCCCTCTGCAGCCCTTCTGGTCGATGGGGATCATAGAATCACAGAATGGTTTGGGTGGGAAGGGACCTTTAAAGACCATCTAGTCCAACCCCCCTGCCACGGGCAGGGACATCTTCAGCTAGATCAGGTTGCTCAGAGCCCCGTCCAACCTGGCCTGGAATGTTACCAGAGATGGGGCATCCACCACCTCTCTGGGCAACCTGGGCCAGTGTCTCACCACCCTCACAGTAAAGAATTTCTCTTCTTTATCAAGTCTGAATCTCCCCTCTTCCAGTTTAGAGCCATTCCCCCGTGTCCTGTCACTACAGGCCCTGCTAAGGGCGTGTTGGCAGCCCCCGTCCTCTGGCACAGTGGCTGTTTGCAACGACGGGGTTCACACCTCGGCCAGAAATTCTGCAATTTCACATTTAAACTCCCTCAGGCTTTCCTGCAAATGTTGGTTTAAATACTCCCCAGGAGCTGTCACTTCTCGGTACCAGCAGGCTGGCTTTGTCTCTCCTGTCCAGGTCCCTCCTGCCCCCAAAGCCTCCCCCATTCTTACTGAGCCCAAATCCCCCCCTCCGCACCACCACGATCCATGACCACACGCTGACCTGTGCTTGCCGTTGGCTTTGCGTGTGTGAGGGGCAGCATGGCCAGGATGCCACCACCGATGTGCCGGGCTCTGTCATTTCACCCAGGGTAATGCTGGTGTGATGTTCTTGGGCAGCCTTGTCCCTCTACAATACTATGAAAACAGCAGAAGCCCTGGAACACCGTGCCCACGCACCCTCCTGGTGGAGGACGCTTCCTTCAGCAGCTGAGAGAAGCTTGCTAAAACTGAGAAGAGAATGGAGAGCTTCAGTGGCGAGAGATGACCTAGACCATGTGGGGCGGGCAAAAACCCAGGCCCACACTGGGAAGTCTCGTCTCACACACATGTTTCAGTAACGAGGGCTTGTAGGGCACTGGCAGCTTCCAACGTCAGAGAGCCCACGCTGAGATGAAAGCTAAAAATGGCTCCTAAAATGGCAGGTAAGATCACTGCAGTCACCTAGTCTAACCTTCCTCTAACAGAGACCACAGGAATTGCCTTCAGAACGATGCGCCCTGGCTACAGCATGGCACCCCCTCATCCCTGAGCGACCCCTCCACCGCACGGCTGCACTAGAACAGCAGTAGTTCCTCTATCTCCCAACACATCTCCAAATTCCTCTTGAAAATATGGACAGTGCATCAGGACACAAAAGTCAGCGATGCTCAACCAGTGCTCTGTGCAGACCATGCTGCTCGTGCTTGTTCTTCCCTTGCAAGGCACGCTCGGCTCTTCCAGGCCTGGATCATATTCAGGACGGTCGGTGTTGGGTTCTGCTATGAATGCTGTGAATGATGACGGCTCCTTTCTCTGAACTGTGCCACCAGAGGAGCCTTCTCCCAAACCCGCTGCTGCTGGTCTGCAAGCTCAGGGGATGTCCCGGTGAGCCAGGCATCGACTCTGACGCACCACCACAGTTTAACCTAGAGATTCTCTCTCATTAAGAAGTTCAGAGCCATTCTCGCTCTCAGCACAAGACTCAGGTGATCCTTCTGTGTGTAAAATCATTTCACAGCCTGCTCAGTTGTTCCAAGACAGAAGCACAGGCTCCCAGTCCCCACCAGCTTAGCAGTCCTTCAAATCCTCGAGCAACTGGTATCAGCTTCTTCCAGGAAAAAAAAACCAAAACATCAGGTGGATCATCCACCAGAGAAGTTTATTCCTAACTTCACCTAGAGACAAGCTGGTCTGTACCTAAAGGGGGCATTCCAAATCCCTTCCTAAATCGATGGATAAACTCAACCACAGCTTCCTCCTTCTTGCTGGATGACTCCGGTCCGAGACCCCAAAGTGACTTAGTGTGCCCACATGCGTAATTCACTGCAGGGAGGGGAGTTTAGGTCTCTTTCTGCCAATAGACACAACAAGTTGGGAGTTGGAGGGTTCAGAAATAAGTAGCCAAAATTCTGGAAAGGCTCCTGTGTGAGAAGGCAGTGGAAGGACAAGGAGTGGGTAACTCCATCAGGGGGAAAACCTTGCAAAGGAAATTAAAGCAAATGGGAAAAGCTCTTCAGGCTCTCAGAGAAAAAGAACACAGACAAAAGAGGTGAAGTGCTACATGGCACGAGTGGTATAAAGATAGTCTAAAAATTAAATTAATGTTCTGCCTTGGTTTTCGATAAGCATGTAATGCAAAGGTTGACTGGCTAATGGAGACAAGACTATGGAAACCACCACATATGAAGCACAGGCAAACCCTAGAGTGTTTGTCATGTTCAGACAGGACACTGGATAATCTTCACCTCAGATTTCTAAGGGAGCTGGCACATGACAGCAGTAAACCAGTAGCACGTATTTTTAATGAAGGTATCAAGCCATGGAACAACACGATTTTTCTCAAGAGCGGCAAGTACAACCCTGTCTGTGCTACAGAGGGAAAAACTGATATAGACAACAACCTACTTCAGGAACACCTACAGCACTAAAGGAGCCAGACTGGGACCCAAAACTGTCCACAGGCACAAACCAGGCAAGAAACATTTTCCTGACAGGTACAAAGGGTAATTATGAGAACCCCAAACAGAGTCTGAGAAGGTGATGGCTTGCAACCAGGAGGGCAGACACCACCAGGTCTGCTGTGTTCGTCAGGGAAGGCTCTGCACAGAGAACTGGCACAGTGCCGGGGATTCCAGGCTGAAGATGAGCCGTTTTGCTCCAGTGATCCTGGAATTAAAGGAGGTGTGAAAGATCACGCAGAAGAAGGTGTGGAGGAGGACATAAGAGTCACACATTAGGCACAAATGTCTGATCACACTTCTGGGCAAACCTCAGCTCAGAAGGCAACGCTGCCCACAGGCACCTGAACTCACCTGCTCGTCGGCCGGGCAGAGAACAGCCGAAGTCCTCCTGACCAGAGCTCTGCGGCACAGAGGTGGGAGCAAGAAATGACCACAACCTCAGATTTCTGCTACCATTTGTGAGCCAAACGCTCAGCTCCACGCTGGGTTTTGGCACAGCGCTCGCTCTCACCGTTGTGCAGAGCACCGACATCTGAGCAGCAGCAACGGCCGCTCCTCAAAGGAGAAGGCAAGTTGAAGTTGACAGCCTCCACAAAACCATCCCGGCACCTGTAGAGGCACCAGAAGACAAGGCTGCACCTCCGCACCTCGGGCCGCACGCCCTGCAGCCATCCTCTCCTGGTCCAGCGCTGGGGATCCCAAGGTGAGCTGCAGTGTGGAGGGGAAAGCGTGCCAAACCACACGCGTCTGCTGACCGCCGGCGTCACAGCCGCGCCGGTGCCTCTCCGTGGCGTGCCCCAGGGAGAGCTGCACGCACCTTGACCAAGGGACACCTGAGCACCCAAGGTGACCTCCCCAGTGCTCATCAAACTGTCTCTGCCCCACTGCTCACCTGTCATCCTCTTCACCTTGGCACGGACAGCCGAGCTACGAGGAATGCGAGGGAAGTGCTGCAGGAAAGGGCTCCCCCCGCTGCTCTGAGGCAGATATTTATACGGGCTGTGAATTTCAGGGTCTTTTTCAGGATTCTGAGCTAGAAGTGTCACCACCGGCTCACGTGCTTAGCGCGGTGAAAGGCATGAACGTCCATCACCGTCTCTCGGCACACCCAGGACACAAGGACCTGCACGGCTCGCTAATCTGCACGCTCGATTGGGCGTCCACGCCGTTTTGCTGGGGCGAGGACCAGTAAGGGACTGCAGGAGAGGGGACGTGAAGCCAAGGTAAATCTCTCTGTAGAGATATGACCTAGACCACACAGCATTTATGGGACCCTGATTTAGTAGGCTGCCATTTATAAATAAATCCACAACTACAAAACCTGATTTTTCTAATCCCTACTACCATGCAAAATCAGAATTCATTTCCTCTGAAGCACTAACTGTCACCTATTTGCTTCACTGCTAACACCCATGTAAAATACTAGCTTTCTATCACGCTAGGGTTTTTTAAAAGCATCACGTCTACTCAAAGAATATATTGCAACCATTTTTCCTTCACCTTGCCTCATTTAAAAATTTCCAGTCTATTTTAACTGAAACTGAGCCAGAAGCAATGAAAAACCTGGAAAATTTCAGATTGGAAGATATTTGAACAGAAAGATTAAAACCAGCTAAAAAAAAATCTTCACTACAAGCAGTCTAGCTCAGTAAATGCCACCGGCGAGACTTCTACCCACCGTAAAGTAATAGCTCCATAAATGGGAAACAACACTGCTTTACAACAGCCGAGATTGCTACCCAGTGTCAGCAATGCTGAATTCCAGGCAATATTAGCAGTTTCATGCCAAGCCATAAAGCGTGGTCTTATTTGGGGTGCAGATACCATAGCTTGGGAGCCTTATAAAAACGTGTAATAAATACCGCATCATTGAAACGGTAATGATGATCCGTTCATCACTTCAGCACTGGGTCACTCCATATGGCTCACACCAGAAAGCTCCGGGGGTCCGCACCGCCTTTGGCAGTCTTACAGGGAGACGTCTGCACACTGGTTATGAGCCACATAAACATTAAACCAAGACATAAAATTCTTAAAATATCAGATATTTGGGCTGAAGCCCAGCCTCATAACTGGGGCGCCTCTTTACCGCTCTCGGGTGCCCGGTCCCTCCTGCGACCCTACCGGGCTGAATCTCCCACGGCGGCGGCAGAGGTGCCCCAGAGCTCTGGGTGCAATGCCAGCGCCATGCCCGGCCCCTGCTGGGATGGAAAGCGGGCGGCCGCGCATGCCGTGGAGCGGCAGCCGTCCAGAGAAGCTGCAGCCTTTCGTCCCGGAGGTGCAGCCTCATGTCCCTCCCAAAACAGCATGTCATCTGAGAGCTTGCACCGCCCAAACCAGAGCCAAACTCCTGCCAAACCAGGGCCACGCTCTAGGCAGGCAGAGAAGAACTGTAATGCCAAAATGAGCTGACAAAGAAAGAGATACTTCATCATTCTGGCCTTGCGTTAGGGCACTTCTCTGAGAGAAGCCGGTAAAAACCGGGATTATGGACCAGCCTTGCAGATTTAGTGTGTGTTTCAAAGTTGGCTGTCTTTAGATAAAATGAAAAGCTGTCCTGAAGCCGAAATCCCCACTGAACAAGGTGCCTGCTCCCTCCGCTCCTTCTGGCCTCCTGCCCACGCGCACAGCATGCAAGCGGCTCGCGGCGGGGTATGCGGTGTGGGGTTATCGCAGTCCCTCCCGGGCACCGGCACCGGCGCCTGTTTTCTGCTCTGAGCCTCTGGGTGATGCAGACGGTTGTGCTGACGGTGAGCATCAGTCCTCCGGCAACAGACGAAGTGAAGCACCGAGGGTGTGCTGGCAAGCGTGCAGACACTTTATGAACTCCGGTACACACGGCTTAGCCCAGTTCAAGCACACTGGACCCATCTCTGCCCGCGGGAGCGTAATCCACCTCCCC
>NW_009647415.1:241693-251812 GCF_000708025.1 Charadrius vociferus
TCCCGGAGCGGAGCAGCATTTGCTGGCAGAGAGCAGGGCTGGATGGCTCACACTGCTGCACTGAGCTCCAGGAGGACTCAGCACTGAGCCTGCCAAAAAGCTGCCGGAGGGGACGGGTGCTTCCCCAGAAAAGGGCCGGTGCCTCAGGACTGCAGGGCAGCACCGCCAGCCCGACCCCGCGGCGAGGAACATCAGCCTCTGCCGTGACCGTCCTACGCAACTGTGACAGTTTATGGCAAAACAACAGTGTAACCCCAGAAATGGCAATGGGGACTCAGAACTGACGTCCAGCCCGCACAATCACCAGTGGGATGCAGAGTTAATTCATAAGGCAGAAGGTATAAAACCCATAGTAGCAAGCCAGGAATAACCTGCCCCGACACAGGCAGTTTTCTACTCCCGGTTAGAAATTCCCACAACACCTGACAGGAGCTGTAACCCCCCTGCCATAGCTCCTCGTGCCTTGGCCAGAAGCATCACTCCTCTGCATCTCCCCGGGTGCTGGGCACATGCTGCGCCTGTGCAGGGAGTTCCCCAGGTTCGTTACCTGATGGGCAATAACGACCTCCTTTACAGTTCATCCCTTCATTGCTCGGTCCCTGCTTCTCATTGCTGTGAGTCAGCCCTGCAGCCAATGTTTTCAATACTTTGGTCTGGCAAAACGGGAATCATCTACTGATTCCCTGCACCACAGCATCCTTGTGCCTTGCCAGGGCAGCCGGCTCTGCGGCACCTCCGGAGCAGAGCACGCTCCCCGCTGAGGAGCGCAGTCGGTATTGACCAGCCGCCGCTCTGCCTGCTCATCTATCATCTATAAATAAACGTGTATCTGCTCACATTTACAGAAACAACGACGCTGTGAGAAACGCGAGTGAATCACTACGGGGAGGGCATCACTACAAATGGGTACCTCCACCCTGCTCAGAACAGACTACCAGTTTTATGGCCCCTCCAAACCAACCGTTACATTAAATCACATCCTCCTTGTTTCATCCCATTCTATCCAACATCTCTGCATACAAGAGAGCATCTCCAGGTGCCCACCAATTTGCAGCGTTCATCTCTGCCTCCACCCTGCACAGCTCTGTTCAACGCAGATTGCCCAATAACGCTCACAATATTCCGACTAGACTGTGCCATTGATGGATAAAAGGGCACTGGGATGTCTCCGCTGCTACTCACTATGCTGTCTCCTACCTTGCCAAACTGCCTGTTTAATTTCTGGCAGTACCTGCAGAGCGGGCAAAGCCTCCCCGAGGTGGCTGCAATGACATCTCGGCTCCTGCCCAGCACTCGCACAGGCGCGTCAGGCAGCGGTTGCAGCTGGAGCACGGAGAAACAGAGCGCCGAAATGGCACAGAGACAGTGAGGAGTGCGCTGGGCAACGCAGCAGGGAAATACAGAGAGACGGGCAGCAGGAGGGTGAAGATGAAGGAGAGAAGTTACAGCAGCGGGGTCAAGGGACATCACTTACAGCTCCTCAGGGACAGCACCAAAGCAGAGAATCTGCCGCCTCCTGTACATCGTGGACTGAAGTCAAGAATGTTAACTCACTTCCCAATGTGAAACACTTGGAGATCACAGCTGGATGACATTGGAGAGGAGGAAAAAATTGTTTTACTAACATATTTGGGAAAAGCAGCTGGATGCACAGAGAAATGTAGATAGCCACAAGTTGAGAGCTGTCACACATCACTATCCAGATGAACCAGCCCAGCACGCGCTGGGACACCGCATCAGAGAAGGCAACCATGCTATCTGTCTACCACAACCCAGTTTCCTCCCTGACAAACCTTCCCTGGGGACGGCATCGCCCACCCACTGGAGCCGCTCTGCTTTGCCGTCAGCCCGCGCGGTCCCCAGCGAGGGGCTGCTCGCACCCGCAGAGCCTCACGACCCTCATCCGCACACCGGGCACTGCCTTCGCTCCCGGCCCACTGCCCGCGGCCGCTTGCATCCTGCCAGGAACCCACCTGGACACCAAAATTCCCCTCAGGTCTTTTGAGGACATCCCCTCCCCGAAGCTGCAGAAGGACAAGGAACAGCCACGTGCGCTGTGTGGGCACGGGGAGAGGGGCAGGGGCTGTTCTGTTAACGGGACACGCAAACGGCATGCGAGGGACAAGACACTCACACTGAGACCCTGCGGCTGCGGGCAGACACCCCTTAAAAAAAAAAAGGCTAAAAAATTAAAAGAGGAAAGAAAGAGCCCCAAGCAGAAATATTCCATGGATTTAGAAGCTCTTCTGGGAGAGGAACATCACAGGGATGAACCGGGAGCGGTGCACCGGGAAGAATGCCGGAGGTCCTCCGGCACAGGCAGGACATCCGTGGGACTCACTGGCACAGTCAACACGCAGCCACCTCCGCTCAGACCCCACCGGGAACCCCCTGCCGAGGGGGGGCTGGACACCCCGGAGAGGCCCAGGGCAGCACGCTGATCCTGAGAAAACATCTTCGTCACCAGCAGCTGATGGTCAAACGACAAGTGTAGGTCACAGGCAGTAAATCGCAACAAGCATAGATCGCAACGAAGTAAATTGTGAGAAACGAAGCCAGGGAAGTTGCATGGCACAGCCAGGTGTGAAGGAAACCGCGTTTCTTTCTGGTAGCTTTAAATGTCGTCTCCCAGTTTCACTGGCACATCCCCTCCTCCGGACAAACCCGTCCGCCCCGGCCGGTCGCGGCCGCGCTGGCAGACCCCTCCTCAGCCCCCCGCTGCCCGCCCCGAGGCACCGCTCCCGTCCTCCGCTCGCTGGGGCGGCCAGGGCTGCGCTCCAGCCTCCTAACCACGTCCCATCGAGTGACAGAACAGCATTGTCACGTTACTGACGTCGTTTTCCATCTCATTTTATACATTCTGATGTTTTGTTCTGTACTTTAATGAGATTTAATGAGAGATTTTTCATGGCAGCGCTGGCGAGGAAGCCTGTGGGACCGCAGTTAACTTAAAATCCAGCAAAATGTGGAAGCTGTCTGAATCTCCTCCTTGCAGTACGCTTTGCCTGTATTTATCAGCAAACTCCACTGGCCTTTGAAGTCTCGCAGTTTCCTCTAATACGAAATACTAAGCCAGGGACCAGCAATGCGGAGATGCGGAGCGAGGGAGGCAAGAAGAGCAGCTCTGGAGGGTTTGCAGGGTCCCCGGAGCCCCAGGCTGTCCTGAATTAGGATTCTGGAGGACGGGGAGAGCTGCCGCCTGCTCGCAGGCTGCCTCCCACCGAGCCCGCGGTGGGGCCGGAGTCAGGAGCCAGCACCAAGAGCGGTCTCCAGCGCAGGTAGAAGTAGGGAGTGACTGGAGCGCTGCCCTGAAAGGCCGTCAGCCCGACTGAAACAACAGTGCGAGTTGTTGTCATTGCAGGAGTCATTTTTAACGTGGGTAATTTCTTTTCTCTAAGATGAAGTTCATGGCATTGCTCTGCATCATACCCATAAGTGAATAGCTTCCACATTAACCTCACACGAGGGGAAAACTAATGAAAGCTCTCAAAACCCTTGAGCGTTAGCTCTGGTCAGTGATCCACTTCGCTTTACTATATATATATATATGTGTGTTTCCCCACTCCTGTCTCCCGTTTGGCCTTTGCTCCTCATCTCCATCATTCATTCTGCTGCTCCCAGCCCTGTACTACCAAAAAGATCAAAACACTGTATGGGGGGGAAAAAAACAACACTGTAATGTGTTATTTGTACATCATTGTAAAATTTATAACGTAATTTAATGTTTTGGACTGGTGAAACTGAAATCCCCTGCTAACAAGATCCCATTACAGTTTACGCCCTCCTCCCCCCATGTAGCCACCACCTGCCAAACATAAACATGTTGTGTCATCCCATTGACGCTTGCCGTCACGGTACCCTGACACGGTTTCTCTTCCCAAACCTCGATTTCCCTGCCAGACACCAGGAGGTGTCTCCTGCGGGACACCCGCTATCCTGCCTCTTGCGCTGGGACCTCACCTTGGCCAAAGACGTCAGACACCACCAGCGTCCACGCAAACCCCTCCTTTGGAAGACAGCTCCACCGTGCTCTCGGCGGCTCACACTGCCTTCCCAAGACCGGGTTCCCACCCCCAGTGGTGCCTTTACTCGGACAGTCTCCTAGACCACCTACGCTGCCTTATTGATGATCTCCTCTTCCAAAGGTCCTGCCTCATGCAGCTCTGCCCGGGTCATCCAGCACTTCCCGTATCGCCCTTACGGACATTGTTACTGCTTTTGATTTTTCAGACCTTTCTGATGAATTTCTCTTATCTTTCTGAAACTCCCCTTTGGAAGTTGGCACGGCAAGTGTTTTCGGTGTCTCTCCTTCCTCAAGACGCTGAGCCCACTAAAACTGTCGTCATTCCCTACTCCGTGTTTTCTGAACGGTGGCTATTCCCGCGCACAGGCGGTGCCAGCGCCACGCGCAGATAAACACAGCGCAGCCGCTCCTCCGATGCATGCTGGAGGCAGCGGTCCCCGCGGGATTGCCGATGGAGCATGAGCCATGCCCCCCCCAGCGCTCCTGGCCTGGCACACACGACCACGGGGCTGTCGCCGGTCATCCCTTCCCCACCAAAGAGCCACCGCACCCCGTCCCACACCGCCGGGCTTTGGGGCTTCTCTCCGTGGCAGCTCTGGATCACGTCAGCCATTCAAACTGCAACTCCTCAGACTCCGCCAAACCTTCCCAAATACTGCTCCAGCCATCCCGGATCTAATCTCCTCTTCCTCAAGTCAGATCAGGTTTAACGCTAGCCCATCGCGTCTCCTCACTCTACCATCACACCAAGACCTTCCCACACCACCGGGACCTCCAGTTCACCCAGAACAAAACAGCTCTCCAGGAGGGTCCTGCAAACTCTGCTGCACCTCAGAAATCCCACAGTACAGCTTTCAGACACAAAACTCAGTGTTTTAACCAACAGAACACATGAAAGCCTGTCCAAATGCTCTGCTATTTATTCGGGTGGTGAGTTATGTTTATTGCAAGAGCTGCGAGCATCTCTCGCTCTCTTTGAACTGCTGCAGATTTCTGCAGGTATTTGGGGAGAACGCCGCAGCCGAAAGCAGGGACTCTGGTCCGGAGGGGTGGTCTGGAGGCAGGGCAGGAGCCTGCACCCCAGCAGAGGAGAGCGCTCTGCCGGGCACCTCCGCCTGGTCTAGTCCCGTTTCCATTTTGCCCAACAGAAATAAATATTCCTGAAGCTTTGCCGGTATCCCAAATTGACAGCGCACATTCTTATGGGAACTTTGAGGCAAACAGAAAAAGCTATTACAGAGACAAACACGCCTGGCACGGAGGTAATCTCACTTGAATGTTGCTCAGACTCCCTTTTGGTTTATCAGAACTTAAAAGGCATTTGTCCCAGTTCCTTCAGGCGCGTTTTGGCATGCATTGAGGGGGGCAGCACGTCCCAGAGACATTTTGTGGTGCAGACGGTTATTCGCATGTTTAAGGTGAGACTCGGTCCTGAGAAGATGCTCTGCCAAAGCTGGTTTCTCTCCCGCCACGGACGGACGGCGGAGGGCAGTTGACTCTGGGGTGCATCCAGGGTCCGCAGCGGGGTCCAGCCGGGGCAGCCGCCCTGCCAGGGCCAGCGAGCCGGGAGCCCAGGGGGAGGGCCGGGCACCGGTCCCATGGACAGGGGTGCCGTGACGGTGACCCTGGCAATGCCAGGCAATCCCTGGGCGCGAGGCGGGTCCCACAGCCCACCAGGCACAGGCACTCCACAGCATAGCTCAGGACCAGTGATGAGGTCCTGAGCTCAAGGCAGCTCCCCCGACACGGGGCTGCCCCTGACGAAGCTTCCCGCACCAACCTGAGTCGGCCCCATCCCAGAGCCTGACCCCGGCTGGGGCGGCCAGAGCCCTCAGCGAGGGGCAGGAGCACATGTGGGGCAGGGGGAGAGACAAGGTCCTTCCAGATGCTTCACCGATGAGTTTTTGGAGCCCACTTTTCTCTTTCAGGTGGGATGACTGGCCCGGACGACCTCCAGATGTTCCTTCCATCTTAAATTACTCGGCAAGTCTGTAACTCCTCTGCAAACACCTCGATCTCCTGCACAAGGTCTCCAGTCTGACAACCGGGGACTCGTGGTCTCCTCACCCCCCGTTTCTCCACAAAGCACTGTCCATCTAACTGCTTACTGGTGGAGTTGTCTTGGACTATGGTGTCACGCTAGGAGCAAGAGATCCCCTACCTATGCCCTTCCCCATCCCACCCTAGAATAAAGCATCACACGCAAAGTGCCGGGCACGGCGCCGTCAGCTGAGTCGCAAGCGGTGCAGAAGGACCGGCAGCAGCCCGGTGGCCCCAGGAGCAGCCAGGGAAGCGGGTGGCCCTCGCACCACCCACCTGCAGGTTCCCCACCACCACCACCGGGGACGTACTTGTGAGGAGCTGCTGGAGGGGGATCGAGGCTCCAGTGAGACGCAGAGCGGACGCAAAGCCACAGCTGGTGCCAAGCAGCAAACCGGGGCGCAGAGGAGAGAAAGAAACAAATTGTGGTAATTTCTTCTCAAATCCCTGATGCGGGTAGAACAAATCAAATGGATCTAACCCTTTCAAAAGCCAGGAAGGGAAAACAAATCATCTAAGGCTTTTAATAAATAAATAACCCAGCGACTCAGTACTTAGGGCGAGGATCTCATTCACGTTGCCGAGGAAAAAGAGGGCTTGGGAATATAGTGAATCAGGTCATATTGTTAAAAGTAATAATACAAAAAACAGAGATTGGGACAAGGCATTTATTTTATTAAACCCCCCAAGGAGAGGTCAAGAATATTAGAAATGAAGTCCCCAGGTTCTGGTTGATGCAATAACTGCAGTTTTAGCAATTTCAGAAGAAGGATGTTTGTTCAAGGTGGCAAAGCGCCAAGAATCTTCAGGGGAGGTGCTAGAAAAGGATGCGCTCTCCGTTTGCTTGCACTGAAGAGCACTGAGCTCCGTGCGGTTTTTACGGAGAGCATCTGTCTGAGCAGGGCTCTAGCAGCCAGCCGCGCGCCAGCGACTCCCTTCCCCTTGTGCAGAGACGCGCACGGACAGGACCAAAGGAGGAGGTATTTCAGAGAGCGGGGAGGATAATCCCCGGGTTCTTCAGCACGTGTCCTGCTCTTCAGGCACATGCCGGGGCAGGCAGCAGAGAAGATGCCGGGCTCAGCAGATATCCACTCTGATGCAGCGCAGTGTCCTACGCCATGCCCCTCTGATGCTCGCTGACGGGGCTCAGGGATAATAAGAGATTGCGTTTATCCAGAGATCTACTGGGGAAGCATCAGGACACCGACCGTCCAGGAAGCTCTTGGACTACATCAATAACAATTTATTTTTATAGAGAAGGTACAGAAAACAGCCACGGAAGCTCTTTTAGAGCTTTGATTCCAAGTGGCTGAAAATGTGAAGGCGGAGGTAATGGTGGCAGGAACAACGATACAATGATAAGTGTTTGGCACTTCTTGGGAAGAAAACGAGAAAGACCAGCAAAATACGAGCAATGCATTCTGAGGCCAACTTCTATACATTCTCAAACACTGGAAGCAGGGTTTCATGAAAGGTCATCCCAGGACAGGACAGACGGCCTCCAGAGGTCCCTTTTAACCCAAACTATTTCATGACCCCATGACAGGGAAGGCAAAGGAAAACAGACTTCAGACCTCTCCCAACTTGGAGGATGCATAAACAGTGGAGTAATAAACCATCTGAGTCATAAGACAATCATTGACTTCCACATAAACCGGAAAACGGGAGTGATTGCTACGGACAGGTGTAAAGGAAAAGCACAAGCCAACAGATGCAAACATCTGGACAGCACAAGCATGAGAGGGAATGCGGCCATGGCGAGAAGCAGGTATTCATTCTGTAAATAGACTGACGGCAAGAAAAAGATCCCAGGAACTGCTGGTGACTGTTGGTGCTCCTTTGGCTAACTGCAGAGAGGGAAAGCTTTCAATAGACAAAACTAAAAAGACCAACTTGCTTAACGTTTGTCTTTAAATCAGAGATCAACTGTGAAATTTCAGAGGCAGAGAGTTAAGATCCTACCTGTAAACCAGAAGCAGGAACTAATTAAGAATATTTGGATGTGCCTGACTACACATGCGGTAGGAAGTTTGAGAACAGACTGAAGCAATCTAAGAACACCTAAGGTCATCTTTGAAGGCTCATGTTATGTAAAGTGTGTCCAAAAGAGTGGAAAATAACAAATGGCCAAAAGGGGGGGAAGGAAAACTAAAGAAATACCATCACCTCACCTTTCTTGGAAAAAAAGCTCTGGAACAAATAACAAGCCGAAGCGTTTGCACTGGCCTAGAAGGAAGCAATGTGGTACCAGTCAGAAGGGATTTGTCACGGACAGACGGCGAGAGGAGCTGGCTGCTCCAGCAGCAGCCGCACACACAGCCTCGGCTGAGCCCCACGGTCGCCCCGAGACCACCCGACCACCGGGCGGGAGAACGACCCTCCCACGTCCCCCCGCCAAAGGGCTGACCTGGGACACTGTCTCCTTTAGCAAAACCAACCACGGACTGGAGACGATCCTTGCCAAATCTACAGGCAGTACAAAGGGGCTGCAAAATACTCCAAAGAACAGGATTAGGGTTTAAATGGGTCCTGATAAACTGAAGGTACTAAATCTATGCAGGAATCATCAACTGCACAAGGATTCAGATAGGGAAACGCTGGTTATGTAGTGGGTTTTGAGGGGGAAAAACCGTGGAGGCTATCACACGCTGAATGTGAGTCACACATCACACCATCTCATAAAACGCAGTATGATGAGCTATCAAAACTACAGCCTGAAAAACACACAGCGTAATTCTGCTGCCGCACTCCTCTGCTGCTGCGAGCCTGCTCCGGGCACCGCGCTGCCGGGAAGGAGTGGGACGGCGGGAGCCGGGAGAGGAGTCACAGCCGGAGCTCGGAGCAAACGGAGCTTTGGGAAGGGCAGCAATGGGGGCTAACAGCCGGCAGAAGAGACAACACTGAGGAAAACACGGCAAGCGGTCTGCAGCGCGCACAAGACTGCTGCGAGGGGGGAGTGAACGAGCTCCTCACCGCACCTGTGCGGAGCAAATGTGGCGTAACAAACTAGAGGAAGAAATACTCACATGAGACATCAGAAAACTTCCTAGTGGTGAGGACAGAGGGAAGCAGGAGTGAGGAAAACGCCGGGGCACATCCGTCACCCGGGTTTCCCAAGAACAGGCGGGATGAGCTCAGTCGGTATTCTGTGGGTTAGACCCTTCCCACTGGTCCTCTCCGGACCCCCGATGACCCACTGGGGGTTCAGAGCCAACTGCATCGGCAACAGCCTCCCACAGGGCTCGTGCCCAGGAGCGGGCTGTTAGCACAAACGCAGCCAACCACCAAAAGGCACTTGGGGACACACCGCGCGAGGCTCAGCCCAGCCATGCTGGGGTGGATGAACCTCCGGCATCACCCAGTTCCCTTGCTCCAGGCTCCTCGCAGCCCTGCCCGCCCCACTCCAGAGGCTCCCGGCCACGGTCCATCCCTCGCTGCGGGGACGGCCGACGCCGGGCTCGCACCCACCACCCCCGCTCCAGGGTCAGACCCGTGCCCCCACGTGCAGCCTCCCCCGGCCGGCCGGGACCTCCGCTCAGCCTCCATGGAGGTCAGAGAGCTGCAGCCCACAAGAGGACTCGGCCACCAGAACCACTGGCGTGGCTGAAGCCGTGAGAGCAACACCGGCAAATAACTGCTCTGCTGTTGGCACGGCTGAACGCCCGCGCTGAGGGTACTGCTGGCCGCCCCACAGGCACACGAGCTGCTTCTGCACGTTGTTTCTGGAAAAAATGAAGTGCTAACGCCAAACTAGTTTTGATTTAAATTCTCTTTGCCATCCTGAATACATTTGCAAAACAATCAGAATTTTGCTGGGAGTTTTCACCCTCAGAATAAAGAATTCTGGGGCAACATTGCAGACACTAAATTTTCTTGGTATTTACTCTAATAAAAATCTGACCCAGAATCAATTTTTCTGCAAGTCTTTTCAAGGAAGATGCGAGAGGACTCCGCATGTTTATGGATGCCTTGTCACTTACCACAAAGCGAAGGCTTTCTTGTTTGAAAATAAAACATTTCTGGGAACTGAGTATTCAGATGAGATAGGGATCACC
>NW_009647415.1:251847-254953 GCF_000708025.1 Charadrius vociferus
GTCAAACCCACACAAACACACAGGGAACCGGCCGGGAGAGCCATAAGGCCGAACAACGAGTGAAACAAATACTGGGTCCAACAAAATACCACTATTAATTAGCAGCTCTAAGCACTTGTTAGCACACAGCTTCGTGTTGAACAGCAGCGGTGTGTGCAGACATCTGTGTAACATAAAGAATATCAGAAACCCGTGCAACTTGGAGAGTGGTGCCCACCCAGCACTCCCGGCCACTGCGGCGTGGTGGTGACACAGGGGCAGCCGCGGGAAGGGTCGGCAGAGCTGATGGCCGCCCCGGGCATCGCCGGGAGCAGCCATGGCCAGGACGGGGGGGACAGACAGGAGCCCCTCTGGCCCCTCTCTGCTCCTGCAGCAGGGTCCGGCCGCTCATGCCCACGCAGCGCTGCTCTCCAGCAGGCACTGCCTGGTGACGGCCAGCCCGACACCCCAACCTCCCTTCCCCGCGGCCCTGCTCGCAGCCCGGGGCAGCCGACCCCTGCCCACCACACAAATGACACGAGGGGACACGGCACAGCAGCTGTCACGCTCAAACCCCGCTGCCCGATCGACAGCCTCCGCTTTTCCTCCCCTCTGACTTACTGCCTGTGTTTTTCTCGCGTCACCGACACAACCTCTGTACGATCCCAACAGCTCCAAACTTGCCAGCACGTACCAGCCAGTGAACACGCAGGCTGGTGACTGCCACTTGCCCCAAACTCAGTGTAACGGATTTCATAACCCTTCTATCCTGCAAAAATATACAAGTATCTGAAAATAATGGAGCAAAATTCACTTTTATAAGCACTTTATAAAATGCATATGGCTTGGAACAACTAAGTAATCTCCAGCAATCCTCTAAAAGTTTGCACAAGCGGGAGATAGAAGAACACGAGGCAGACGCTCACTCTAGCAGCTCGTGGCAGCGGGACGAAGAGGCCGATGCCTTCCTCTGCCCTTTCCGGGCACTTGCTGAGCTGCGACGGACGGCACGGCGCGCAGCCCTCCCCCTGGCCTCAGCACAGGGCCGGTCAGCCCCCGCGCGAAGGCTCAGCAGGGATTCTGGAGGTCTGTGCACCAAGCCGCAGAGGACGCTCGGGCCTGCCACGGCAGCCCACCCCTCCCACGCTCGGCAGGGAGCAAACAGGCTGATGGCCGATGGCCAGCAGGTGGGCCAGCAGCTACTGGGGTCGGAGCCAGCAGCACAGCACACACAGCTGCTGCTGGCCACCAGCTCTTCCAGCAGCACTGGAGACCCGCTTTTGCAAGCCCCCTCACGCTGCTGCCCACGGCAGATCCCAAATCACCCGGCACCTCCGTGCCCAGCCGTGCTCCCGCTCTCCCCTCGCGGGGAACTGCCCGGCTGGGTAAGGCTCGACCTCCCCGGCTGCCCTCCTCCTGCCTCGCCATCGCGTGCTCCAGGTAGTTTCGAGAATAATTCCGAAAGCTTATTGATTATAAAAGCCCACACCAACCTCCTAATGCTTTTATAATCACACTGTGCTTTGGGTTTCAGCAAGTCCCAAGGCAGTGAATTCCTGCGCTAACTGCAGGGTGGAGAGAAATCACTGTTTCGCACTGCTTTGGAGCGTGCTTGCCATTAATTTCATTGCGCGCGCCTTTCTCCTTGTGCCTCGAAACAGGGAGAGGTTCCCTATTTCCCTCTGGTAAGCCATTCAGTATTTTCAATATTTTTAACATATTTCCTCCTATTCATCTCGTTTCTAAGGTAACAATCCCGCTCTTCTAAATCTCTCTTCAAAGCGGAGATATTTTTTATTTTTCTCATTCCCCATCATTTTCACTGCACCTCCGAAACCCTTTAACTCACACAGTTCTTGCTGACTGGCAGTGCCCAGCCTGGTACGCAGCACCCTGAGGTACCATCGTTGACTGCAACCAAGGCATTAAGCTGTTTTCCGTATTACCATCCATCACCCTGCTCGGTCATCTCATATCGCTGCATTTTGTGCTGAGGAGGCGCACGGAGCAGAGGCCTCCATTGAGCTCTTTAGAAAACAGCCTGCAACTTTTCCTGAGTTAACCTGTTAATTAAGAATGCTAGTAGATATCCAAGTGATGCAATTTTTCCCCTCTAGTAGCAATTTTACATTTATTTTCATTATTTTTTATTCACAGACGTGTTTCTTTTTCCCCAAATTCTTTAGACTGCCTCAAAGGGCCTCAGAGCTGTTTTTGCTATGGAGTTAATGTAAATAGCTGCCATCTGCAGACTGCTTCTCCAACGCTTACATCCATTTCTCGGTCATTAATGAACACAGCTTTAACCCAGAAGTGGTACCCACTCGTCAAACTCCTGCTCTGGCCTCACGGTGTCAGAATTCCTCGTCAGCCCTTTCTGAGCGGATGCTGCATTACATCAGCCATTGCCGCGGTCGATCCCACCTCTCCACTAACAGAGGGCTTCCGAAAGCAAAGCCTGACCCCGGTGGTCACCAAAGGGACCCTCGGCCACGAAGGCTCTTCATCAGCACCTCTGCTGTCCAAGGGGAGCCGCAGCCACCCTCCCGGGTCAGAACGGGTCCCCACGCCTGCCTTCCAGCCCAAGGCAAGCACCGGCTGTGCCGAGCAGTGTCAAAGCCGACATTCGCATCGCACGTGGCCAGGGAGTGGCAGGGACCAGAGGGAGAACAGGAGGTCCCGGTTGCTCCCACACCTACGGGCCACCGAAACCACCCAACACACCAGGAAGGCTTCCTCGCGTCGCTCAGCGGGTCGGGCGACGGTGTCCATCAGCCGCTGCCGGCCCCGGCGCAGAGCAGTGCCACCCCCCGGGCCCGCAGGCGGAATACGGATAATAACGGCAGGTCGGGCGGGGCACATTAGGGGTTGGCTTATCTGCAACGTGCCACCTCGAAGTATTAGTTTTCAAGATGCATTCATTGTCATAGCAACGCCAAGCGCAACACGGCATTGATGTACTTACCATTTTCCTGAGACGCAAGATTAGACCGAGGGCTGAAGGGGACGCAAGATTAGACCGAGGGGGAGAAGATTGAGGAGGAAACCCCCCGGCGCTCGCTCTGGGCACCGGCCAGCCCCGCTCCCCACGGCGTGCGCACAGGGAGACGCAGGGCCGCCGTGGGCT
>NW_009647415.1:255268-296526 GCF_000708025.1 Charadrius vociferus
TCGCGGGCCGAGCGCTGCAGCATGCGCGGGGAGGAGAGGCCGCCGGCGCCGAGGATCCGTCTCCGCTTCGTGTAGCTGGGCGTCTCTCTGAAAGGCACTGCAAGAGAGATGGGGAAAGCGGCGTTAGCTACCGAGCGCGCGGCACGAAGCCGGCGTTGGCCGGCCATGCTCAGGCAGGAAGATGGCGGCAAAGCAGGAGCGCTGGGAAAGCACCGGAGCTGGGCCGGGAGGGCAGGAACGTCCAGGGCAGAGGACTCCGCTCCGCCTGATTCCAGCTCCTCTCCCTGCACCACCTCAAGGTCACCGCCCCGGGAGCATGCGGTGCCAGCGAGCACGACTGCGGCACGCCGGTGTGGGGAGGACTGGGAGGTGGCGTCTCGGGAAGCATGGAGGAGCGCTGCCGGAGGGGGAGGCAGCGCCAGCAAGGGCACGCAGGGCCACCAGCGGGACCCCTGCCAGCCCATCTCCAGCTGCCACCCCAGCTCGGAGGTGGTGACACATGTGCTGGACATTGACACTGGCAGTAACCGCGGCCACCGCTTACTCTTCTGTTTTGGAGACAGAGAAGGCCTAAATCTGCAGCTTCAGGCACATGCCAAGCGCAATCCTAGAAAAGACAACGCACGGAATAACGGCAGCTCCTCCCTGCCCTGCCTGGCCCTCCGCCCGACCCTCAGGAGCATGCGGAAGAAACGGACCGCACAAAGCCACCCACGGAAGCAAACTCCTGCCCGCAGCTCCACAGGGGGGAAAGAACGGAAACGGGGAACCCGATGTGGTCGCAGGGGAAGAGGGTTCTGCTGCGGAGCCATGCCATGGCAGACCTCAGGTCAGGAAAGACACATTTTCCTAAATTTTGTTTAATGATTCCATTTACACCCTGAAGTTTAACGTGCTTAAAGTTTGTCTGAGACGTGTGGCAATGGCCAGTGGGGAACGCAGAGGCGACAATACCCAGCCCACTTCTGGTGCAAACGTAGAGGCAAAAGCAAGAGGATGGGTGAAGCACACAGAGGTTTCACAGAATCTTCAGAGCTGGAAGGGACCTCCAGAGCTCACCCACCCCACTCCCCTGCTAAAGCAGGACTGCCCAGAGCACATCGCTCAGGACCGCATCCAGGCGGGTCTTGACAATCTCCAGACAAGGAGACTTTCCTGCGCTCCTGCTCAAAGGCACGCTCAGAAGCGGTGCGATTGCGCTAATGGGGACCTCCCGCCCCATCCGCTCCCGAGACTCCTCCAGCTTCGCCTTGCCAAGGCCACCTCACCCACCGCAATGTGCACAGCGGCGCCGACCCCTGGACATGCTCCAATGGCCACCGCCAAGGGGCCGCAGAGGACGGGAGCAGCCCAGGGTCTGGGCAGGACGCTGCCCAATGCCGAGTGAGGCCTTGGACCTGTGTCATCCTTGGAGGCACACCTCGGAGGCACTTCCCAGCTGTGCTGCGCAGCCGCACTCGGAATATTTTTCCGAGGAATATTTTAGGTTCAAAGTACAATAATTTCAGGCTGCTGTAAATCTTCCTGTTGTCATAGCAACGCGATGCATTTGTTCTCTGATGAGTTTTAACCACGCGGTGGGGGAATTTCTGCCAGCAGTGTCCGCGCCCCCCGCGGCGGGTCAGCCCAGCTCCACAGCCTCCTGCCCACGGCCTCGGCGCTACCAGCGCCCCACGCCCAGGCCACCCCGACAGGAAAAAAGGGTCAAAATGGTCACCCAGAGGGTACAAGCGAGGAGGGACGTTGGACGGAAAGAAGCAAAGTCTGGGCCGTGGATGCGATGAAGTCCTTGGGGTAAAACATGCTGTGCATTCAGTGCCGGGGGTTTGCAGGACTGTAGCACGCAGGACATCAACACACAGCCCGTCCTACCGATGCCGCAGGATGGAGAAGGAACCGCAGTCAGGGCTAACTACAGCCGTTCCACGGGCAATGCTGAACAGGTTTGGTTAATGAGGGCTGCCGACCTGAGTTCACGTGTCACCCAGACATATGATAGATCTCCAGGAGACATTCAATTTTTTACTACATCGCTTCTCATAGAAAACCACTTAAAAAAAAAATCAGAGAAGCAAATATTAAATGGATGCATGTCACGTTAACTGGCAAACTTAAAAATTATTAGAAATTGGAAATAGTCACTGGAAACACAAGGAAGTTTCTTGCTAGTCTCAAAGAGCTGTTTTCAAATCAAGCCAAGTCAGTAACTTTAAGCACGGTTCTTGGAAAAAAGTGCAGATTTACTCTTAGTGAAAGCGCCAAACGCTGCCTGGTGATGAACGCGCATCAGTCAGTGGCCTGAACACCTTCCCAAACCAAAGGCCAAGGCACATGCTGGTCAACTGAGTACCTCCATGGTGTGCTTCCAGGGACCAGCACCATAGATGGAACCAAGGGGTCATGAGATTGTACTCTGGGAAACACCATGAGCTCAGAGTCAACCGAACATGAGCTCAGTGCTCTTCTACCAGAAGAGAGCCAACCTGAGCTCGTTACGTCTGAGCTGGGGAACAGTGATGCCCCAGAGAGGTGGTCTCAGCAGTGCGCTACCAGTAGGCAATGTCACAGCCGGAGAAATGCCAAGCTTGGATCCACACCGTGTAAGAATTTTGGTAAGCAGGAAATACTCAGCAAGAAAAAATTCACAATCTAGAAAAACCTCCCTGGACCTTTTTTCCCCCCATCCTGGGAGGAGGCAGGAACAGCAGTTGGCCCTCTGCAGATGACCGGTGCCACCCATACTCTGCACCGGCCGCTCAGGCAGAGTCCACCCTGTGCTCCCCCCATGCATGTCCGTTACTACGAGGAGGCAAAAAAGGGCCACTCAAGCAGCAGAACTACAGCCAGACCCTGCTGAGGTACTGGTCCTGTTCATCGCTTTTCCCTGCGTGACTGGGCTCAGCATCACTGGTCTTGACACCAAACCGAGAAAGAAAGAAACAGAAAAACAAGAGTGCGACACTGAAAACTTCGGACAGCAGGAGTTGGCCTGGGCTTGCTTTGTGTGTTTTATAAATTAATCATTAGTTTCTTGATATTAATCGCTTAGGGAAAAAAATGATAACTGTATGTTGAACTGATCATATGCAAGTTTACTGTAAAATAATCCTATTGGTGAGCTGCTTTTACCAAGTTGGCAAAAGAAAAGGAAAACAGAAAAAAAAAAGAAAGGAAAAAAAAAGCAGATATTTATCTTTCAAGGGAAGAAAGAAGCACACCAGACAGGAGATCCTGTTGGTCCCCGCTAAGTCTCCTCTGTGCCCGGTTGTCTTCGCTTAACTGAAAAGCAGTAAACCTGTCCCAGTCCCCGCTCTCCCCGCTGCGACTAGCGCAGACTGCACACCAGGGAGATGTCGAATGGGTCGGGGTCAGGTTCGGAGGGGGAAGATCAGCACGGTCTGTGGCAAGACATTGACAGCAAGCACCAATTATTGGGCAATGAGACACAAACAGGTTGTTCAAGGACTCCCTGGTAAAGGGAAGGTACTTTAAAATTCTTGACGTAGGTCAGGGCAAGTGCTTTAATTTACCCTGCCAAATAAATCTCCTGGTCACCCATTTCCACACTCTGTGCGAGAGCAGTCATCGCCTTATACATTCAGTGTGCTTCCTCCCAACACCAAAATTACAGCATACATTTTAAAAATAAAGAAAAAGACAACCTCTGTATCAGATTCACATCGGAAGGAAGAGAAGAGGGGCAGGAGAAAGCAGCCCAGGACCGCTCTGCTCCTCACTAATCCATTTAGCATAACATCAAGTGTACGACTCCTTGAAGCACAACATAACAACAGCATTTACAGGAGTAAATGAGAAGGTATCTGGGTCACACAGCGGAATGTAAAGCCAAAGTTTCCCGAGTATTTAATTCCAGAAGCACACTAGAAGAGGACGGCCTTACAGCCGCAAAGGACGTCTCTTGAAAGACAGGACGTACCTGCACTGTCTGTGTAATTTTCATTTGGCCCCCAGTGCGCAGTAACCGCACGTGAGGTGGGATTCAGACAGACGATTTCATTTGCCAAAGTGGGATTTACAGGCAAGAGAGTCACACGAGTCCCAAAAATGAGTGACGAAGGCTGTTCTCCAGCACTATCACAGGAGCACAGACTTTTGGCTGCTACACGTTTAGATGGCAGCGTTCCCCAGGCTCTCAGGAGTCCAAGCACGCTCTGACGTCTCCTGGCCCACACAGCGGCAGCTAAGGACCCAGGGTGTCTACCCTGGCATGGAGAGGAGAGCTCAGGGGGACTTGGCAAAGCCCTCAGGAGCCCCAGAGCAGAGGTTCAGGTGATGGAAGCCTCACCTGCCCCGACTTCAGTGCTGAGCAGCCAGGAAGGCAACTGGACAGTGATCAGATGCTTCTACACAGAGGTTAGAGAGTAGAAATGACAGCATGTGCCCGGGAAAGCCTGGTGTTCACTGGGAAGGCCGATGAGCACACATCCAGGCAGCTTCACAGGAGGAGGGCAATCAGAGGAATACAGCTACTGTTCCTGGGAGCAATATAGCACCTCTTCCTCCAGATGCTCCAGAGCTCTTCCAGAGCCCTCGTCTAAGCACACACTTATGTCCAAGCCAGTCTGGAAGCTCTGCCATGCAAATACAGCACAAGCCTGGGTCTTTCTGGACAGAAATTGGATATATTCAGAGACATACAACCATGTTCTTGCCCGTGACACGCAATGAGATGGAGACAGCAAGGGAGAGGAAATCTGTTGCACGTGGCAGAATTGCAGAAGAGAAGATCGTGCCACAGCCAGATGGCAAAAAGGACAGGAGAGATACCCACATTGGGATGTGGGCTGGGGCAAATCCATAAAGCAGATCCTGAAGCAAAAAAGGAACCGGCAGAGGCAGTTTGATGTTGAAAGGTGCTATAGGGGCACTTATTTGCATGAGGAAGTCCAGCAGGACATCAGCGTTTGACACGGTCACAAGGACAGCAAAGGCACCAGGAATATGTCGGGGGATGCAGCAGACAGAAAATTGAGGCCACCATGTACACGGGGCAGCGATGTGGGCAAAGGACGACAGCAGTCTGCACTGACAGCAGAGCCTGGCTCGGTGCTGGAGCCCTCGAGGCATCATCTTATTGCTGTTTCTAAATTGGCCTTTCCTGGGAGAGGTAAGCAAGGACCGACAACCCTAATGTGTGATTTGCTGTTTCCTCCTCTCCCTGGGGGAGCACCGTGTGTTCAAAAACAAAAGTCTTGGGGAAACCCTCTGCTGTTCTGAGGGAGACCAGTGAAAGATGAGAACTTCCTACCAGGGGTGGAAGCACTGAATTAACCATAACTCTTTGTTTTCAGCATGATGCTTCAGAGCCCCCAGCTTCCTAACGGAGAACAACGCACAGACCAGCTACATGCTCACAACAACCAAATTACATTTGTGTAGCTCCACCCAGGTCTCCAGAACATGCAACAGCTCCAGGCCCATTTAACCTCCTAAAAATGCAGGAGGAGCCTCCCTCTGCCACGCTGTCCTGCAGGATGGACGGCGCTTGGCTCCTGCACCGTGCTGATGAGGACACCACAGTCCCGCCTGCTCCACTGGCTCCAACTCCGAGGGCCAGCCTTCTCCAGCACAGCAGCGTGGCTTCATTCTGCCAAAAATTAGGTCACACTCATCTTTACGGAGAGCTTAGTTGTCTTCTCTTCAGAGGGATGTTGAGCAAGGTTTCCTGCATGCTGCTCTCCCTGTAGCATCCTCCGTGTGATCCCCAGCTTGTCACCGAGGTGGGACCCTGCCCTGTCCCCATGCCGGCCACTGTCACCGCAGTGCGAAGGACAAATCACGCTCCTCGCCAGAAAGGAGGCAGCCGAAAGGGAGGGCTGGAGAGGGCTCCTGGCTGGCTGGGGATCTGACGCAGGGCATGTCTCACCCAACAGCTTCCCAGCAGCAGAAGGTGGAGGCACCCTCATGGTCCCTTCGTCTGGGTGCCAGCCCGAGGCGTCAGACCAGCCCGCCACCTCAACCCACCGGCCTCCTGCAAAGCACACGCAGCAGAATAAAACTAACGAATAACCACACGAGACTAGTTTTCTTCTGGGTCAATGACAACCAGAGCCATGCAAGAGTTAGGGGCAGGGAAACACGCTGGAGCAAGGTGGGCAAGACCCCGCTTCAGTCGGGAGCTGAGACAAGCAGAGCCCTGTCCTAGTGCCAGCCACTAGGAACCATAGCCAGCCACCATGGATGATCCGAGGGCTGGAGCACCTCTCCCGTGAGGAGAGGCTGAGAGAGTTGGGGTTGTTCAGCCTGGAGAAGAGAAGGCTCCGGGGAGACCTTATAGTGACCTTTCGGTGCCTAAAGGGGCTCCAGGAGAGCTGGGGAGGGACTTTTTACAGGGGCATGTAGTGATAGGATGAGGGGGAATGGCTATAAACTGGAAGAGGGGAGATTCAGATTAGGTATCAGGAAGAAATTTTTCACTTTGAGGGTGGTGATCCCCTGGGGCAGGTTGCCCTGAGAAGCTGTGGCTGCCCCATCCCTGGAGGTGTTCAAGGCCAGGTTGGACGGGGCTCGGAGCAACCTGGGCTGGGGGGAGGTGGCCCTGCCCAGGGCAGGGGGGAGACTCGATGATCTTCAAGGTCCTTTCCAACCTAAATCATTCTATGATTCCTGCCTTCGACTGGCCAGGCTATGGCAGCAGCCAGGAAGCGGCTTCATTAGAGCGTCCTCACAGCACCAGGGAGCATGGGGACAGCTGGGACAGGAGCCAGCAAAGAGCGAGGGGGGGCACGCACAGTGGGGCGTTCACGGAAGCCCCCACAAGCTAACAGCAGACACGGACGCAGCCCGGTCCGGCTACCTGTGTCCTCGGGCCCTTCACAGATGTGGTCGAGAGGTTTGGGAACAAGGCTCAGAGATGGCAGCGCAGGCTGGGGGAGCGGGGCGCCCGGCCACGACACAGCTCCTCGTCCCCCAGCCTCGGAGCAAGGACAGACCTCGGACCTGGCATGAGACCTGAGGAACTGCTCCCCAGCCGGGGTCTGATGTGTCAAACCTCAACGTGGAGACTCAGGTTCTGTGCGGGCAGTTCGCTCATAACACCAGTTTGTACGGGGAAGAGCCGATCTGCCATGGTTCAGCCGCCGAACTCCTCGCCAGGAGGCGCAGAGGTGCTCTGGTCTGCCGTGACGCCCCAAACCACCGCACGAGCCCCGAGGGACACTTGGCCAGCCCCACACCGCCGGCTTCTCCCTGCGCCTCAACCTGCCTGGAACTGGTAGTGACAATAACCCGCTGAGCTCGGGCTGCAGCCACCAGGGGCCCGAGACAGGACAGCTCCAGGCTGCTGCCGGACAGCCAGCTCTGCCGCGGTTCCCTCTCCCCATCCCCAAATCCACCGTCCCCAGTGGGGAAGGGAGGGAAGCAAGAGCAATAAAGAAAAAAAAAAAAAAGACTTTGTGCAGTACATACAACCAGCTTTGAAGATCCTTTCCTATACCTTCTCAAGAGTTTAATCAAAGTATGTGTACTGGGTTTCTCGCAGCAAAATGAATCACTTCAGTTACCATGACAGCGCTGCTTGAAGCAGCACAGCCAGCCACAGCCTGGTTCATCTGACGCTCCCGCGTTCGCTTTCTGCCCTCCAGAAGGGGAAACGCACCGCGCTCGGCTCGAAAACACCTCTTGCCGCTCAGGTGCGGTGGGAGCCGGACGCAGACGGGGCTCCCCGAGGAGTTCCCGGGCCCAGGATGCTGCGCGGGCACCTGGGCGGCACCTGGACCACGCTCCGAACAACCCCGAGCTGCAGTCTAATGAACCAAAGTGTAATCAGCGCTCGGAAGTTATTTAGATTTGGCTGGCTCCATGTTAAATATTCATGTAAAAGAGCAAAAGCGCACGGAGTGCAAATGTCTCCACAGTTCCGAGCTGAGAGGCCACATTTACATTTTAATAGTGGAAAATTACAAAGCAAACTGGAGAAGGCGCACAGCACTTCGCCGCACCAGGCAGACTGCGCCCGGGCTTCTCCCCATGCAGGAGAGGGGCCACTCCAAGAGACCTTCCAGGTATTTTATTTCTAGGAATGAAAGCTAAAGGAAAGGGACGAGATGACGAGGCAGACCAGAACCTCTCAGCTCCAAAGAGGGAGCTGGTAATTTACATTGGTACTGAGATGCGGTCCGCTGAAGGAATTGCAGCCTTATTGCTTTTTTTTTTTTAATTAAAAAAAAAAAAAGTCATCCTGCAACCATTTCTCCAGCCACCTCCATTTGCCCCTCAGCTACCGACCTTCACACCTCACGCTGCACCCCTGGACACTGTCCCTCAGAGTCACCCCTGGACACCATCCTTCAGAGCCACCCACAGATTCTGTCCCTTAGAGCCACCCCTGGACACCGTCCCTCAGGGCCACCCCTGGACACCGTCCCTCAGGGCCACCCATGGACACCGTCCCTCAGGGCCACCCCCTCCTCTCCCGCCTGCCCTCCTCACTCCTGCACCTGAACGAAGGTCTCTCGCCTCGTCCTGCTCAGTGCCGGCCCTTCAACGCTGGAATCATACTTTATTCTGCATTTGTAAAACTTAAATTGAAACTGCTAAAAATACATGTTAATTAAACTTGCCCGTTTTCCCCTACAAGCGATTCTCCAATGTGCTGGCAATTCACCTGTGAGCGGTACTCTGATAGGAGATGTTCAGCCTTTCTTTTCAGATAAAATCCATCAGCCTGATGCATCCCAACACTGGAAATTTTTCCATGCAAAAGCTTGGTGCACTTTTCATTCCTCTGTTCCACCTTGTTACATCCGGCACATCGAGGGTCCTGCTTGGGCCATCAGGGCGTTGCTACCCGCCCCGAGGAAATCCTAACAACTGCTCAGGCCTGTTACAGGCACCACGCAGTTACATTAATAAGGACAAGACAAAATCAGAAAAATCTAACCAGTATTTCTGATCTTTGAAAATAATTCCCATACATACCCGTGTACTGGGAGAAAATGCACCCATGACCAAAATGGAGCATTTAAAACTTCCGCCCCTCAACGCCAAGGACAGCAGCAACCAACGCTTGTTCAGTTATGTACATTCAAATTAGCAGGTTGAAAGCTTCTCCAGCGAAGTTCAAAAGAATTTTCAACACAGCTCACTGAGTTGCTGGCCTATATTTATAACAGTCCTTCAAAAGCCCCAGAGGCGGGGAGGCAGCTTTCAAAGGGTCAGTGGGATGATTCCAATAACTGTAGAGAGCTTAACTTCATATCATTTCTAGGAAAAGCTTGGAAAAACTGAAACGGGACACTTATCAATTAATAAAAAGGCATGAGAATTCAATTTATATCAGCCAGGATGGCTTTAAGAGCTCAAATCTCACTGACAAAAATAACTGCTGACCTCATAAGCTTGGGTGAAACTGTTGACCCTATGATATTCTCATTCCATGCTACCACGGGACAAGGTACCAGAGCACATTTTAACAGACACAATAAAGAATTGTTAATGAAGAACAACAGTTGGGAATATTTCCAGTATTATCCTGTAAGTCAGTGCTCGGCACAGTAGCATTTATATTTTTGTCTTTATCAATGACTTAGAAAAAATACAGATTATTGGCAATAAAAGTACAGGTGATGCAATGACTGGTGCAATGACATTGGTCAAATATCACCGCTGAAAGTGGGTAGATTTAGACCAGACATAAGTAAGAATTTTTTCACGATGAAGGTGGTGAGTCCCTGGAGCAGGTCGCCCCGAGAAGCTGTGGCTGCCCCATCCCTGAAGGTGTTCAAGGCCAGGTTGGACAGGGCTTGGAGCAACCTGGGCTGGGGGGAGGTGGCCCTGCCCAGGACAGGGGGTGGGACCAGATGATCTTTAAGGTCCCTTCCCACCCAAACCATTCTGTGATTCTATGACATGCAAGAAAGAGTATTAACACAATGACATCTTGGACATTTAAGACAGTATCACCTCAACACGCTTCGTCACAGCCTGGTGCAAGATGAAGCATGTGAAAACATGAATGGAGGTTGTACAACATAGGACTGTTCCTTGAAAACCAGCGAAACTGAAACAAACCCACGAGTGCTGACACAAACCACCTGAGGTCAGACTCCAAGACCAATGCAGTGAGCAGAAGAGCTAACACAACCAATGGATGTATCAACCCCTGAAAAGGGTAGCACCCTCTCTTCATCCGTAAGGTTATCATCGAAAAATGCATCTCAATTCAGTGCACATTCCTAAAAATAATGTTAAAAAAAGCAAGTGTTCAAAATAAAGCCATGCAATGGTTCAGAAGCTGGTCAAACTGATCTGTATTAAGAAAATAGAGAAACAGCAGCTATTCGTGGCTTGCCAAGGTGACACTTAAGAGTCACAGTCATATTTGTATAGTGGGACAGAGTTCTTATGCAAAAGTTTGCGCAGACTTCTGCAAGCATTACTATTTTCATCACAAGATGACAATACTGGTCACTCTCGTCTTAAAAATTCATTGTTCCATCAGTACCTTTTTGAGGAATTTTTCAAATTCATGATGAAAAATAAATTTCCCCTGTGAGGTCAGCCTTGCACAGGCCTACGGTCATCAGTGGACTGACTGCAGCCCCTGCAGAAGGGGTGGTGAAGAGCTTTCAGGGATGACAGGACGATTATGCCGGGGGCAGGCTCACAGCACCCCACACAGGTCCCCTAGCCAGCCCGGCGTGAAAATGAAGGATCAACGACTGCTGGCACTTCACCGTGGAGAAACAAGCCTCCCAGTGAGGTGCAGATGTCTGAGCACCACCACCATCCTTCTCTTCAAAAAGGGGAAACCACAGCATGAGGAGAGACTGTTCTCATCTCTACTATACAAATAAACTCTACAATTCGAGTTTAGCCAGCCCGAATTTTAACTCAATTTCCAAACAAGTACTGCCACCAAACACTACTCAGCTCAGTGTTCCCAGCCAGGAGCAATTTTCTGCAGAGTATCTATCTTCTACGACAATCCTATGACTTCTGCTGTGGAACATCCCTAATCTGGACCACTGAATTCGCTGTGCCAAGAAGAGTATGAAACCTATCTCTTCTCTGCTGTAATTGAAGAACAACTTCTGGCAGGACCCAAGAGCTCTATCTTACTGCATTTTGGCAAAGAACTGTAACGTTTCTTAGGAACTGCTGGACTGGTCAAACCAAGGCCACATGTAGCTTAATATTCTGGCTGACAATACTGAGCAAAAAACGTCTTTGTAGAAGGCACACAAGAAAGAAAAGCACATAGAAAGCTATCGTTCTCCATCTTATCTCTTGCCACTGCCAACTTACAGATTTTCAACTATCCTTATAAATAGAGTAAGTTCAACAAGAACATCCACATTTGTTACACATTCCAGGAAATTTGACACAATCAGACAAAAAGAAATAAAGCTTTCCATTGTGTGAGAACTCATTTATGGCTTCCATACAACGCTTTTCAACATGCACCTCATTTAGCACTTTCCAAAAATTTCTCTTAGAAGGGATCAAGGGGAAAGGTTAGAAAGGAATAAGAAATGTCATAACCTCTACTTCTGCTTGTCATACATATCTATCTGAGATGCTGAGATGCTCTATGCTATTCTACAGCGTAGCTCCAAGAAAAAGTTCCCTCTGAGCTTGGTAGCGGTTAGAAACACTACTCAAATGCAGGATACCATTACAAAAATACAGAAAGCAAAGCAGACGTCCTTATGCCACTATAGAAATCCCCATCTCAAAAAGGACATAGTAAGCCAGAAGAGGTTCAGACCAGGGCAACATGGATGGTCAAAGATCTGAAATGGCATCATGCTTCCCTCATGAAAGGAAAAATGTTTCACCGATGGTGAATATTATGAACAAGTTATTGGATCTTAGGAACAAGCGATATGAAGTCCCAGTGTCGTAAGGAAGCAAAACACTGTCTTTTAAATCCTTTGCGGTGGATTTCTCCTCTTCACAGGGGAGAACTTGAAGAATCAGTAGCACTGGAAGGTGTCAAATTTTTCACCTGCTGGGTAACCCCAGACTGAGCTCCCACAAACAGTTGCTGACAGATGGCTTTGCAGCACACGGACATACCTGGGATGGGCTTCAGATAAAGAGGGCACCTGAAGGACACAGAGATACTGATCTTGGGTTGGCATCAGGACACCCTTATTAATGAGAAATAACTCATTCTTTGGTTTGAACTATAAAACATCATAAAGCTGAGATTTCTCAGCAACAGCTCACAATTCAATGCCCAAAGTCTCACATAATTGTGGTACTGTGCCATGCTCTAAATTGAGACCCTGGTGTCAGCTCACACAGAGAAGGGACTAGGGAATAAGGCCATGTGCATCTGGACACGCACTGCTTATCATCTTTCCACCTGGGATGGACACCTAACAAGGAGTTTGGTGACCAGGTCATTTTCTGACCTTTGCTATATCCAATCTGTTTCTTCATACGCCCAAATACCTTGAAAAAAATCCACCCCAAAATCGGAGGAGAGAGGAAGGCTCTGCCAGCAAGGCTGCCCATGCAGAGCTAACAGTACGCCAGGGCTGTAGGATCTCCAGCAGATGTGGACCAAGAGACCAACACATCCCAGACGCAGGGACCAACGCGGGGTCACTGTGGGATGAGTTACTGCCCAGCCCTGCCTGTACACATAAGGAAAACAAGCCTTGTTATGATGCACTTCAGTTTGGCAAACAAATGCTGGTGACCTCAGACAGAGCTGCAGATCATCGTTCTCCAACAAGAAGGTGTTCCACGTAATATGGGGTAACTGTTTTGGGCCTCGTTATGACTGGTAATGAATTAATTCCTTTGACTTGAAGTCGGTGGTTGCTTAGTGACTGTGAATCATGACCTGATTATATTCAGCCCCAACCAGTCTTATGCACACGTAACACTTAAGGCTAATTTCTTAGTGTTGAACTAATGTTATATTATTCCTCCAGATCTACTTTCAGGTAGGGAGAGAAAATATGAATGAAAATCAGGAGTTCCTAAAAAATTAGCAAACAAAGTTATAAAACCACAATCATGAAATAAAGCAACTATGGTTAAATGCCTATTTGGACAAGAGTGGCAAAATGAAGACATCAATTGGTACCACAGAATACATTTATTCTGTAATTATGGAAAATAATTGAAACCAATATGAAGTTACAATACACTCAAAATCGATAAGGAGAGCTAAAAACATTAAAGAAAAACAAGTGGTTTGTAGAATGGAAGGAACTTCAGAAGAAGCTCTTGGGCTGTTTCATAGAGGCAGAAATATATTCTAAAGCAAGCAGGAAGAGGCATTTCTGTCATCATGATGAGAAAGCAGAGACGGCCGCTACACAGCTGAAACAAACACTTTAAAACTTGCAGGCTACGAAAACTTCCCAAAAAGATGGATCGTGAAAATTATTGAGCAGATGGATGGGATCCAACTGATAAAAAAACAATGTGCAATTAGCACCATTGCAAATGTTTTCATGAAAAACCGGTAACGTGGTGCACATGGGATTTTACTGAGTGGAATTGCACATTTGACTGACAAATGTCGATGTGGATTTAAGACTCGACTGCCAATGGGACGTGCCAGGAGGCTGGCAGTGGCACTCCAGAGGCACCCCGAGGTTCAGACACCATCCTGGTTGCGTTACAGAATCACAGAATGATTCATAGAGTCCCAGACCGGTGGGGGTGGGAAGGTCCCTCTGGAGCTCCCCCAGTCCCCCCCCCCGCCAGAGCAGGGGCACCTCCAGCAGTGGCACAGGACGGCGTCCAGGCGGGGTTGGGATGGCTCCAGAGGGGGAGACTCCCCCACCTCTCTGGGCAGCCTGTGCCACTGCTCTGCCGCCCTCACAGCAGAGAAGGCCCTCCTCAGGTGGAGATGGAACTTCCCATGCTCAAGGTTGTGCCCGTTCCCTCTTGTCCTGTCACTGGGCACCGCTGGAAACAGACTGTTCCCATCCCCCTGGCTCCCTGCCTTTAAGGATTTCTGAGTATTGGTAAGATCCCCCTTCAGTCTTCTCCTCTCCAGACTATAAAGACCCAATTCTCTCAGCCTTTCCTCATAAGAAAGATGCTCCAGTCCCCACTGTTTCCCACTGACCAGCTCCTGGTGTTCCTGCTCAACACGCAGCCTTTTTCCACTGCCACCTCCGGGGGCTGCGCTAGGAACTAGACACTCGGCTCGGGACCACCCTGGAGTGAGCTCTCCCTTTACCACAGCCCCTGCAAACCCACTCAAGGTTGCTGGAGTAGGTGGCCTGGGTACTGCCCCAAGGCACTACCAGTAAACGCACTTAACTGAGAACATCTCCACATCTGCCAGGAGCGGTTGGAGACAAGGCTCAGCAGCCGTACCCTGGAGAATCTCCTGCTGCTTAGGAAGAGGGTTAGGGCTGCCCTTGGTGCTCCACAGAAACCATTCCCACACAGGCAACGGCAGAGGCCGCACTGACCAACAAACACCAGGATATGCCACAGGGGATCTGTGGTGGCATTGACAAGTCCTCACGGTCCAACCTCTCAGGTCCAACCAAGAAAATGAACCGCAGCAGTTGCCATTCGTGGCATCGTCTGTCTGCAGATCCATAACATTAACATCAGAATAAGGAAAAAAACAGAAATGATGGAACAGCCCAATTCCACAGTCTCCAAAAATGTTTTCTACTTGTAAGAACCTGTTCTCCCCTCCCCAGATTTGCAGCCTTCCACTCTGACCTTCTTCGACCCAGTGGCTGTGATGAAATAAGCAGCTCTTGGTCTCTGCACCGACCGGAGGGACGGAGACGCACGCACCGGGAACCGCAGCGAAGCCCGCACCAGAAGTTCCGCAGCCCAATGGGCTGGACACAGCCGGCACTGACCACCCGGCGTCTGCACTGGGCATCTTACTCCCAGCTGTGGTGGCCCTGGCTAGACCCACAGGCTGAACGCCTGGCAGCAGATGGAGCACATCGGGTGTTTTTCTGAAAGAGTTTCTGGGTTATTGTCACCTGAAACAAACTCCGTTCTCACCCTCTGGGCTTGCTCTGCGTTGTGAGACAAAGCACAGCAAGTGGGGACAGCCAGCTCTGCCTCAGAAGATCGCTCCGGATCCAGACAGAACCACCGATGAACACTCACAGAGCCTGGAAGCACAGCGACGTGCTAAGGGGTGTCCTGCAGAACGGAGCGAAAGCTACTGCTAACCATCCTTCCTCCCACAGCCTCAACACAGCAGGTCCTCTCCGAATATTTCTGATGGTGGGGGCCACCAATTCCTGTCTCACAGTCAGACAAGTGCAGGTTAATACCGGGAACTCGAGAAGAGGACTTCTCCAAGAGCTGTCGCTTACAATGCTGCCTTGTGCTGCCCTTTCCTACCACATTCCCGGTTTCAGTATTCCGTCAACCATTCTGACAGAACTGTCAGAGAAAAGGCCAGACCAAGCACTGCCCCTTCCTCATCCCCAGTAATGCCAGTCTGCTCTCCTCTGGTCAGACACTCGCACCTCTCTGTTCTTAATGAACTTCAGAGAACAATTTCTCCTTGCTTGGGAAGTTCACTGCCAGTTCCCTTGACCCCAGGTGGACACCATCTGGACCTGCTGGTTTGCGCGTGATTAGTTTGCAACTGTTACCTGACCTATTTTATATACACAGCCATATCTAAAACATGAAGAATTCGTTTTACCTGACATGTTTTCATGCTCTTTTTCCTTACACTTTTTCAATAAAAATAATTGAGCCAGTCAATCAGATTCAGATTCAATCATAGAAGAATTTAGGCCGGAAGAGACCTTTGGAGGTCATCAGTCCAAAAGCCCTCTCACAGCAAAGACAGCCGCTATCTCCTTGAGTTAATAGGGTGGCTTTCTTGCCAGCACTGTTCACTGACACAGTTATACAGCATTTTCAGGCTTTTCCCCACTTCCTTTCTGACTCCTATATCTTCCTACAAATTCTCAGCAGCTGTGTGTAACTATCAGCGATAGTTAGCTGAGAAAAGAAGTGACAAAGGATGTCTTGGGGACCAGGTTTCTAGATTCACAGCCACTTCCAAGAACCAAGCCCAACACTTGCTGGCTGTTTCAGACTCCACAAGTTTTTTTCAGCTGCTGACCCGATGACTGCACCTTCTGTGGAGTCACACACGCCGACAATTAACTCTTTGCACTGGTTCCTCCATTGCTCCAGAGAGCTCTGGACCAATAAACTTCTCAGAATTATTCAAGAAAACTCAGTAAGCGTTGATGTTATATCTGGCCTAAAACTCAGTTTTGCGTAGCATATAATATATTGCATGACAACATCTACCCCACAGAAGGACAGAAGAGAGGCCACAAGGAAAAAGGATGACCAGAAAATCAAAAAATATTCCTCCATAAAGGAGCAAGTACAACCAGAACGGCTGCTGCCTCGTTCCTTTTACTTATAGGAGCTTCAGTGTGCGGCAGCTCCATCACCATTATCGCTAAGACAGAGGTGGTCTCCTCCTTGCACCAAGCCCAGTTAATAGCCTTAGAGGAGAGGATCTCCAGTATGAAATGGCCTCAAGGATGCAAAGAGAGAGAAAAAGGTAAGGGATTTTACAGAAGAGCTTTTCAGAGCAACTCCAGACTAATGGCTTGGCTAATTCTTTACCTTGGCAACCTCAGCAGTCATAAGCAAACATTGGACTGAATAAACAAAGGGGGCACCGATGGCCCCAGGAGGAAAGCGGACCCATCCTGCCACTCCCGAGACCCAAAACAAGCTGCAGCTTCCACCGACCACCGCAGGAAAAAACCACTTAACAGACCCACACTAACACAGCCCGGGACTCTACAGCAAGATTAAAAAGGGAGAAAAGGGGGAAGAAGAAAGATCAGACTCACCAACATCGGACTCTTTGTGGGTTTTGATGATTTCAGCCAATTCAAAATTTCCTGCAATGATGGCCACCTGAAAAGAGAGGGAGGGAAGAGAGTTGAGCGGCTCTGAGCAGCACCGATCCTGCGCTCGCTTGCACGGATTACGCCATATGGACTAATAACAGCTGCTTTCCGTGGGGGACGCAGAGCCAACAATTGTTCTGCCTCAGCTCACCCAGTCAGTAACCCCAAGGTGAAAATACACTCTCAGCACCGCAGGGAGAGCGTATGTCGATGGCTCGTGCAACGACAGGGTGACGAATTGCTCGGAGACAACTGTTCCCCTCTCCTCGGAGTCTGGTGGGGATACGCCTAACACCAGCTAGGAATTCCTCTTAGGTCTTACAGGTACTGACAAGATGTTCTCCCGCCTGAAGCTCTCCAGTGAATCCTAGTTAGCTGATGAAGGTGACTTACCAGCAACCGAGCTCCCTGCACGTCTCACCTGAATCCTCCACAGGACCAACTCCTGCTCGCTCCAGGCTGCGCTGGCCGAGGAACCGCTTCCACTCGGGAAGCTGCAGCAGCAGCTCACCCCAGTAAAGCCACACCAGTTTAGACCAACATTAGATATTGCTTTGCCCACCACCCATCCCACCGTTCCTCTCCACAGAAAGAATCATAGAGAACTCAAAGGAACAAGGAAAGCGGGGAAGCTCAGCTTCCGCGGGTCTGCGGGCAAAACGCACAGACAAAACTGGTCTGTCTTCCTCCAGGAACTGCTTCTTCAGGTGCTCACGTCCTGGGGAACCGCAGAACAGCGGCAGTCTGCACGAAGGTGGGTTAACACACGTCAGAGGACAGAGACTGAAGTACTACTCTCCTGAAGCAACACTTCTACCAACAGACTAGCGACATCACTTGAACTCTTCATTGATTTCTTACATATTTGGGGTAAAAACCCGAAACAGCACCACATGACAGCTAGTAAGGCGGAACAATCCGGTATTTTCAGAACAAGGTCCAAAAGTATTCTTTTAACATGTGGAAGAACTGCAGTGAGATGGGCAGGAGCACACGAAATCCATCACTGATCCCCAGGAAACTAAACTGGAAGAACCGCTGTGGACTGAGCTGGTTGAGTCCGGCGCTCGATGCCCCTGTGAACCACAGCCCCCTCTGCCCTTCCTGCCCCCCCCAGCACACCCAGTCCCCCCAGTCTCTGCTGAGCCTCTTGGGACGGCGCCCTCACCCCGCAGCACCTACAGCCAATTTGGGAATGAGAAGCAGCTGGGTCCAGTTGATTCTGGGTGAAAACAAAGTGCTGCTGCTCAGGCCATGAAAACGGGTGGAAGAAGAGGCTGAGACACAGCTGCTGGTTTTGCCTGTCCACGCTGGGACCACCATCCCCCGCCACCCTTTTTCTTTTAACTTGGGTCGGCGTTCGAGACGAACATCTGTGATGGGTCGGTATTTGAGACGAACGCATTCGATCAGGCAGGCAGTGGAAACCAAACCCTCCCAGACACTGGCACAGTCAGGAGCGACACGGGCAGCTCCAGCTGTTAAATGCTTCCCTGCCCTCCTACAAGAACAGCTTTTAGAAATACGAGATTAATTTGCATTTTACCACTAACTTGTGACGAAGGGATATATTTAACTCGGTGACTCAGTACAGCATGCACACCTCTCTACTATGCTCCTTTATCAGCAGAAATAGTCTTACTATCCTCAGCTCAACAATGTTTATGTGAATTTTTTTTGTTTTCTGAGGCCCAGAATTCGTGCTCCACCTCCTCAGCGGAGCTGGAAGCGATCAGCGATGCTGGAAGAAAGGAAACCTTCCTTCTGCATTCCGGAAATTAGGCCACAGTCGCAGAGAAAATCGAGTAAGAATCTGTTTTCCCCCAAGCTTGCTTCAAATTGTGATCTTTCTGTCGCTCCTTATATATACGTACACATTTGTAAGGTCTGCTCTCCCAAAGGTCACATTGTTTGAGCAGGCAAATAAAGCTTTTGTACAGAAGGGCAAATGACCTGAATTTGGGAAAATCTGAAAGCAAAAATAACCAAACTGACAAAAGACTGGAAAGGAGAATTTAGAAAAAGCATTTGAACTGCAAAGTTCCTCAGATGAACAATTAACGGACGGTCCACTGTCTCTGTGAAAAACCCAAATTCAAAGTCCCCATTATGAGTCTCATTAGATGTACATCTCGGGAATAATTCCTAAAATGTGTGGTGAATGTATGTGCTGCACCGGAGCAGCTTCTGCCACTGCGCGTGCCCCAGGCCTCCCCCGGCTCCGGCTGCGGGAGGTGGAGGTCTCCCACCGCTGCGCCCACCTCCCCCGGAGGTCTCAGCACCAGAACCGCTGACGCTGCCGGCAACAGAAGCGCCGTCCCTCCCTGCCCGGGAAGCGTTACGACTTCCAGGAAAGGTGTGAAGAAACACGCTGGATAAGAAGTCTGTTAAGAATATAATGTCACATAAATCCCTGGGAAGGGAGGGGAGCCCTGCTGGTTACGTTTTTCAATCCAACTTGGAAAAAGCAGAGGAGATGAAAGGGTTTCACGTATTGTGTCGTCGCCTCAGCTGGTGCTTCCCGGCACACCGGCTTCCCTTGCTATGAAACCTCCGACGGCGTCCCTGCGCCGCCTGCTCGCTCCTGCCCTGGCACCACTTTGCTGCACACAATCGCGCTGATGAAACCGTTCGAGAGACCGCACGACAGATCACATCAGCGAGCTCCTCTAAGTTAAAAGCAATAGCTTTCTGGGGAGAGGTAAACAGAATAAAGAAAAGGAAGTCTCAAAGATGGAAACTCCAGAAAACAGATATATTTTTTTTTAATATTTCACAGCTAGTAATTTTAGTGCTTGTACACCAAAGTGGGAGGAATTGGTGACTATCAGAAAAAATAGTCTGACTTCCTCACAGAAGATAAATGATCTCATCTCAAGCAGTAAGCCAGGTATCCCACACATGAATGCCCTCTTATCTTCACAGCCAGGCTACTCATCCCGGTGATGCCACGGAGACAGCAGACATCGTGCCAAGGGCATTTCTCATCGTGTCTTGCCCTGATGCAATGAATGGAGACTCTGTCCTACCACACGCCACAGACTCGGCAACGAAAATCCACGTTCAGGCTGCACAAGAGATACAACCGTATTATGGCTCTGGCACAGGGTTATTTTCTGAAATGCTGTAACACCTTGAGTCATTCCATAGCATGATATCAAAGTGACAACGCTTTTTAATCTAACAGCAATTTGCCTATTTTTATCTTTTTAGGCAAACTCAGTAACTTCTAAAAGAAAGAAGAAGGAGGGATATCTGCACAGGCTGTGCAGCATGTAATGTCAGTGTGCTTACAAGGTCTTAACAGCAGAAAACAGAAAGACCATTTAAATATGCCTGGTACGAGTCATAGCTCTGAGATCTAACCCAGGTCCTGCAGATAACAGTACTGTGAAAACATCCCTGGAAAAAAAAAAAAAAAGAAGCCCACTGCACTTCATGAAACCTTGAGAAGACACCCGAGCCCCTCCTTATCACTCTCTGCAACTACCTGAAAGGAGGGTGTAGAAAGGTGAGGGATGACCTCTTCTCCCTGGTGACAAGTGATAGGACGAGAGGAAATGGGTTCAAGTTATGTCAGGTTTAGATTAGGTATTAGGAAAAGTTTTTTCACTGAAAGGGTTATTAAACACTGGAACAGGCTGCCCAGGGAGGGGGTGGATTCGCCATCCCTGGAGGTGTTTAAAAAAAGGGCAGACGTGGTACTTGGGGACGTGGTTTAGAGGTGGTTTTGTCAGGTTAGGTTAATGGTTGGAATGGATGATCTTAAAGGTCCCCTCCAACCTCAGCGATTCTATGATTCTATGATTCTAACAACCGTTGAGGATCCACCATGAACACAGCAACAGCATGCCGAGGTGCGACAGCACGGCACGGCCACCCGCAAACTGCCGCTGCACCGCACACCGGGAAGCAGTAACATGTCAGCTAACCACCGACCTGGCCTGCAAACCTCTCGTCGGGGTCCAGGCTCTGCAGAAGAGTAACCAAAGGAACTCATCTCCACATCGCGAACGCCATGTGCACTGCTGGCCACGGCCGCTGCCTCCTCACTCCACCTCGCACAGGTTTCTCACAGAGGTGTGCAGTCACTGGTTTGCCACCACGTGTAAATCAAAGATGCACAGAGACTGGTTAAACAACTTTAAACCATGACACTTAACTGGGTTTTCATCCTGGACCTGCTTTTATAATAATATTTAATTTTTCTCATTCTGAATTATCACTGTATATTCATAGTAAAGGATCTGTTATCTCCTTGCACTGAGTTGAGACATATGATGGAGAGCGAAGGTGTATCTCAGATGGATGTATTGAGCTAGGGGAAGATACCATGGTTTTCAGCTCCAAAAGGTATCTCAAAGCAGTAGGGTACTGGGACAAGGAAGGGGACAAGCTTACGTAACATAAAGAACCGATCCACTGAGAGCAGGAGCACAGAGGTGGCACCTCCGCACTCCCAGCAGATGAGAAAGGAGCCCTGCAGACCATGTCCCGCGGCCCCTCTGTGCCTGCTGCCATCAGCCCGTGTCCTCCACACGCCGCAGACGGGGATCTGCAGAGGCGCAGGGCAAGGGGACCACCTTCCCCGGGTGGGCAGCCCTCTGCGGCAGGGTAACGAACCTCCACAGGCACCACGCGTGTCCCGGCCAGCACGCCCGCTCTGACTGCCCGGCAGAACACAACGGGAGATCCAGCTCCCAGTCCTGCAGGCTTTCTGAGGAAAGAAGAACCACAGCACAAAGGGATATGAAACCTATTTTAATGATCCTGCCACCATGGACAGGATCTCAGTGGTCCTGTGGAGGGCTCAGATAGGAATATCTCCAGGGTCAAGAGTCCTGGCCAACGCGAAACACAGTATTTTACATGGGAAATGTGAAGAATAGCTTGCCTGAAGATTTAAAAAAATGGACTCTCTTTCCTGGTCCAACAACAGTGGGTACAATCACCTTGAACTTGTCCTCACAAGTATGGACATTGCTAGGTCCAAGGTGGATTTCCAACTTATGTGCTCTTTGGCCCCTAGAAATACCCACAGTAAAGCACCATTCCCCTGTGATGGGGAAGGGATGGGTCCTATGGCATGCAAAGCTCACAGACAGGCTGCCACCACTGGAGATACCACGTTGTAAAGGTCTCAAAGAGAAGGAGAGTGGGGAACTGGGAGACAGAAGAGTAGCAAAACCTATCAACTAGCCGTGAGTCACAGACTCCTAGCCATAAGCATCTGAGTTGAGAGAAGCATCCAGTTGACATAAAAGCTGACAAGGATCTTCACAAAGCCGCAAGCAAAAGAAAGAGAGGGAGGTAAAGAGATCAAGTTCAGTGGCAGGAGTTTATGTTTTTGATGATATCTTCAAAAGGGAGTTACCTGGATGAAGGTCAGAAGAACACCGAGTGGATGCCAGACTGGCTCTGAAAACACTGGTATGTTCATGTATTTTCATACCTGAAAAAGGACATACCCCCACCCACTGGAACCTCCAGCTTGAGAAGTGAAAGACTCAATCAAACAAACCCCCACGTTGTTTGCTCCGTAGTAAAGCACACCACGCTCAGAGGTATTTCTCAGTTGCAGACTACAACAATTTGAGAAGTCCAGAACTTCACTGTTATCATCCTACGTGTGCAAAAGGCATCAGGAGCAGTGACGGCCACGGGGTGCAAAGGCAGGGGCAGAGCCACGAGGGAGGCAGGTGAGGTGCAGCAGCAACCGCTCTGGGAGACGATGGGGCGAGAAGGAAACATTCCTCAGCAATGCTGCTGGGCAAAAACAGAGCAGACCTTCTGTGGAAGAGGAATGTAAAAGGGCTTATAAGGTAGGGTGCAGGCAGCCAACTTAGTGTCATAACACATTCAAGCTACTCAGCTCTCCTCAGACCCTGAGAAGCATCTGTCAATGTGCCAGACTCTGTTGTCAACTATTTTTGTATCACTTTACCCAAGACCTCTCCAATTATTGAGGCTTTCCACTGTTGATGATGTTCTACCTCTCCGTTATCCAAGATAACACAGAGCAGAACAATTCTTTTTAATCGCCACACTTTAATCAGGTAGCCCTGCTACGTGTCTGGACTTTTTTCAAAGTTGTCTACCTTTACTTGGCCAGGCAGGCTTCAAGCATGTTCTATATTTGTTCTAGATTTCCAGAAATCTGGCAGTCCTACTAGGTCAATCCCACTGCTCACATATGGCAGCTCCATCTGGGCTGCCATATGAGCAGAAACTCTAGATACGCGCACAGCCATGTGTGCTGCCATTATCTTGCACAGATGCAGCTAGTCTGATGCTCTCGGGGAGCGTCGCTGGGGTCAGTCACTGTACGACTACGCTGTAGACCCAACACTTCCTGGAAGCAACAGACAGACCTCCTGCGCGTGAGCTCCGCGGCTGATCTGGGACAAACGCATCTCGAACTCCCTCTGTGCCGGCAAACCCGCCGTGCAGTGTGCATGCGTTAGATCCGGTACGTCCTGGGAACACCCAACTTGCAGTCCACAGTCTACAAAGCAAATGAGTATTTATTATTTCCTATGGACCACACACTGAGCCCTTGATTTCGAAGAGGCACTTCAGCCAGGCAGCTAGACTAACATTCTGCCATTAAGCCTCTGTATCTGTATCTGTGAATATCTGTGTATCTGTGAGTATCTGTGAATGATCCGCATCAGACAGTGGGTACATGTAAACATATATGAGAAAAAATGTCCAAAGCTGTGACCATTCAGCTGGAGGCTAAGAGAGACAGAGAACTTTCTCAATATTTTCAGATGAGGCACATGGGGCTACTGGGAAAACAAGATGATTCTCCTAATGAGATGTGATCTCCTCCATCAAGGGGAGCAGGGTGTTCTGAACTCGGAATGCTTCTGGGAAGCAGGAACAAACCTTACGAAGGCATGTTGGAGCCATTATGCTTTGAGCCTTTGAGCTGGAGGAGGAGAAATGTGACCTCCAGACCCTGAGGAGTGAATCCCACCTTTACCAGGACAGACATTTCCAGCGAGGCCGATAACCAGCCTTACAGGCTATAAGGAGAATGGCAGTGTGTTATCCAAGAAGTATTGGTACAGGCACCACCAGCAGCCTTGGAACAGGGGTGCCACCTCCCTTGTACCCTGCTGTGACTCTTGCAGGCCATGGCAGCGGTGTGCTGGGCAGCCACGCAGGCTGACAACTGTGATGTCCTGGAGGTCACAATTTCCATGAATACGTTGTGCTGCAGAAAGGCTCTAGAAATGAGCTTCAGCTTCCTGCAGAGACCAAAGGTGGGTTGATGGTGTCTCCTGAAAGTTCAGAAAAAGATTCTGCAAGAGAAGAATGACAGATTTGGCCAGAGCCATGATGGCATCTGCACAGAAACCTCCCAGTGCCACAAAGCATGCCTTAAAGAAATCAAGTCATGGTTACTTGTCACAGGGGGCTGAATGCAAGGTCCATGGGTAGTCAGTGCCTGGGAAGAGAGTACCTCAGACACAGGAGAGAGGGGAGACACACCAATGAGGATATTTCTTGGCTGCCTCATTCAAATGCAGTCATGATGGACGGTGCTATCTAGAGCAGGCAGAACAGGATAGAGAGGACAGACCAGTTCTCTTGGGGAAGAGCTGGTCAGTCTGGTTTCTGGTCCAGCCAGCACTGAAGGATGCTCTCAAGGGACTGGACGACGTGCAGATCTATGTCCAGAAAGGTCCTTACCACCAGAATGAGAGATGGGTCTGACAGACCTTCCAAGAGCTACCAGACTCAGCCCAGCGGATGGGGAAGTGCAGGGCCTCCTGGGCAAAGCAGAGACTTTTGTGTAACATCAGCAACTGGAGTGCAACTGCTGCAGGTCAGGGAAGATTTCAAGTCAGCAACATCACCTGGATAATCGAAGCTGAGATGGCATCTGACTCAGAATTAGATCAGTCTCACACTGAAGACTGGAGGAGGAGTGGGAGGGAGCCAGGAGGCCAGAAACCTGATCAATTTTTACAAGACAAACTTCAAATGAAAAGAGAGAGAAAACAAATCAAATAAAATGAGGATAAGAAGAAAGCCTTGAGAGAGTAGGTAAATAGAAAAGAAAAATAGAATTCATCAGGCAAATGAAAGCTGCTCCGAGGTAAGCAGATCGCCCTGTGCGTGGAGCAGCGCACAGGCACGCACCTCCGGGCGCCCACAGCGGTGGCACGCGGGAGAGGGGGCGCACGTCTCGTGCAGGGCAGCAAGGCTGGGGTACTTCTCATTTGGCACACGCACTCACTCTGTGAGCCTGCCCACGCTCCGCCTCTCAGAAAAAACAACCCCCAGCCTGTTACACGGTGACAGAAAATCATTCACGGCCAGATAGTCCTCTCATGGTCTGCAATCTTTTACTCCAGCAATGGGAAGCCCAGAGTTGAACTATATTATGATTGATAAGAGAAGCTAAATAAACCAGTAATCTACCAGGAGAAAACATTTTAAATCTATCTTAAAGAAGAAAAGGCACAGGTCTGTCCTTGGTCCATCACAGAGGATGATACAACGGCAGAGAGCAAGGCAGAAGCAGCAAGAAGGCAGGGGCTTAGTAGGGACGGGGGAACGCGTCCTTCCAAACGGCGGGGCGTACGGAGCAGCAACCTCCCAGCTGTAACAAGGGGAGATGGCAGCAGCATTTGCTAAGTGTAATTAATAATCAAATAGGCAAGTCCTGGTAAGTTACGGAAAGTCTTGAAAAAACAAGTAGAGGAACTTTCCATACCCACTAAAATATTTGGTCTTGAAAATTAGAGAAATTCCAGGGAATGGGAGGACTATCAGCGCTTCTAAACACTTAAAATTATCAAAAGCATTGACCTCGGAAACCACAGGCTGAGCTGCCTGGCATCACTCCCAGCACTACCTGTACTCACAGCATCTAGTTTGTTTTGTAAAAATATTCAGAGGCCACGTATGGTACATTAAGAATACTGATACATATTTAGCATTTAGAATGCTTTTCTGAATTATTTTCCCCTGTATAACTTATGCCAGTTTTGACACCATAGATTCTAATTAGATTTTATTCTTGTTTTACTGATAATTTCCCTAGTTTTGGGAAAGCAAATCTTGTTAAAAGAAAAAAGCATAATACATAAAGTTTGATTGACAAGTTTATGAGTCTGGCTGACAGAAGCAACGGTATCTGAAATCAGAAAGACGAAATCCAGTAAGGTCTAGTACAAACTGTTACACTTGGAATGGAGAAACCTAATACGAGGTGGAGAATAACTGGCTAGGCATCATCAAGCAGATGTATGGTGACAGCAGTAACCCCAAACTAAACTCATGTCAAGAAAACAGTGACACTGCACAAAGACAGACTTAATTCTAGGAGGTATTAACAACATGGCAAAGATCCATCCGGACTGGTATGTCCAGTTCTGGGACACAGGTCTTTAAGAAGGAGGTAAACCAATTGAAAGCAGTAAGTTGGAAAAGACACCTGGAAACCTTGACCACCAAGGAACCGACAGAAGTGGGTTTGCTCATCTTAAAAGAGCATCACAAAAAGGCTGGTGATCAATTATCCCACCAGTCCACTGTTGGAAGGACAAATATGCTTACTTTGCAAAAAACCTGACTAAAACCCAAGAAAAAAAAATCTGATTTCCTCAGCACAGAGGAGCACTGAGAAAAACCTACTTTGACTGAACGTAGGGTTGCCTTAGCTGATAGCTTTGAAGGAGATTTGACATGTTTCCAGGGCTGATTGCCTACTCAGAGTAGCTACAAAAAGCGGTATCTTGATGTCCATTCAAGACATTTGTGCTCACAGATGTACAATACAACACATTTACCTTTTCCCGTGAAAGTATACCTAGACTGAGTCCAGGAGATACACCATAGAACCATAGAACAGTTTAGGTTGGAAGGCACCTTGAAGATCATCAAGTTCCAACCCCACTGCCATGGGCAGGGACACCTCCCACCAGACCAGGTTGCTCAATATATAAGTCTGTGTGCATATAATTTGTTATACGCACATATATATAATATATGTGTGTATATAATATATATAATACATCATATATAATTTATCTTGCTCAAACTGTATTTGTTAACATGGAGAGCTCATCAAGCAGGACATTACTCAACGATATTGCTCAGGTTCTTGGTACAAACCTACTATGTGCCAGTAGCAAACGCCCAGCCTAAAGTGTTGATGCTGAGGGTACAACCGAAGGTGCACAAAGTCTGGTGGGATAACAGAGCACCGCTGCAGCAGCGTCTGCGCCCGAGAGCAGCCAGGCTGTGAGCGAGGGCACAGCACACCGCTGCAGGAGGTGAAACCATCTCAGAAAGCAAGGACACAAAGCAGGGAAATCTTCAGCATAAACCCTCAGAATAATAACTATAGCCATAAAGACTAATTGAAAGTATCAATTAGAAGTATGCGCAAATTTGGTGATGAGCTCTGCACGCCACGGTAGTGGGACCTGTGCAAAGGTGCTGGGTCACTCCTAGAGCCAAGGTCAAGAACGCAGCAACAGAGCAAGGGTCACACAACGGACACAAAGGCGATCCAGTAGCTGTAAAAGTCTTTAAAATGTGAAAGTTAAACGAGATCAAACTATTGTCCTTCTCAATGGAAACAAGCTGATGACTGCGTGTAGGTGCTAGGGTATGGGGAAGAAGTCCAACTGCAAGGCGTTCCAGTCACTGCGACACGGCCTAAGAGCTAATAACAGGGTGATTAAACCCGGCAGAGAAACACTGAGGTAGAAGATGACTTCGAGCAGCGAGGGTAATTAAACAGCTTGCAAGAGAGGCGACAGACTGCACCACGTGCGCGCGAGCACGGACCCGGCCGCCCGCTGAGCCCGGAGCCGTGTATCCACCCCACTGCCGTGATGTGGGGGACGGGTTTGCCGTACCCCCCACTGCTGCCCCTGAAACCCCATTTCCAGCCCTGAGTCAAGACCAAGTTCGCACTCCAGAGCCAATGAATTTTTATTTTCAGGAGGAAGAGGAGTAGGTCGCTTTACCCGTAATTCCCAACAGGCCTAAAGTGACGTGGCGATTGAAAAATGAGAGAAGTCACCCCTACACAAGCAAGGCTCGTTATATATCGGCACGTCAGAGAAGCTGAGCACTGCAGAGGCAACACCTCTCCTCCATCCGGAGGAGCCAGCAAGGCGGTGGGGACCATCACCCGGCACCCCAGGAGGCGTTGAGCCCAGCTCGGCCCCGCAGTCTCACCCGCGGAAAACATCGTCACTCTAGAGTGAGCTAATAGGCACTGCAGTTGCTAATAGCTTATTTTCGTTGGAAATTATGCTTTTAAAATCTGGATTATGAGCAACCGTTAATTAATCTGCAGTATAAGGAAGGTTAGAAGCAGCTGGGTTACTACGTTACCTGATCATTAAGGACAACAAAGAGCAGAAGCACACAATAAATTTCTCAGAGGTTCCAAAGTTTAATTAATTGTATGTCAAAAGTTAGCAAACATACTTTTAAATGCTGGGGGAAAAAAAAAAAATAATCTGTTTTCCCACTCAGATAGCAGATGCGGCAAGTTTGAGGAAGATGTGCTGCATTTTTAATACATAACAGGTTGAATAACCACTCCAAGTGCCAACAGGAACTCCACACCTCCATAAATTATTTTAATTTCTACTATAGTAGAGCGAGAGAGCGAAATCAGTAGGCTCTGCACACACTTACAAAAACCCACAACCCTTACTATCCAAATGTTTGACAAGAGAGAACAGATGGAGGACGACAAGGTTACTGTTGTAGTGACGACGAGAAAAATATGGAGCTTATTAATAAAAATAATGCTATAGACATTCTCACACCAGCTAAAATTTTTGGCATTAGTTAGGACTAAGTCTTTAAAACATGTCAAACAGCAGATGTTGTTTCTGCGTCTTACACATGTTGAGGAACAATGGCAGCTAGCTAGCGAGAGTTTACAGCTAAGCCAACTAAACTGTAAAATACCTACTCGCTTTACCATTTCCTTCCAAGTATTCTTAATGCTGAACACTAATCTACATAAGTAGAATGAAATTTATTAATTTCTATGACATCACAATATACTATGTCATTAATAAGTTAGAAATCCAAACATTGTCAGTTACAATTTAAGTTAAATTAGAAAAACCACAGTTAACTGAAGACATCCTTTAACAAAATCACTCCGTTTGAGAATATTCTGTTGCCTGGGCAACATGACTGCAAATTGGAGAGTTCAGACCGTGATGTCTATTTTAAAGCAACAAGATACAAATCTTTGAAGAAAATACATCTAACAACCTGTTTGCATTGTACCAAAAAGCTGATACAAATGGTACGTTAGGATAACATCAAAGTGTAAATCTTTAAGGATTTAAGGAGAACCATTCAAAGCGTTATGAGGCCCAATTGTACGGCTGACAGACGCACAGGAGGCTGAGAACGGTGCGGGTACGAGACGGGACACGAGCAGCAAGGTGTGCGAAGCGCAGCGGGACCGCCGGGCTCAGCGGGAGCCGACGGAGCGCGCCGGCGGGGTGGGAAAGTGTCAGAGCGTTTGCCGTCTCTTTGCTTGAGCTTTTTACTCCACAGTTGGCTGCGATCACACAGCAAACGCCACCAAATCAGCCGATCGTTTGGGCCCCATAAAACTGACACGCGGTATTTGGGGCATTATCTGCCTTTGTGCCTGGTTCTGCAGTCAATTTATGAATCGCCTTTACTTTCCAACACGGCGCCAGAGACCTGCAGACCACGAGCTGAGTCACACTGCCAAAAACCTGCTAGGAGCAATCGCAGGCGTTAGCGGTGAACAGTTCTCAGATGCCTGGAAAAGAAGAGAAGTTACAGCCAGCCTTAAACGCGCGGCGCAAGGAGAGGAGCATTGCTCTGCAGACCAGGCGACTTAATTGTATTGTCCAGAAAAACACTGGGCAAAGCGGATAATTTGTAAACAGAGATAACCAACAATGGCAATTTGCAAAGAGCAAAACAAATATAAAGGATCCGAGTTAGTTCTAGGAGGGGGTGGCAGGCCAGGCTTTGTGACGAGCAAAGAAAATGAAGATATATAACTGTCTCCTGCAAAAATTTTGACAGCCTTATGTGACATTCTCAGAAACAACAGAAATTAAATCTAGCTGAAACTCCTGCCAAGTGATGAAAAACCGATCAGAAAACTAATTCATGACTAGCTGTCAGAGTAAAAATGTATGCTAAATGGATTTCACAGGACCCTACCCCAGGTTCAGTAGTATTCAATTTTTTCATTAGCAGCCTGGATGATGGAGTGCAGAATATGCTTATTAAATTCCTAGATAAGACCAAGCTGGAAGGAGATGCGAAGTCATTAGAGGATTAGAACTGAAATGATTGTTGGAAACTCAAGAAATAGGCTGGGGGGGAGGGGCGGGGGGAGATGTGGTCAAGAGAGACAAATGTAATGACAGTTTATGTACCGGGTTACAGACGATGGAGTCAGCCTCTTCCCCGAGGTGTCACAGAACAACAGTCAACGGGCACTGGGTGCAATGGGGGAAGTTTTGTCTGGGCGTAATGAGAAGGCTCTTCACCAGGAGAATGGCTGAGTGCGGGAACAAGCCCATGGTGGGAACGCTCCGGGCGCAGGGACTCGCCGAGCCCGGCCAGGAAAGGCCCTGAGCACCCCGTGGCCGTCCGTCGGAGCAGGAGGAGAGCCGTCGCCCCATGCCCGCGTCTCCCCGGCCTGGGTGGCTCAGCCAGTCTGCGGCACCAGGCTCGAGCGCCGGCAAGGAGACAGCAGGCAGCATCCCTGCCGAAGGAGATGGGAGGATTGCAGGATCACAAGCTGAAAATGAGTCAACAAAGTCACGCTGTGGCGGAAAAGGGAAAACATACCGGGATTCACAATTAGCAGCCTCACCTCTAACACGTGTGCTGTAACCTCTCCGCTCTGCGCAGAGCAGGTTGGGTTTCAGCTGGGGAAGGCTACTTTTAGGAACAGAGTTAAATAAAAGACACGGGGAGAATCCAGAGTAAATCAATAGTAATGATCGGATTATGCTTTCAAGGTCCCTGCAGGAAAGCCTGTGTGCTCTGGGATATTCAGCCCAGAGAACAGAAGATCGGGTGGGGAAGGGGTGATCTGACTGTAAAAACAGAAAGGAGGCAGCTGCAGCGAGGACAAAAATAATCTGTTCTCAATAACCATTGAAAGTAATGGGCTTAAAATTCAATAAGAAAGATTCAGGTTAGATGTCAGAAAACACTTTCTGAGAGCGGGGACTGCCACCAGGGCAGGAGCAGACCGCCGCGGGAGGCTGCGGCAGCACAGGGGGCTCACGAGCAGCTTTTGCAAACGCCAGTCCTAAAACTGTCAGTCAGAGCTGCTCCTGGGGCGGGGGGCAGAAGAGCCCAAAAAACCACCTCTCAGGTTCCCCCTCAGTCCTGGCTTTCCCCCTCTCCGGCAGGGCGGCCGGCTCTGAACGAGGGGAGCACAGGAAAGGTGGTCTACCCTGATCTCAGGGAGGTGTTCAGTGTGTTCTCCTGCAGCACCCTCACTGCAGAACAGGACAGGGATGGTTTGGGCAGGTGGACGGTGAGGTAGGTGGGAAGCTGGCTGGAGCACCAGGCTCAAAGGGTGGTGATGGGCCATATGGAGTCCAGCTGGTGGCTGGTTACGAGCCCATTCCTCAGGGGGCCAGTACCGTTTGGTGTCTCCATTGACCACCAGGACGATGAGAGGGATAACCCTGTCACCAGCCTTGGGAGCGGCCGACGGGCAGGAGGGCAGAGCTGCTCCTCCGCAGGACCTGCCCAGGCTGGAGGAAGGGACCGATGGGGACTGGCAGGGCTCGGCCAGGAGCAGGGCCAGGTCCTGCCCGTGGGCTGCAGCAGCCCCGTGCAGCAGGACAGGACAGGGTGACTGGCTTCCCCAAAAAGGCCTGAGCAATCCCAGGGCCCCTCAGACCCGGCAGCGCCCTCAGGCAATGGAGGCTGAGCACCTCCCAGGTGGTAATGGCCCAAGAGCAACCATCAGGGTGAGGGCAGGGATTGCCCTCCGCTCAGCGCTGGCGAGAGCCGTCAGGACGGTGGGGCCAGGCTGGGTTCACCAGAATTCACAGAATTCACAGAATTGTTAGGGTTGGAAGGGACCTCTGGAGATCATCTAGTCCAACCCTCCTGCCAGAGCAGGGTCACCTACAGCACGTTACACAGGACAGCGTCCAGGCGGGTTTTGAATGTCTCCAGAGTGGGAGACCCCACCACCTCTCTGGGCAGCCTGTTCCAGTGCTCCACTACCCTCAAAGTAAAGAAGTTCCTTCTCATGTTAAGATGGAACTTCCTATGTTCAAGTTTATGCCCATTACCCCTCGTCCTATCACTGGGCACCACTGAAAAAAGACTGCTCCCATCCCCCTGGCATCCTCCCATTAAGTATTTGTAAGTATTAATAAGATCCCCCCTCGATCTTCTTTTCTCTAGACTAAAGAGACCCAAGTCCCTAAGCGCTGCCTGACGGGGTGGGGAGAGAGCACAGAGCCGGGCTTCTCTCAGAGATGCCATGATGGGACAAGAGGCACAAGCTGCAGCCAGGGATGTCCTCCTGCAGTGGCAGGAAAAGCCCTTCACTGGAGGGAGGTCAGACAGTGACTGGGGCCCCGAGAGGCCGTGGGGTCTCTGGCCCTGGAGATGCTCAGCACTCGCCCGCCACAGCCCTGAGCAGTCCGTGCTGACGGGGACGCTCCTCACAGGGCGGGCACGGGATGCTGTGGGGTCCTCTCCCATTCTGGGGTTTTATGATGCTATTAATTTTACATGCGAAACTATCATATCTACCTTATCCCCCATGAGCTAGAAAAGAAATCAAGCTGCGATTCTGAGACACAGGTCCTGCTCTGCAATGTGTTCAAGGGATGTATCATGCCCATGCCCAGGTGGGGACCTCGGCTCCCCACGTGAGATGCTCCTGCCCATCCCTGTGCCACCGTGGGTATCCCCGCTAGCCAGCATATCCCCTGCCCTGCATCGACCATCATCAGCCAGCCCGCACCAACCCTGAGCACCACCTCGGCTCTGCGGGGAGGTGATCTCCCTACACTACCGCCAGTTCAGGCAACGATTTGCTTACGTCAAGCTAAACGTTCGTCTGAAGTGCTCATAGTCAAGTTAAAGGCTGACTAAACTAGAAGAGGGGAGATTCAGACTAGATATAAGGAAGAAATGCTTTACGCTGAGGATAGTGAGACCCTGGCCCAGGTTGCCCACAGAAGTGCTGGATGCCCCATCCCTGGAAACATTCCAGGCCAGGTTGGACAGGACTTGGTGCAACCTGGTCTAGGTGAACATGTCCCTGCTCGATGGCCTTTAAAGGTCCCTTCAGCCCAAATTATTCTATGATTCTATGACTAAAACCCTCTGGCACGTGCTTGAGTTTCATGAGCAAGGTCAGTTACAGACACCAGTAAAGTGACTGAGTGCACCACAGCCAGAGCAGGTCTACATCTACAAAGCCTGTACTAGTAATAACAAGAAACTTTTACTTATAGTATGATTATCTACCAAAAAAAAACACCCCAAAACACCAAGAAAACCCATCACCACCAAAACCTCCTTAGAAGAGTTTAACCTGGGGAGAGGGGAAGAAAAAAAAACAAACACAAAAATGCAGCAATAAAAAGACAAACAACTTTTTGACAGAGCAGCAGCAACTGATTGTTAAATTTCAATGAAATTAGAAGAAATTGGAAACAACTACGTACATACTATTTTTATATTCTGCACATGATAATCCTGTAGATGTATAAATGGAAAAGTTCAACCATGAGTATAATGAGGACAAAGAAATTTGTGCAAAATTGACATTTACTGATCATTGAGAAACTTGTCTGCACTTCTAAGCCCTACACCAGACATGTTTGGGATGCGCTAACACAAGCGATCCCATAGCTCCATTGGCATACAAGTGTGACAGGAAAGAAATCACAAACTATGTTTAGCTTTGGCTTGATACCGGAGTCATCTGCTCACATACATAAGCAAACCTTTAGAAAACTTTTTTTTTTTTTTTCAAATAAATAACACTGGATCATTATCTCTTGATCATTAAAACTTCCAGTGCCAATTTCACACTTTCATAGGTCATCATAGCCATCTTTACCAGGTGTAAAAGCTACATTTAGAAAAAACTCACACATTTATAATATTTTTCTAGTATATATCCTGGGTAAGTAAATGGTCCAAAGCAGAGTGGAAATCAAATAGAGCCAACTGGTTCCCCATACAACCAAGCTGTGTTAATCTTTCTTATATGACATGATTTTGGTACTATAAGCAGCACTCGGGCACCATCAGCCCTTATGGACACAGTCTGGACATCAGAAATGTTGCTGGGGAGACATGGGAAAAAGCCATCTTTGACTTTGGCCAAGCCATGTGATTTGCGGAAAACACAGACGAGAAGCCTCCATCCAGAAAAGGCGCATGAAAGGTGCCATAAACCATCTCCCATTACTGCTGAGAAAGACCCACCTTGACATTGAGAACACAAAGTTCAGACTCCATGTTAGGGGTGTGAGGTTTGGGAAAGAAAACTGGGAAGTTAGCATTGTGAACAAGATAAAACTTGGATGCTTCTTAGAAGGAAACTGCTGGCATCTCTAACAGGCCACAGGAAAACACAGCGCAAGGCAAGTGACGACCTGACCATAAGGACCTGGACTTTTCCTACTTTTTACGCAGGGGTAAGGTCAAGTGGAAAAGCTGCTTTTATTAAACAAAAAGTGAAAAAATGACCTAGAGGTTCAAAGTGCAGTGTTGTCAGCATGTGACACCTGGTTTAATCCCATCAGAGTACTGGGCTCCCGAGAAAGAAAACACTGAAGTGAGGCCTTAAGACATCTGAGAACCAGGGAGGAAAAGGAAAACAAGACCTGATGCACTGGCAGAGACCACCCAGGTGATAAGAAACCAAAGGACTTAACCCAGCTAAGGCAGGGTCTCACCCCCAGCTCGCAGCAATCACAGGGAGCAGTGGGGAAAGTGATGCACAGGCACCGGGAGCAGAAACGAACTGTTTGGTACCGCTACTGAAGGGCACCAGCTGAGGATTCCCCTGCTGTTTACAGGGGAACCTCCGTGTGGAGGAGAGCAGGGTTCCTGCGGTGGCAGCACATCTCCAGCACCACACAAGGCACACTGCTGAGAGACAGGAGTGGCACAGACGGCCCGACCTCTTTTGATACAGAGGTGGGAATACCAGCGGTTATCTCAGAGGCCAAAGGGAACTGAGACAGATGGAGCCTTCCACGTCTCATCTTTATCTGTATAGAAATTAGGCCATTGCAGGATGGACAGATGGACAGCTAGATGGGAAAAAACTGGCTGGATGGTTCGGCTCAGAGTGGTTGTTAGTGCGTCGTTCGCTACCCAGTGGCCAGTGACAGGTGGAGCACCACAGAGGTCAAGCTTGCAGGTAACACCAAACTGGGGAGAATGGTCCATATCCACAAGGGCAGGGCTGCCATCCAGAGGGATCCGGACGGGCTGGATGAATAGGCCAGCGGGACCCCCATGAAACTGGAAAAGGACAAATGCAAAGTCCTGTGTCTGGGAAAGAAGCAGCTTTGGCAATGACACAAACTGGGGAGCAGTTCAGCAGAAAAGGCCCTGGAGGTCTTGGTAGATAGCAGGCTGGGTTAGAGCCATGGGGACGGCAACTTTTGCAAGAGCAGAGGGTATCTCCTTCCCTCTCGCACACTTGTTAAGGAAGACCCCATCAAACCATCTCTCATCAGCTGGGTGTCGAACCCCAGTGTGACACAAAAAGGCTGTTTCACAGGGTCTGTCTACACCACCAGGTGTGGATCATCATTCTGATGAAGTTCAGCTTGCAAAGGTAAATGATTTCATTTCCAAGTCAAATTTTGTGATTTGCATGCTCAGAGAGGGGCACGGTCATTCACAGAATTTGAAAGGTCTTCTCTTTTGCGATCACTCTGTCAACTTGACATTAAGGAAAGAGAAAAGAGAAACCCAAAACACTGCAGTTGAACAGCAGCTAGCACTTAATACTTTCGTAAAAAACAGAAGAAACTGTAGGCAAGCTGACCTTGAGGATTTTGAGCGATCAACAGTCCCATGCAAGAAAAAGACTGAAGTGGTGAGGCTGGGTAATCTTGTCACAATGTAAAAAAGCACCTATTAAAGAACAAGACTTACAGACAAGTCTTCACCCTCCTAAAAGGCATAACATTGCCATCCTGAACCTAAACTTATGAATACAGGATTTCAGCTCCCTGGGACCCAGCACAAATCACGGGTGGGAGGGAGGACACCACTGACCACCATTCATGGTGTTTGCCCAACTGCCCACCTGTGCGCCTCTCCACACGTTCCAGTCCTCTGCTGGGTACATTCATCTTGTCTAAAGAGGATGGTGGGTTCACTGCATCAACAGCAGCTGCCAGTTTGCACAGTCCCAGCTTAAGCGCTTGTCCTTCCCACCAGCAGCTCCCAACCCATGACATGCTCCAGTGGCCAACACCCCACGTCCAGTCAGCGAGCGCCTCAAGGCACATGGGAGGTTGGAGAGACAACTAGTGCTCTGGCAGCACTTTGGTTTTGATCAATGATATTGCTAAAGCAGCTGGAAGCGGGGGATAAAAACGCAAAACAACCCCAAACTTTCTTTTCATCCAGTGTATTTTGAGTGTGCAATATCCCGCATGAAAAATGATGTCTCCATCCTTCTGTGAGAAGGACGTACTTGGATGAGGCGGGGGAGTTTTGGGAAGGACCGCCTCTGCACAGGGGACTCTCTTAGACAATTTATGGATGAAAAACCATCTAAGAGCAATTGAAGACAGATGTAGGTACAAACCTGGCTCAGGAAAACAGAGATGCAGGTTGCCAGAAGCTGCGAAGATGCTCTGCGAAAACTCTCACCCTAACCCCGCCCTGCTCTTGCAGTCCTCCCTGAAGCCTGCTACCAGCCACAAAGGGGTGGACGGTCCCCGGCACTCCTGCCCCACCGCACAGGCCATGCCCCGCACTCCACGAGTGGGGTCAGGGCCCTCTGCAGCAGGAGGAACTCCCCATAGCCAGAGGTGACATGCCACCCAGGCCGTGAGCATGCTGATTTGCCGCAGGGAAGATAACCAGGCAGATTACAACTTCTAAACCCTCTAAATTAGTCACTGCTATCTCGAGTCATCTCGGGCCGCTGACACCAAGCTATCTGATTAACAGTAGCAATCAAATTAACAGGCGGTACGTGCAGTAAACTGACTAAATAGCCATGCGGCAGCAGAGGTATTCACGTGAGCTCCCAGCAGCCACGGGACTGCCGGGGCAGTGCCCGCTCCTCATACGGGCTGTGCTCCGCCACGCTGGAACTCCCTCGCAGGAAGGCAGTGCCCCACTACACAGCCGGGCAGCAGAGAGTGCGGCAGACAGTGACTTAATGACACGCTGAAGTCTCGAGGAAGCAACCCAAGCAGGGAGTCAGCGAGTTTCTCTTTGAAAGCTGGGCACCGAAGGGAGCACATCACACTGATACCAAATTCTGGTTTGGATTTGCCGATAAACAAACTGATTGGATTACCAACCACAGTTTTCATTCTCTGGAACAGAAACTTCCAATTAGCCGTACTACTTCAAAAAGGGAAAGACAAACACTGTTTTTCCCTCATTAAGGCCCACCAGGGCTCTGCAGGACACAAGCAAAACCAGAGCAGGAGCCATTTGCCTCCCTCCACCACCTGCTACACCGCCCTGCAGACGCCCAAAGCAAGAGGATCGCCCTTCCTCCATCTCTTGATTGCAGAAGTTCAGCTCATCTCAAAAAGGAGGCATCATTTTCTGCAAGAAGCCCTTCCCTGGAACTAAATATTTTTACATGAAATCAGAGAGCAGTCAGATGGGACTCTCCTCAATCCCCAGAGCAAAGCGCCACCGCGAGCAGCAGTCTCTGAGCAGGACAGACCTTGCCACATCAAGCCCTTTCATGACCCGCCTTCCGAGGCAGAAGATAGCACAGAGCAGACAGAGGAAGGTCTGAGCTAAGGTGGACTCCCAGAGAACAGGGCTGCCCACCAAGGGCTGAGCTCAGGCATCCTTCGGCGTTTGCTGTGCTTCGCAAGGTCCCACCAGTCACTCAGAGCAAAGCTGTGGTGGTACTCACGTTCATTCACCAGAGCCAGTCCCCCCGTGCTCGCCGGGCTATCGCGGAGGGGAGGACAAGCCTCCTCTTCTCTGCTGACGGGCACCCACACTTCATCACACAAATGACACTCCCAGCTACGGAGCTCCACCAGCTACGACCAGACAACCGCCACTTAATAGGCAAATTAATTGCATGGCATAGATCTCAAGTTCCTGCACGTGACAAGATACCAGACCACCTATAAGGACGCTCAATTTGACCTTCAAGGCCCTTTTTTCCCCCTCAGCATCCAAGCCAACACGAAGCACAGCTTGAGAGGAACGTGGTCTCAGTCTTAATAAGGAAATTACTTTTAAACAGGACTATAAGCTACGTATTCATTTCCTGAAGCTACATAAGCGTTTTCAGTTCCTCACACCGTATACACAAGTGACTCATAACGGATTATCTCCGCATGGCTGCCTGATTCCTATATACAATCACGGTGAGCACACGCATGAGTTCTGTGTACTCTTTTTAGGACAGTACACTTAATTTGAATTAAAACATATTTAACATTTGAATGAAATACCCTCATGCAGAACAGAGCAGCGTTGCAGCAGCGTGCAGCAGGGGGTCCGGGAGACTGCAGCTGGTGCACCGTGGCTGCCAGTGAGCGGTCGGGTCAGGTCAGAGGGCGCTCCGGCTTGCCGGTGTACTGCTGGCAGACGGGCTGCACGGGGATTCGGTGCCTTTTGGGTGAGGTTAGTCCCTCAGACACAGGAGGCTCACCAGGCACCCCCGCCACTTCTGCACGGGAGGCAGCGCTGGCGCGGCACGACCCAGCGTGGCAGACCTTCAGCACGTGCAGAGCATCTGCCCGGCAATCCCCTGCCCACCTCCCCCAGGACACGCCGCCACTCCAGTGTGCGGCGAGAGCGACTGCATCTGTAAAAGGCTTCTCCCTCACAGGGGCCACGTGTGATGTTCGCAGGGACTGTACGAAATCATTGTAGTCACACTTGAGACTCTGTAGCCTAAAGCCGCTATAAACAACATTGAGGAGAAGCGAGAAAAAGCATCTCTAAAGGGCTAATAATTAGTGAGCTCATCTGCAGCCATCCGAGCTGGTATATGAGTAAGATGCTGACAGACACTCTCTGCTCTCAAGGGACACCTGAAGACTAGTATTAGATGGACACTGAGTCACAACATTTCTGACAGGTCATCAGGCAAATGACTGTGCTTCGATAAGAGCACAGACAGAATGGCTATTCCACGGTCAAAAACTTTAAAAAAGAAGGGCGAAGCAGACCTTGGATGGGAAGAGACCTCCTGCCTCACACTACAGCCTGCAGGCAGTCGCTTCCCACAACTGGCAAACTTACGGAAGGAGTTGCACTGCAAAATGACCACGTTTCCCTTTTCCACCAGTGTTACCCAACACACTTATTGGAAAGCTATTCCAGAGTTTCACTCCTCTTCTGGCTACAGGTGTTCTAACTTCCAGTTTAAATTTATGAACAGCAAGTTTAGGTGCATTCATTTCTGTGGCATCACTGTCCTTTATTTCTAAGGACTCTGCTCCTTCTCTAACATTTACTGCAACATTTCTACAGACGGCAATAACTTCTCCTTTCCACCTGCATTACACATGACCAGACAAGCCAAGCTCCTTCGGTCTCCCACCAGAAGATACCACCTTCATTCACAGCCCTTTCCATGTGTACCATCCGTTCCCTTTCTTCCCCCCTGCTCCAACAATTAAGTGTCAGAACAGACATCCCGAATCACCGGTTTTGTTCCATGTGTGCCCAAGACAGGCGGCAGAGGCTGCTCTCGCTGGGCCCACGAGGAGCTCTGGGGGAGGAACGGGGCCCGGAGCTCGCCGGCTCACCTGGAACGCTGTCTGGCTGTTGTAGTTGCGAATCTCTTTGCTCGCACCGCGGAAGAGGAGAACCCGAGCGCAGCTCTCCTGTGAAAGCAAGCAAGGGGGAAAGGGGAAGAGACCAATTAGCACTGCAGACTGGTGATGACAAAGAAACAAACCACATGGTTTCATTGCTCTTGGAGAGCCTCCTTCGGCAAGAGCGAGGAAGGATGCCCAGCCCCTACGAACTGGTCACCCCCAACCCCAAGCTGACCATGTCCACCCACCTGTGTGTGGCTCTGGGGCGCTGGCACCATGGCCATGCCCAAACATCAGCCCAGCTGCAGGCACAGCAGCCACCACACATTTCCCGGTACTGCTGTTTCCTAAAGCCTTTTATTGCTTTTGTTTTGAATGCTCTGTGCTTATACATGACACTAATTCAACACGTTTATGAGCCCCTGTACTCTGCAATGCTGCTCTACCCACCCACCCCAGTGGACAGGCACCTGGGTGCAATAGTCCTTGATGTGCTGAAGGTACCTACCACCTAACGAGCCACAAATCAGCCACCATGTACCACTGTCTATGGCAAAACATAACAGGGTTCAGTTTTTAAAGCACAGACACCTCAGAAACTGAAAATTCCCTTTATCATCAAAAGCCACATAATACAATGTATAAAAATCTCTAGGAAGGAACAAAACCTACAGCAGAAATCCTTAGCTACTGACCTCCACATCTCAGAAAGAGAACAGTGGGTGTGCAAGATCAGAGAGGGCTCTTCCAGCACCCTCGATTTCTCCTGAACTGAGGTTAGTGACCACACAGAAAACAAAACAGAAATGGTGCCCTACGCTGCCTGGACAGCCTTCTTCAAAATTCAGAGATTAGCAGTAAGAATTTAGGGCCATTCATGAGAAGGATGGGACCCCAGCCACACAGCTTCCCCAGAGCAGGGTGAGAGCCACAGCATAGACCCATCAAGCCCTGTCTGGGCCCACCTCAAATTAAATGTGAGCACCTGGGCCAAATAAGCACTCTCCACCCAGGCAAACGGCTCCCTCCCAACCAGTAGCGGGGGCTCGCTGTGAAGTAGGAATGGGAACCAGAGGAAAAAGTACAGAACATGTTAGGCAGTAAATCAGCAGAAACATCTTGCGAGTGGGAACAGATTAAACCATGGACTCTTCTCTGGCCACCGGCCTCTTGAGAAACCCAAAATCAGGCTGGTGCTACCAACGGGAAGGGCTTCATCCCAGGACAGACTGTAGATGCAATTCAGAATCTTTCTGGGTCTGGGAACAGTAATAGCAATGAGAAGGTGCGCCTGCGCAATGTTGTGCTCGCTCTGTCTCAGGCAGGCTGGTGCCCCATCTACACTTTCTTGTTCTCGTGCCCCAAATCACACAGATGTACC
>NW_009647415.1:296592-298115 GCF_000708025.1 Charadrius vociferus
AAGAGAAGATGCTCCAGGTGCTGAACATGGCCATAGCGACATGCCTGCTCAAAACCCAAAATGGAAAAAAGAAACAGAAAATCAAGGAGCAGCAGGAAGATGATAAACCCCATAACATCCTCTGCTGAATTCATCCATGCTAGAAACGGTGAATCAGACTGGACCTGTAACCTGGAAAGTCCCATTAACATGCACGCACGCACACTACTGCTCCTTAGAGCAATATACAACTGAATACTTATTGGATAAATTACCTCTACATCAATTGCAAATTTGGGATCAGCATCATACTGGTACCAGGGCCTCCTCCAGACTGTTTGCTGTCTCAGTGTAATTACCCAGTGAAAAGAGGCCCTGAAGCATAAGCAGGCAAAGAGAAGTGCAACAGACCTATATCCCTAGGTAACTGGCGTGGTGTTTTCCTCTGCGTTTGGTCCACCCGGGGACCAGTGGTCCTCAAAGATCTGTCGAGGCAAGGTAGGGTGGAGGCAGGAAGGAGGACAGTCATATCCAGTAAATCAAGGTCACAAACCCACATCTCTTGTTTTTTTCATTCTCGTCCATTCATCCTTAGCTGTACCAGTAGTCATCTGCCTTGCAGGGGGCTGAGAGCTTCAGGAGGCCACGGGCCCAAAGACAACCTGCCCTCCTGACGGTCCAAGACAAAGGGACTCCAGGCAGAGCCAGCGCATCCTCCCTTCTCCCGAAGTTTCTCGTTCTTGAGGCACAAAACTGGCTCACGTCCCCTACCCCCTATCCCGTGCCTTCCCTATGCCAAATCCACTTGTCAATGTGCACAACAGGGACAGATACAACTGTGTTTTGGAACCAGGATGCCTCAGGCACTGGACTGAGGTCCCTCAGCGCTTTCCTATGAGCCAGTCATAGTCTGGGGAGGACCCCAGACACCGCTGACCGAGGCCAGAAGAGAACAGCCTGAGCACTGGCCTGGGACGGGAGCCAGAGCTGGCACACCTCGTGCAAGTCCTCCCCGCAGGAGCCGGTGCCGGCCACCCCTGCCAAGCCCTGCCAACCCACTGCCTGCGGCACCCGAGGGGACGGGACGAGCCCCTCCATCGGCAGCAGGACAGCGGTCACCCCAGCCAGATCCCATCCCGCCATCCGTCCCACCTGGTGGATCTCCTGCCAGCCGTTCTCGTCCACGCAGCCGAGCCGGGCGTAGTCGTGCAGCAGGAGCTCGCAGCAGTAGGGATCCCCCCCCACCATGGCGCTGTGGTACAGGGGCGTCAGCCCCCGGCTGTCCTTGTAGTCCGGGGAGGCACCCAGGTCCAGCAGTGTCTGCAAGAGAAGCGCCTGTCTCGCTCTGCAGCAGAAGGAAAACCCACCCCGCAGAGGGTCCGGGGATGCTCCGGCCGTGGCAGCAGGCAGTGCTCACCCCATCTTCCCCCCAGGGCTCGCGGTATCAGTGCCACGCTTTTGTAACGGGCTGCGCTCCCGACAGCAACACGAGAGATGCTTTGGCCCAGGGAGGCCCCATCCCTGCCGGCAGCCTGGACGGGGCG
>NW_009647415.1:298664-328715 GCF_000708025.1 Charadrius vociferus
CTGGTGCTGCAGGAAGGCACACATCTGGACACAGCATTTACACAAAGGGGAGAAGAAGCGGGTGAAAATCGGCATCGTTGTTCAGTTTCCCCCTGCAGCGAGGCACGGAGAAGGGGCTGCTGTTTCGGGGGAGAGGCACAGCTACGCAACCCAGCACCACCACCCGCACCCACGGAGCCGTCCTGAGCTCCTCGGCACACGGCTGTCCCACGGCCAGTCCCCACCGCCTGACGTCAGCAGCAGCACGCTCCCAACATGAAACGCTCATCCCAAACGCAAGGAAGGCCCCTGCATCCGTGCGATCCTCCCTCACCTCCGAGGACCCCGCTCATCCCGCAGCGCAGCCTGCGCAAACCCGACGGCCGGTGCAGTCCCGTCCCCCCCCCCAGGACCAGCCCCGACTCCCAGGACTGCCCAGCGCGCAGGACTTGCTCCATTTTGGGATATAATTTGAGCAGAGAACAGAACAACTATGGACATCCCCTTCAACAGTCCTCCCTCACCGAGTGCACCCCACCGGCCCCCAGCCACCCTCCGCTTTTGTTTTTCGGGTGGGATCAGAGCCCCGACGCACATCTGCCGCTCTCTGTGGGCACATGCGGCTCCGAAATCATAGAATCATCGAATGGTTTAAGTTGGAAGGGACCTTGAAGATCATCGAGTTCCAACCCCCCTGCCATAGGCAGGGACACCTCCCACCAGCCCAGGTTGCCCAAGGCCACCTCCAGCCTGGCCTTGAACACCTCCAGGGATGGGGCCTCAACAACCTCTCTGGGCAACCTGGGCCAGTGCCTCACCACCCTTAGAGTGAAAAACTTCTTCCTAATGTTTAATCTAAACCCGCCCTCTTCCAGTTTGAAGCCATTCCCCCTCGTCCTATCACCACATGCCCCAGTAAAAAGTCCTTCCCCAGCTGCGCCCGGTGCTGAGAGACGCGACTCCAGCACCCACTCCTCGCCTCAACGTGACCATGACCGGTTTGCAAACTAGAAGCAGAGTTTGCCCACTGGCACGTACAGGACCCCACCATGGTCCCGCACGGACACACACAAAGGACCCCTCCTCGGGCGGGGGACACGCAGCGACACGGGGTGGGGGGTCTGTCCTACCCTGACGGTGTCAGGGACATCTGAGCTGCAGAAGGACCATGGTCGCCTATCCACGGGCTAATTTGATAGCACAAAGAAGGAAGAAAAACATCCTTCGATATAAAATGAGTAAAATCTCCTTAAGAGACAGAATGTTTTTCTAAATGTTTTTGTTAAAATTAAATAAATTTGTTTTCTTCAGAGTGCAATATTGCCAAAAAGAAAAAGTACGCCTTCTTTCTCAAACATATCCCTAGGTCTTTCCATCCAAACCCCCATCCCACAAATGGAGCAACGCAGACACTATGTAAAATAAGATGCCATCAGCTAGAAATACAGTTGTGTATTTTTTAGAAAGGTACCTAATTTGCACATAAATTAAAATCTCTCGATTTAGTAGAAATAATTATTTAAATAAGAATAATAAAACGGTTTGATATACAACTAAAAAAGATTACGAATATCAATTTTAGAGCATTGCTATTAGCCAAATTTTTAAACGCGATAGGTAGAGGTCAGACAAGGTCCTGTAGCTTTGCTAAAACTCTCTGGGTTTTGTGCTACAAGACACCACCAATATTAAAAATGAAGATTACCGAAGACTGTTGTCAAGAGGATTAAAGATGGGTTCACCAATAAGAGGAATCACCAGTAAATGAGAATGTTACAGCTGGGTCTTCTAAGGACCTGTCCTCAGCTCAAAACTGTCAATCATTTTTAACAACAATCTGGAAGAAAATGGGAAGTAATTTCTAAGAAATTTCACAAACACACACACACACACTATAATAACAATATATATGGCAAAGTCAATGCTACAATGAAGAAAATGGCTTCGTGCATTCACTGCCCAATATCAAACTTCAGCAGAAGACAGCTGCAATGCTTTATAGCTAGAAAATGCGTATTTTAAGTATGAAGGTAATTACCATTGTAACAATGTACGTATTACATGGGAATGTAATGGTGTCCACACCACTAGCAACGTCACCTGAGAAAAAACAGCGGCAATATCTCCGTAGCTCAGCAATAGCTGTGAAGATAGGGGTTTGGTTTTTGGGAACAGCCTGCAACGTTTCTCACACGGGGTGCAGCCGCAGGAGAGAGCAGTGCCAGACACAGCCCAAGAAACGGTGGGAAATGCCACCGTTTGTCACAACTAACAGACGGATGGATGCGCTGCTGACGTGGTCTCAGAAGCCCTCGTTGGCGTCAGCAGAGACATGGCTGTGGTTTTTGTGCTTCAGAAGAGCTGGGCGGCCGCAGTGGAAGCACAGTCTTCTCTTCCACCGAAGCCGGGTGGGGATGGGGGTTCTGATTCACACACCCACCGCACCCCAAGGGAGATGACGAGCAGGTGACCGCGGGTGAGGTCCTGGGGCAGGAGAGCCTTTCTCCTCCTCTCCACCAGCGACAAAACCACCCGCTGCACAGCTCCCCGGATCTTTAGCTAGGGCCACCTGCAGCCGCAGGCAAAGGGCAGCTAGAGAGGAGAGTCTAGTGAAGTTACGGTCTTTAAAGCACCATCACTTACCTTCTGTGCCAAATACCATTGCTTCAATTTCGGTTGTTATCACTGACTTTCAGTTACTGCTTTTTTACCATAATTTCTATAAAATCTCTTCCTTATTTATGGTTATCTTAATTATTTTGAGAGCACGTATTTGGCCCTTGCAGTTTGATAAGAGCTCAGACTGCTACGTACTTCAGGTTGTGCATATGAACTGAGGTATCTCACCAGTCCCCGCTCCAGGCATCTACTGCCATTTCCACATGCAGTTCGTCACCAATCTTTTTTCAATATCTCAGTTTAAATGAGACAAACTTTCCAAAGAGGCAAAAGACACAGAAAACAAGGCTTCAAATCCTCCTTTAGTCTCAGTTATTAATATGCCAAATTCAATTGAAAAATCTATCATGTTATCTTGAGTCCTGAAGACTGAGAAAGGTCCAAATACAGCATTTCAAGATGCACTGAATGAACTGCAGCTAGTAATTTGTTCACTAAATCTAATCTAATCACTATCTAATCTAGGATTTTAGTGATTATACTCTGTTAATTCTTGGAAACGTGTGTATCCAAATGTATGCCTAAAGTAATTAACTAATAAGTGCACGAGACCTGTAGCAGAAAACAAGAACCAGCAAGACGACGCGCTGCATGTTGCACAGCGTGAGAACCTGATTGATGGGGGAAAGAAGGAGCCGCAGGTTGGACCCTGCCCAGGGGCTGTCGGGCAGCCGAGCTCCGCGGCGTGGGTTTGACACCCGCGCTCCCTCGGACGCCCGCTGAGCTGCTCTAACGCGGAGAGGCTGCGGGACAAAGCCAGCACCCCCTGAGCACGGCGGCTGCTCCGGTGAGCCTGACCCTGACCGGCGAGATTAAATTCTGCAGCCAAAATCTGCAACAGCAAACCGGGGCCGGAGGACGAGGGCTGTACTTGGGGGCACCACCAGTGCCCAGAGGAGCAGGAGCCCGGGGAAGGAGCAGGTGAGATGGTCTGGGTCTGAAAAGCTGCTAGTGGGACTGTTCCTAAAGGAACATCAATGGGTTGTAGGGAAGCTGAGGTGGGGAATGGAACAGCCCCTCGGAGGATTTCCTCGTGCAAAGCGCATCCCTGCGATCCAGCAGCCCACCTGGCGAGAGCAGCACAGGAGCGGGGCACCACTGGGCAGGACGCTGCCGAGAGCACTTGGCTCTGTCAGCTGGAGCACGAAGCAGGTCCAGGTCCAGGAAAGCTTGCAGGAGTTTAAGGACACTCTCCACAGAGCGCAAGAGCTCTCAATCCCCAGGTGTAAGAAATCATGAAAGGAAGGTAAGTGACCGGCATGGCTGAGACAAGACCTACGGGTCAAACTAAAGGGCACGAAGGAAATGCACGGGCAGTGGCAGCAGGGACAGCTGTCCTGGGAAGAGTACAGGGACGCTGCCCGGGTGTGTAGGGACGGGGTCAGGAAGGCCAAAGCACGGATGGAGCTGAGCTTGGCAAGGAATGCAAAGAATATCAATAAGGGCTTCTACAGGTATGTCAGGCAGAAAAGGAATGTCAAACAAAGAGTACCCCCCTGATACACCTGGGAAGATCATGGAACAGATCCTCCTAGAAGCTATGTTAAGGCACATGGAGAAAAGGGAGGTGATTCGAGATCGCCAGCATGGCTTCACCACAGCAAGTCCTGCCTGACCAACCTAGTGGCCTTCTATGATGGAGTGACTACATCAGTGGATGAGGGAAGAGCTATGGATGTCATCTATTGGGACCTCTCTAAGGCCTTTGACATGGTCCCCCCCACAACATACTTCTCTCTAAATCGGAGATGAGGATGAGAAATTGGTTGGATGGTTGCATCCTGAGGGTAGTGGTCAACGGCTCAATGTCCAGATGGACACTGGTGACAAGTGGTGTACCTCAGGGGTCCGTACTGGGACCAGTACAGTTTAATGTCTTCCTCAGTGACATCAACAGCGGGATCGAGTGTACCCTCAGCAAGTTTGGGGACAACACCAAGCAGAGATGTGTGGCTGATATGCCTGAGGGACGGGATGGCATCCAGCGGGACGCGGACAGGCGGGAGAAGTGGGTCCCTGTGACCCTCATGGGGTCCAACCAGGCCAAGCGCAGGGTCCTGCAGCCGGGTCGGGCCGGGCCCCGGTCCCAGCACAGGCTGGGGATGGAGGGATGGAGAGCAGCCCTGCCGAGAAGGGCTCGGGGGTGTCGAGGGGGGGATTGCGCCCCTCTGCTGCGCTCCGCTCTGCTCTGCTCTGGGGAGACCCCCCTGCAGTGCTGCCTCCAGCTCGGGGGCCTCAGCACAGGAGAGACGTGGACCTGGTGGAGCGGGGCCAGAGGAGGCCCCGGAGATGCTGGGAGGGCTGGAGCCCCTCTGCTGGGAGGACAGGCTGGGAGAGGTGGGGGGGTTCAGCCTGGAGAAGAGAAGGCCAAAAAGGGGAGAGCTCAGAGCCCCTTCCAGTGCCTAAAGGGGCTCCAGGAGCGCTGGGGGGGGTCTCTGGGTCAGGGAGGGGAGCCGTGGGACGGGGGGGAGCGGTTTGACACTGACAGAGGGGAGATGGAGATGAGATGTGCGGAGGAAATTCTCTCCTGTGCGGGTGGTGATCCCCTGGGGCAGGTCGCCCCGAGAAGCTGTGGCTGCCCCATCCCTGGAGGTGTTCAAGGCCAGGTTGGACGGGGCTTGGAGCAACCTGGGCTTTGGGGAGGGGGCCCTGCCCAGGGCAGGGGGTTGGAATTCAATGGCCTTTAAAGGTCTCTTCCAGCCCAAACTATTCAATGATTCTAGTTAATTTCTACTCCACTTAAAGGAGTGTTTTCTCTGCATTTTTATCTTGTAACTATGTTTTCTCTTCATTCTGCTAAGAGGAGCATAGCATGGAAAGCATGGCTAATGTTTTAATTGCAAACAAAGTATTCTGGCAATCCTCAGGCTGGTCACTTCTGTAAAAGCAATGAATCCAAACAAGTCTGCGTTGTGGAATAAAACACCTGAGCTCCCGTACCTAGAACCGGTCGGCGATCCCCCATTCCTGCCAACCGCAGCCATCTCTGAATCAGATGTTATCCACACACCCCCCAGAAGCCGGCAGCAAAGAGACAACTTGAGAGGACAGCCACCGTGTCACACGCTGTGGATGCTGCTCTACAGCCTCGCCAAAGAAACAAAATGCGGAGGCTTCTCACATTTGCGGGGTGTCATGAGAACTGGAATTCATGTGGCGAGGGAAGGTGAGAAACCCCAGAGAGTCCTCAACATGAGCAGAAACCGTCTCTCCACTCTGATACCAGAGTTAAAAAAAAAAATTAAAAAAAATCTTTATTACTCAAGGACTTCATTGATCTTTTTGGAAAAGGGAGGATCTCTGTTCAAGTTGAGATGACAACAGACTTGATAGGAAAGTTTTCCTGCAAGCTACTGGAGAGGAGGGTTACCACCTACACAGTGTTCCTATACAGACCTATAGCACCTACAGCACCTATAGCACACACTAACAGAAAATATCTGCCTATGACAAACACCACCTGTAAGTAGAACCTCATGGTACTGGTTTTCAGCTGCAGGTGAAAACATTACAAGATGACATTTCATCTCCAATTTCAGTTGAATGCAAACATATCATTTTCCACTAAACTCCTGTTGCACATTCAATTCAAAGAGATGCCACCAGTTTGCTTAAAAAAAAAAAAAAAAAAAAGGTTTAAACCAACTAGGTCAACAGATTTTAAACTGAGAAGGGCGATAACTTTACAAACCACAAGCCATTGGAGTGTCAACCATGTTTCCCTCATCTAGCCACAACTGTCTGAACCGAAGTACAACTTTTAGCTACGAAAATTGAAAGCAACAGAAAATATATCATGTACGAAGGTGATTTATTCAGGTTGTTAACTGAGTAATTGCACAGGGGTACCCTGAATGCATTACACCACAGCTAGCGGACAGACGGGACAGAGCGCAGCCGAAGCAGGAGAGCAGCAAGCTCCCGCGCCACGAGCAGAGGGTTTTTTCCTAACAGTAAGGTTGAGAAAGCACTGTCATGGACAGCAGGTATTTCTCCCCAATTACTTATTCGTGCTGCTATTTGTCCTCACATCGTATTGGGTCCACTGTCTGTACTGCTGCACGCAGTCAAGAATAATTCTTTGTAAATACAATGATTTCCTCCCGTTCTCCCGCTGCTCCCCAGTTGCCATCCTATGTTAAATATTGAGGATTGCCTTTCTCTTGTCTACATGCTAAACTATCGCTCAGGCTTGGGTTTAATTTTAGAAAAACGGTAACTTCTCAAGTATTTTTTTTACACCCTTAAAATGTACCTACAGGAAGCAACTGGGAAATTTTTCTTTTAATCTCATTCAAAGACCATTAATCTTTCCTAGAATATCTTCCCAGCGATCCTGCAGCACTGAAATCTGAACGATGGCAAGTTGGGCTGCGGCGGTTTAAGCCGTGGCTCTTCTCTGGGCTCTCACCCCAGCAGAGGCAGGGGAAGGGGATGTGCTGCGCTTCGGCTGCCCCAGTGCAGCTTAAAACCACTGCCAAAAGCAGCTTAAATGAAGACCCCAGGCTTCGCGCTGAAGAGGGCGGGACACCGCCGTATCTTCCTGTTGGCTCTGCTCTGAGGATGGCACCACAAAGCACAGGGCACTTCACCGTGCAGCCAGTGTTGTGTGAAGTGCGTTAACTGGATTTAACCCTGCAGAAGAGCGCTGCTCCAAGCGGGGACGTCCACCTCACCTGCGCACAAGGGAACCGCTCCGTTCAGAAGAACTCAGCACGGGACAAGAATGCATCACCCCCGCAGACGAGGCGCGAGAGGACCCTGGTGTGACCGGGCTGCAAACCCCCCGTGTCCCCAGCAAACCTGGCGCTGACGTCAGGAATGCAAACGAGCTGTGCTAACAGCAGAAGAAAGGAAACGTTTCCCTCCTAACGGGGACAACTCAGATGACGAGTCCCGGACCGTGGCTGCTGTCTGTCCTGGGACATGCTGGAAAGAGAAACCAAGAGTAAGCACAGGCATTTTGGTGGCCCAGATGAACTGGGCAAAGGTGCACCATCCTTCCCGTCTACAACACAGATACATCCCCTTCTGAACTGCTAGAATTTAAAACTTGGTCAGGGTTATATGACTACTCTCCTTTAAAAGGAATAGCGAGCAAGGGGAGACTTCTGCTTTCTGGAAAACCTTGCGGGCTGCAGATAAGACTAATAATTTCCCTGTGTTGAATAGGACCATGGATAATGACCCACAAAAAATTTCTGCGGGGACATTTTTTCCCCCAGGTCAAGAGACGAAGAAGAAAAGGTTATAGAAATTGAGAAAAGGATGAATCTTTTTTATTAGGGATCTATACCGCAAAGTCTTTGAGAGAGCAATACTGCATTCACTGCCTCGAAAATCAGCAGAGCAGTACAAACCGGGATGGGGATGAAGGGAACATTTGTGTTGCATAGGAGTGGCTGAAGAAGAAAGCTTTAGCTGCTGAAGGGCTGAATTTCTAAAACCTCAAGGGTTTGGGTTCCCCCCCTCCACTTTTGTACGAGGAAGGAGAGTAAATGGTGTTTGTAATTATCCAAGCTGCCGAAGATCTGGCCACACAGAAAGGAGCAGTTGGTGTCAGAGCTTATTTGCAACATCCCTGGTAGACTTATCCCCAGAGACACGGTGGATAAAAGAGCATTGCTAATAGCAGTGCTGCTCTGCCTAAAAGGACTGTAGATTTACTACAGCGATTTTGTAAAGGATGGCTGAGAAATTAAGAACAGCACTTATGCAGTACAGCTTTTCTACCTTTGCTAAATACCAAGCACTGGAAATACCATCATTTATTTATTCCTTCTCTTGAAATCTTAGTTGGACATCTGCCTGCAGTCCCATCACTTTACTGATCAACCTGAAAGCTCCGGGTTAAAAATTCAGTATAGAAGTATTCCCAACCAAGGAAAGACTGAGGTTTTCAAAGCATCTAGGAGAGAGCAGGCTTGACGTGGCAGCAAATCAGCCTTTCCTCTCTGCATGCAGTGTCCCTGCAGGCCCTTAGAGAAGGTACAGAGTAGTAGGCAAGAAAACTCTAAGACCTTTTGGAAAAGAGTCTTTCCACCCTGTGTTTGTATCCTCTCTAGTTTCGGGTTTTAACAGATTCCCGCATCTGAGAGTCCTGGCTGATGGGCCAGATGAGCATCTCCAGGCAAAGGAGGAGAGGAGCACTCTTTCAGAAGGACTTGGGACAAGGATGTTCAAAAAAGTCCCAGAGAAGCTGAAGAGGGCCAAAGCCAAAAAAAAACAAACCCACAAGATCTAAGAGATTTTTGGGTTCCTGGAGATGGTGTGATGACGGATGGCGCCTGAGTAGAACCTATGGAAGTTTGTGGTATCATTTTCTTCAGATAGCAGAGGGCCAGAGGAGGGTTTACTACCAGTAACTGTCTCCGCTTTGGCTGTTATGGTCAAATATTGCTACGTGCTGAAGGGATGGAGCAAAGGTACTGTTAGCTCAGTATTTAACATTGGCCACATCAGCATCTGACCTGGCATTCAACGAGGCAGAAGACCTCCTTGCCCCACAGCCTTCGGGGGCAAACAGCCTCCCTGCGCTTTGCCAAGCCCTCCTGGCCCCGCGGGGACATGCTACGAGCTCTTCTGCCTCCGCCTGCCTGGCGGCACAGCCTGCGCCTTCGTCCCTAAGGGTCTCCTGGCACGCTTCTGCTGAATTCAGTGGGAAAAAGATGGTTTCCACGATTGCTGCCTGGCTAGGAGGCAGGGACATCAAGCAGTGATTCTTACCCCCGTTGCATGGTGCCTGTCCAGCCTCCCGCCGGCTCTCAGGGCTGTCCCCTGCGTGCAGGGAGTGGGCAGCAGCCTGGTCTGCAACAGCTCCCTGCTCCCAGAGGAGGAAAAAAACACATTCACAGCATTATTCCTTGTCTTGGAGACCAAGACTGCTGGCCCCCATGCCATGTGGCTTTGCCACAGGAAGCTTGGACACATCTGTGGACCTCCCTAGCCAGCTGGAGAGAACGTGGGGTCCCGGGGGCAATTCCCAGGCACCTGTAGGTTCACAGACGGGTTTGGATGCAATAACCACATTGAAGGCTTCTGCGCTTCAAGAGGAAGGCTTTCCTGCAAGTAGGCTTTAAGAGCAAACATAATGAAAAGGGCAGCTCCTACCAACCCAGTCTGCAGGCACAGCAGCCAGTGCTTGAACTAGCTCAGCCTTGGCATAAGGGAAGTCCAAATCACCAAGGGTCTTCCCCATTCTGGAGGAGGATATTCCGGACTTCTGTAAAGACTTTGACAAAGTCCCTCACAACATCCTTCTCTCTAAATCAGCGTGATATGGATTTGATGGGTGGGCTTTTCAGTGGATAAGGAATTGGTTGGATGGTCACATCCAGAGGGTAGTGGTCAACAGCTCAATGTCCAGATGGAGGTGGGTGACAAGTGGTGTCCCTCAGGGGTCCATAATATCGGGACCAGTACTGTTTAGTATCTTCATCAATGACATAGACAGTGGGATTGAGTGCACTCTCAGCAAGTTTGCAGGCAACACCAAGCTGAGGGGAGATTTAGACTAGGTGTAATGAAGAAATGTTTTACGCTGAGAGTGGTGAGACACTGGCCCAGGTTGTCCAGAGAGGCGGTGGATGCCTCATCCCTGGAAACATTCCAGGCCAGGTTGGACGGGGCTTTGAGCAACCTGATCTAGTGGAAGAAGTCCGTGCCCACAGCAGGGGGTTGGACTGGATGGCCTTTAACGGTCCCTCCCCACCCAAACCACTCTGTGATTCCATCATTCTATATTAAGTATTAAATTAATGCCCCCCTCTCTCTCTACACCCTTTCCCTGCTTCCACAGGGACTGGCAAGCAGATGGTGTCCCGCAACAAGAATTCACTTGCTTCATCCTCAGCAACTCCCTCCGTTCCCAGGTTTCCTGCATCCAGCAAGTCCCAGTGTGGGCAAGCCAACAGCCTCCTCCTTTGATTAACCTCGCGGACTGCACACGCTCATTGTAGCAGACCTCCCGTGTTGCAGACTGGGACTTGGTTAAGCCCTTTGAATATAAAACTACAAGACAAAATGTTCTTCCATCCATCACCCTTGGCTAGCTAACATAAAGACAGAGCAGGAAGGATACCGAACAATTACATTTTTACTTTACCATTCACCAAAATAAAACACTATCCTGCACATATGTATATTTATTTTCTTTCAGGACAAGATGGTCCAAAAATGGATCACAACTGACACACGTCAGTCATACTCCTAACATACTCCTGTAAAGGGCAGTACGAAAACTTGTAGCGGAAAGCAAACAAATGTGAGAAAAATACTTCGCTTTCTCTCTGCCCAATACCCTAAAGTTCAGATAAAAATGCTCTGGGCTCTTAACAACAGCAAAAAAGCATTGATAGGAAACGGGGAGAGGCCTCTCGTAAAGGAGTCAGGCACCACGAAGAGGCAGTACTTGACACCATGTACTGCTATTGGGTTTTTAACACCGAGGGTACTGCTGTTAACGTCTTGTGATGATCACCATTACAAAACAGGCACCACTGATGGTCCTAAGACCTTTACCGGGAGGTAGAGAGGCAAGTGTCCTTTCTCATCCTCCTTTTCCACATGGGTTTGCACACAGAACTCTAACCTAAGGCTCCATCCATATGTGCTGCCATGGTACAGATGTTTACTTTAAAAAAAGAAAAAAAAAATCGCTGGACTAAAGAGACATAGCCCAAATATATTTATGTTTATAAAAGAGCTATTTGTTAAGCCTCTTCCAAACCAACTTTAAGGTATACATATTAAAATAACTATCTTTGCTGCTTTGTGCAGCCTTTAAAATGTACCATAAATTACGTCAGTGCGATTTTACATGGGAACACTCTGAAGGCTTGTTAAAATATCCTCTTCCAACCGCAATTGTGCTGGTTGAAGACACTGCCTGCCCTAGCCGTCCTCCGCTATGTGTTCATCACCCTACACTTGGAGGGCCTCCGTCCCGGCGTGCTGGCTCAGCTCTTTACGGGAGTCTTGCCTAACGTTTTTCAGTAAAAATGAGCCACTTTATTTTCCAAAACTTCAGTTAACTGAATGATTAGGTAGTTGAGATAACTAATTTATCTTCTTGCAGAGGAACAGAAGGTGGGCAGGTTGGAAGCAGAAGTCCATGATAAATTCCAGAAACTTTTCCTTGACAGGAATTGCTGTGTGCCTTCTCTGCTTGAGCTCCACCACATCAGAAAGGCAGTACAACCACGTACAATGCCTCCAAACTCAGTGTCTCAGCTATATATACGAAGAAGCTCTACAGGTGATGAAACAATAAACAGAGCTAGAGAAAACCACATTATAGCAGGGCTGCCACGCTTTGATGAGTCCACCTGAAGAGTCCTTGATAAGCAGTCTGAGGTCCTACCACTACGAGAAAGGCCACTTGGATGATTCCCCCCCAGGGAATGCAAAAGGGGCAAACAACAGCAACAGTGGCACCCACCACGCTGCAGATCCATGAAGAGACCACAAAGAACAGAGCTGCCAGCACTTCACTCAGGGGTGGGCACCACACTGACAGTACAGCAGTATCACCGCTCTGCACACAGGCAGCACCGAACTGTACCAACATGACTGACTGCCGATACTCTCACGAGACCACATGGTCCATGACGCTGCTCTCACACTCTGCCACATAGGGTCCCTGCCTCCTCTTCCTCTTTCATCCAGCAATTCAGGAAATTCTAGTTTAGCAAAGAGGCAGATACTACAGAAACACCCATGTCCAAAAGAAAGCAAAATGGGTACATCAAAGAGGGATGGAGAAGGGAGTTTGAGATGCTTTTTCTTTCCTAGTCTAACTCTGTATTCATTACTATTATGGCCAGAAGTGAAATTGTTAAAAAAAAAAAGACAAATGTATTTTATTTTCTGATTTCAAGACCATCAGCTCATATTTCTCATACTTTATACACGGATTCATGAGAGGCTCGGGTCCTGAAAACCATCACCAAGACTGTCCTAAGCATGAGACCAACACAGTGGACTGTCTTCCTCAAGCTGAACCCCGAGGGATGGTGTTCAGCCTGCACACGTGAGTGTGGGTACCTGAGCCGCCACCACGGTTAATGGAGACGTGGTGGACAACTCAGTGGAGCTCAGCTGAGCTCACCTGCAGCAGCCTGCAGGTGCGACTCAGCCGCTCCAGCGAGACCCCGTCCGGCACCGCAGGCACCAGTCCCACCCGACCTCCAGCCACGGCAGGAGACAGCTCCTGCCAGCCCTGCACCAACCCTGCAGGTCCACGCTGACGTCTCGGACTCCCCAGAGTGAGGTGCCCAGTCCAGGCCACCAACTCCAACCTCAGGGCCGGACATGGAAACGCGTCTGGGTGCCCTTCACCGCAGTCTGGAAATCTTGCCAAGGGAATGGGAACCATGCAGTGGCGCTTGCATTTACATGTCTGAACATGGAAGCTAAGGACAGCCCACAACTCTCCTTTAGTGCGGGATGAGCCTGGGAAATTAAAGGGCAGGAATTTGCCAGTAATGGGGCAAAGAGACGTGGAAGGAAAGCTGAAGGACAGAAAAGTCCATGTGCTCACCCCAGAGATCCCTTCAGTCCTACAAGCAAGACAAGGCATCCGGTAAAAAACCCCTGGAAATGACTCACCAGCCACATGATGGGAGCAAAACCGAGGTGTTCCGGTCCATTCTGGAGGACTCTCAGTGAATGACCCGACCAGCACTTCCCTGACCCAGAGGTGAGATAATGATCTTGGCTGAGAAATAGGTAGAGCAATTAGGAAGACGTTAAACTACGAACACAAGCAAATTATTCCAAAGAAGGAAACAGGAAACACAGTGCAAATGCACTCTGTCAGAAGTAATTAAACCCATTTGACAAAGAATGTGAGGAAATTTTTTTCTTCCTCTTTGCTCATTGCAAAATGCTAAGAGATTGGATAGCAAGAAAAAGGATGTGGACTGCTTTTACTGGTAATAAGAATTGTGATATAATTGTCAGTACCAAAATCTATAGACAATTACACCATTTTAGAATATTAAGGATGAAGGATGCCGTATTGTTACGAGAATGAGAAAGTACTGAGTGGGCAACGAGGACGAGAGAAAGAGATTACATTAAAATCCCATCATCTACTGTATGGCCACTGATTATTCAGAATAGGACTTTGAATGCACGTGGATTAGTGTCTGAAGTAATAAGTTAAAAGGGCCTTCGTAAAATTTTGTTACAGAACACTAAAGAAAAAATGCATTAGCATCTCAGTGTTTATCTCCAGGTTGTATAAATTATCATTTGCACTATCAGGACAACTTCACCATGAAGGAAAATGCTGGGTGTCCCATCCAATGAGCAATAAAATATCACTTCATTTTCTAAAAAGGAGAAAACTGATCACTTTTCTATAGATACTGTTTCACTCTAACATAAGGGAACGTTACTTTGGATCTCAATATAATGAATAAAAATCTGCTAAATACTTGACTGCTGTCTAGTCAACTAGGGATGACATGGAGGCAGGTGAATATCTGATGATTCCTAAGGATTTGACAAGGGAAATTAGATTAATCGATAACAGGAAATGTGGGAGGTTTAAAATTAAAAAGAGAAAGTAAAAGGTGACTTGGAAGTCTTAAAGAACAACTTCTGTGTGACCCAGAACTACAACTCCATAGATCAAAGAGGAGAACAACTGCCACGTGCCCCCCGGTCAGCAGCGAAGTGGCGGCGGCAGTTACAGAGACAGAGACATTGCTATAGATACAGAGAGCAAAATGACCAATCACTTCTTCTTTACTTTGCTGCTGTGGAAATACATTATTTTCCTTTCCATTACCAAATAAGGATTTTTGGCCTGAGCTACCTAACATCAAAAAAATTGTTTGCATCTAGTGAATGTTGTACATCACCCTCCTTATCTTCTCCCTAAAGATCTTCCTGGTGCAAAAAAAGTTAAATTTGAATGCATTTTGAAATATTGGGACATTCAAAAAGACCAGAAGAAAAGCAGTGTCAGGCCGATGTTCAAAAAGGGGCAAGCAAAACGATCCACGGAACTACAAGTCAGAGAAATAACACCAATCCCAGGAAAATGCTGGGAAAATTGATCTGGAATTTAATTGACACAGCATTAAAGAATACCTCTATTACTAACATCACCCAATCAAGCTTTACAGTAAATAGGTCTTCCTACGCAAACGTAATTCCTTTCCTTGGTAAATTACAAGTCTGATTGATGCAGATAGCTGTATTGATGTAAGACTCACGCCTGGCTGAGTCCTACATGACATTAAAAATGAGTGGTATAAAATGTCACCCAGGCATGTTCAAATGCACAAAAATCCAGCTGAAGAGCAGCAGTCAGAGCGGTCACTGGGGAACGCGGCCGACCACGTGGGCGCTGAAGAGGCTCTTCAGGGTGTCGGACTTGACTCTATTCTGGATCCTCGACAATTATCCTGAAGTCAATGCAGATCTCTGACCAGATTTGTAGATGCCACATGGCTCGGAAGAGTGCTGGGAGCAATCGGGGCTGGGCAATCCCAGGACCAGGCACCACAGGCGTGGAAGCCCTGCAGGATGATGCCTTTGAGACGCTGTACATGGGGGAGGAGACGTGCTGCCCTGGGCGGCTGCAGCCTGCGGCCAGGGCTCTGCGCGATGCTCCTGCCCAGGGGCCAGCCAGACTTCCCCAGCCACGCTGCTGCCGGCAGCAGCGGGGGGAGCAGCACGCTCCCACCACGCTCTTTCCACACCCAACCTGGGCTGGTGGGAAGTCAACGGGAAGGAAAACAACCTCCCCAAAACAACGGTCCCAAGCAGGGAACTGCTTAGTGGTTGCACTTCATTCAGCCCAGCAACCCCAGTGAAGGTTACTGGGCTGGTGGACAAGTCTTACGAGGAGCGGCTGAGGGCCCTGGGGTTGTTCAGCCTGGAGAAGAGGAGCTGAGGGGAGACCTTCTCGCTCTCTACAGCGCCCTGAAAGGAGGGGGCAGCGAGGGGGGGGCTGAGCTCTTCTCCCTGGTGACAAGTGATAGGACGAGAGGAAATGGATTCAGGTTATGCCAGACAAGGTTTAGATTGGACATTAGGAAAAAAATTTTCACAGAAGGGGTTACCAAACACTGGAAGAGGCTGCCCAGGGAGGGGGTGGATTCACCATCCCTGGAGGTGCTTAAAAAAAGGGCAGACGTGGTACTTGGGGACGTGGTTTAGAAGTGGTTTTGTCAGGGTAGGGGAACGGTTGGACTTGATGATCTTAAAGGTCCCCTCCAACCTCAGCAATTCGATGATTCTGTGATTCTAAGGTGGGCACAGGACACAGCGCAGGAGCAGGAACAGGGAGGGGAGTCCCCCCTGGCCCCTCCATCTAGCAGGACGTAATGTGGGGTCCCATCCCAGAGCTGCACAGTCGCCCCCATGCCCAGTGCCGCCCCGGGAGGCCGGAGAGGAGGGACCTGCAGGAAGAGCTGCGCCTGCCCCGGATGGGTGGCACTGGCAGGCAGCATGAGGTCTGGTACCCGCGTTCTTAAAAACCTCTTAAAAATGGAGTAGTGACACACAAGCCACAAAAATGACAGGAAAACTGGAGAAAATACCTTCAAATGAAAGACTGGAGGAGTTTGGCCTCTTTAATTAAGGAAAGGAAGATTGAATGTTGACTTGATTACCATGTATAAATACCTTCATGTGAAGGCATACCAGGTACTAAAGTGCTCTTTAATCTAGAAGATAAAGTACAACGACAGCTGGAAGCTGAAGCATACAAATTTAAATGAGAGATGAATTTTAAAGCGTGAGGGTGATTAACCAAATAACGAAGGAAAGGCAGGGATCTTCTGTTCCCTGAATCAAGATTGATGACTTTCTGGAAAACATGTTTAAGCTTTGCTTAGTGAACACACACACACACACTCGGAGGGTGAAGAGCATCCTGCGAGATACAGGAGGTCAGGTCGGATGGTACAACAGCTCCATCTGGTCTTAAATTCCAGGAATCCATGAATACTAAACAGCAGTTTTATGTCATTCTTTCATGTTCATGAAACAGATTGTAAAGCAAGCAGTAATGAACTGGTTTTGCACAAGAATTAGGATTCCAGAAATGAGGTGCCCAAGACTCCCTCTGCTCTAACAGTCTATTTTCGCACCTCACAGCATCCACTCTGGTTTTGCCCTCGGTTCTGAACTGGATCCAAACGACTATGTGGGTCAGGTGTTTTTCCTTCTTCCCCCTCTACACTAAAGAGTCTTTTCAGCACTCAAGAGCCCACTCCCATAAGCCTCTACCCCTCTGTGAAATAACATCTGGGTTCAAACTGTACCAGATCCCAAACTCTCACAGCATCTTTCCAAGCAGAACACTGCACTTTGCAATATAATATACTCTGGAAAGCCGAATCAGCTTTAGAAGAGTAGAGGACTTTCTTTATAAGGAAATATCCCTCAAAACTCTTGCAAGGTCTTGGGGAAAGAAGAAAACCTCACATAGCTGAGCTGTTTGGACACGCTCCAGGGCAGGCTGTGGTCGCGCTCACACGCTATCAGCTATTTCTCATGCGAGCAGTTGTTCATGGGGACACTCTGGCAGGTTCAGGCAGGGTGGCTACACCAGCAAATTAAACAGTATAAACATTCCTGGGCGCTGGTCAAATGGTTCTTGCCAGAGTTTGGCTGCACCGGCTTTCACCTTCCCACTTCAGGAGCTGCAGAGGCCGTTCCCAAAGGGCAGTTCGGATGCAGCCACGTTATCTGAGAGGGTAAGAGAGGTTAATAGTGTGAACGACACCACACTCTGTCACCTGAGCTCCGTGCTGAAAAATGGTCTGGACGCACTAAATTTCCGAGTACAGAGGTAGCCGGTGTTTCAGAAACAACCTGAAAAACCATCCGACTGAACCAGAAACACAGAAAATTAATCATCAGATTGGAGTCTGCTCATGGATTGGAAATGTGCCCATGATTCACACACAGAAGTCCAACTCTATAATAAATACTAATAAGCTGCATTACTTTAAAACAGGAACAACAAAAGCAGAACCTCCTCTCTCAGAACAAGACTATGAGACTTCACAGCGGGGGAAATGGGGAGAAGTCCTCCCTCACAGCCCCATCAGTAAGGAGAACGTGCTGGAGTCTGATCTCACTTCTTACAGCTGGGAGCCTGCAGACAGCCCACCAGCCACCGCTCCAGCGACCAGACCTCTCTGGGATCAATTTTGCTCACATAGAAGGGTCAAAAAAGAAAAGACTAAAAAAAAATAACCGAGGAGACCAGAGGCCAAGATTTGATTTTCCTGACCCCCAAAATACTTAAACCTTCTGACTGCTTCCTGAAGGGACCCTCGGGCAGCCATCCACATTTGCCCAACTTGCCAATCTCAGAGACAGCCTCATCCTCCCCGGAATCCCACACCGAAAGGTGCACGGCCCCACAGCTCTTGAATTTTATGCTGCATTCCCAGACTCCGTATCTTCACACCCCCCCCGTCTTCTCCCAAGAGCCTTTGGTAACTTTGTGCTCCCAAGATCCAAGCATCATAAGAAAACACACTACTGACAAATTCAATTACATCTCTTTCTTTCAAACCTTACAGTTCAGACAACATATAATTTGTTACACCTCCTCAAAAACAACCGCTCCCCCAAATTCGCACTGTGTCCCCTGGACACTTTCTCCCCCAGCCCTGCTCTGTCACCCTCCCCTCTCTGGAGAAGCCCGTCTCACCTCCAGTATCCGGATCGTGAAAGTTGGGGTCCAGTCCCTTCTCCAGCAGTCTGCAGACCTTCTCCGCGTTTAGCATCTGCACGTACTCCATGAACTTCTTCAGGTTTGCCTGCAGCCATGACACCCCGGGAAAACACACAATACACAGTGTTAACACCCCAATATGAAGAAAGAAGCCACCAGAGGAATATCCCCATTCCGGAGACCCAAGGCAACCAGCAAGAATCACGTGGCAGCACCCACCAGAAGCCAGAGCACACGTTCATTCCCAGACCCTGTTAGAGGGTATGCTGCAAATCTACATGGGACTCGGTCCTTCCATCCCTCTCCTCAAGACTGGGATTGCTGGAGCACCCCATGGAACCGCCAGGGGCTGCCAGACACCACCCTCTGCCCCACCGCAGGTCCCCTGCCAAGGCCCTTTCTGTTGGCAGGCACTGTGACTTGCACGTGCCAGTGACACGGACACATCAACAGACAGGTAACGTCACGCATTCATCAACGACGCAGCACGGCGCGGGCTACGGACAGTGCTGAGCAGCACCCCAGCGACGGTGAACCGTACTGCCCGAGGCTTCATCCACGTCTCGCTGCAATGTCGTGCATGTTGTGGTGTGTCACAAACTCATTTTAAGGGCAAATCACCCACCTGTCTGGGAACTCAAAACACCGCTGAGGAAGGATCGGGCTACTCAAACACCGACTATGGCTGTATGGTGCAATGGGTATGGCTGCCACACTGTCTGCTGTGAAACTGTCCTTTATTCTTGGTGTAATTTTCTGTCTTTGGCCAAAGACTGAATCTTGTCCTCCTGAGGGGACTGAGCGCTGACAAGACTCTCCTTTGAGTCCACCTGGTTGTTTGTGGGTTGGGTTCTTTTTCCCCTCCTTTTTTCGCTTTTGGATAGCTATACTTGATGAATACATTATTTTATTAAATTTCTAGACTCCAGAAACTGCAACTCTGCCAGGCAGGCAGGCAACACTTGGACAGACTACAGTTTGAAAACACCCATCTCACACACATTTCCAGTCCAGATTTTCAGACCTTTGATTGCAGGTTGGCTGGGGTTTCTTGAGTTTATTTTAATCAAACCTTGCAGTAGCCAGCTTCAGGAAAGGCACTTAGAAAGTGTCTGACGCAGCAGAAGTACTGTGCAATTAGCTGAGGGAAGTCTTTGGGAAAAGACTCTAACCAGCCGGTCAAGCTGCAACCAACGGCCAGGGAACTGCTCTTGCTCCTGTGAACCACTGCACAGCTGGCTGAACGCGTCTGAGCAAAGCAGATTTTCCACCAGAAAAAAACTCAAGTTTCAACATTTTCCCTTACTTTGATATAGAAAAATTATATCTTCTGTGAAGCAAAATTAATTCCAAAGTGCTTCACTTCAAATTTCATTTTGAAGATTTCCAGTTGGAAAATAGAAAAAAAAAAATATCTGAAAATACCAAACAGGATGTGGAAAAATGTCCAATTCTTTTCAAAGGTTTCCTAAACAAAATTTCATCAAATATTATTTTCCACAGTATTTTGATTTTGTCAAGATTTATTTTTCTCAGGGGAAAACTTAATACTTTTAGAACCAGTTCTACAGAGGAGCCTGCAAATCCCAAAACCTGGGACCCACAAAGTTCATCCGTGCTATTTCTCTGACATGCTGAGGAGACCGTGGTAAGAAGTCAGACAGAAAATACCACCGAGATGAAACTTTCCAAGGATGAGACAAATTAATGCTGGGCTGTGAGCCCAATTTAAAACAAATTCCGTGTCTGTGCGGTGAGTCTGCAGAACCAACCCTAAAACATACAGCACAGTTTTCCTAAAAGTGGCACCGTGGAGCCACGCCATAAACAAGCCAGGTCACGTATTTAAAACTGCATAGCCATCTTAGTGCACTGCCCCCTGCAACGTTACTCCATCTCAGCAGAGCTAATTAGCTCAGGCAAAACCCTACGGTAACGCAGCTCCGCTGCACCCATGCCAGTACTTAACCTGCGCGCTCTGGCTGTCCGCAGCGCCACGCAGACGCGTGCAGAGACGCCGGTGCCACAGGAAGGCACGAGGTAACGCACAAAGCCACAACCGCGCAATTCAGTCACCAGGTTCACTCCCTTCGTGCCCCAGGGACGCGAGTGCAGGAAGGCAAGGGCCAAGCAGAGCAGGGATTCACTGGGGGCGGCAGATGCCACAGCTGATCCCTTGGTGTGGAGCACAGCTCCGCTCCCCATCCCGACCACCTTGCCCAGCCCCGGGTGCTCCCCTGCATCCCTCAAGACGGCACCGTCGCCGGCAGGGCTGCCAGGACACTGGGACAGTGCGCAAGAACGAGGAGAGATTGCAGTATAAGCGATTCCCACAGCACCGACACTTTTATCATCAGTACAGCAAAAGGGCAACTGGCATCAGCAGCAGCAGGGCGCAGGCACTGCCTTTTCAGGTGGCGAGACGCTCCCCCAACCCTCACCGCTTGGTGCTACTTCTCCCCCAAATCCCCTCTCTCCTCACAAGTAACTCAAAGCAAAATCCACCTCCCGCTCAGTACCCCTTCAGCTACTGCACAGGCACAGAAACGCTGAAGGAAATCACAGCTGCCTGCCAGCAATAGCACAGACGGGACTTGACAACTCCAGCAACGCCTCCAGGATGCCATCCCAAAATGCATCTTCCCAACCATCACCCCATTGCGCAGATTTAACCCTGTTCCTTCCACTCCCGTTTGTCCACGTGCCCCGTCTCCTCCCAGCAGACGATCAGCAGACGATGCTAACCTAACCCAACACATGATGCTCCACACGTGGCCCCACTAAACCTGTGGCCAAGAATGGCGTTGCCGGTCCCACCAAGAACCACACCAGCGGTCAGGGGACATGTGGAGGCACGAGCCGAGGAAGGGTCCCCCCGACGTGGCCCATCCCCTGGACACTGGCAGGCTCTGCCCACGCAGGACCGGCACCATCAGCCTTCCCGGGGCCTCCAGGGACAGAGAGGCACTTGGGCACGCTGCCGGCGCAAACACCGCACCTCTGCGCGTGCCATAGCGGTTGGCAGCAGCTTCGCTTCTGTGCTGCTGTCAGACACATCCCAGGCACTAACCCGAACTTCTGCTCCTGAGGTTCTGCCAGCGACTCTCATTTACAACCCCAGAAACACACCTGACCCAGCCCAGCAGCGCCCAGCAGCAGTGTGCTCGTTCTATTCCAGGTGCTCAGGAATTTAAAACACTTTTTTGACAGTAGGAAGTTGATGCATTACGTCAACTTTTAACGGTAGTTTTTATAGTTAGAATGGAAACTGAAAAGAAAGTGCACAAGCAAAAGGAGGATGCAGAGAGGGGCACCCTGGATTCTGGGATGGGCATCCTCCCGCTGTAGATGCTTGTCTGTCATCGTGGTCCTGCGTACCACGCAGGCACTAACGGCTCTACGCATGGAATTTCCCTTTGGGGGAAATCAATTACTACCCTGCATTTCCAGATGAAGAACAAAGAAGGTTCAGCTATCCACGGTCTCAGACCAAATCCATAGCAATGCTTCAATAATCATTTATAAAGTCCAGAGACTTAACCAGTTAATTTTGACATGGAAAAATATTCTCTTTCCATCAGTTTTCAGCAGCCGATCTGCTCTGCAGCGTGCTCCAGGCGTGCAGCTCAGTGCCCACATTAAGAGGTTGCTGCAATTCACAAACTTAACACTATGGGGAGGGGGTACAGTGACTTCTGAGCCTCCCTTGCCCAGTTCTGTTCCTCCGGGTTTGGTCCTAGACCTGAGGGAACAACGGAAATGCCTAAGAGAACCGAGAATATAGATAATGAAAAAGACTATTTACCAGAGGTGTGATGTTAAGGCCTGACAAGAATCCCCTGCCCAGGATTTAGGTGACAGCCTTGCTCCACCTACAAACCAACCCGAAATAAGGCGTAACAAGGAAAGAGACCAAAAAGGGGGAAAAGTGAAAAGAAGACTGCAACCTAGATGGTGTCTCTGGTCAGGCTCACAGCCTGGCCTCACCAAGAGCTGTGTCAGTGCCGCAGAGGCAGGGAGCTGTGGGAGGACACGGCCGAGCAGCCAGGAGCACCCTACGTGTTTCACTGCTGAGAGATGGCAGGTTTGAAACTGCGCGTTTGGGTGCCACAGCAGCAACCGGGGGGACCACAGAATCACAGACTGGTCAGGGTGGGAAGGGCCCTCTGGAGATCATCTAGTCCACCCCTCCTGCCAGAGCAGGGTCACCTACAGCACGTTGCACAGGACAGCGTCCAGGCGGGTTTTGAATGTCTCCAGAGTGGGAGACTCCCCCACCTCTCTGGGCAGCCTGTGCCAGTGCTCCACTACCCTCAAAGTAAAGATGTTCCTCCTCATGTTAAAAAGGAACTTCCTATGTTCAAGCTTGTGCCCGTTACCCCTCGTCCTGTCACTGGGCGCCACTGAAAAAAGACTGCTCCCATCCCCCTGGCATCCTCCCATTAAGTATTTGTAAGTGTTAATAAGATCCCCATCAGCAACTCGACTGCAGGCATGGAGAGCAGCAGCGTGTGTGAGCAGAGCAGCCCAGTGCTTCCCATTATCAGACAGTTTTCTTATTCTTTACCAATAGAGAGGCATATAATTAGCTCAATTAAGCTGTTTTCCAGAATAAAGTTAAGAGAAAAATACATTGTTTCATTCAAGTTCAGTATTTCTATGACCACAGAGAGAAGGAGACTGCCATTTCCACACACAAATTCTGGGGAGGCAGACGGCTACTTCTCAGAGAGCTCTACGGCGCTACGTCAATAGCCAGATTTGGGAAACGACAGAACTCAGATTGTGTAAAAGAACAGTAAATTGCTAATTGGGACACCCTGGTCACTTTACCCTTTAAACCATTGCATCAAGGTCTGGGGACTCTCTTCCTTGGAGGCATCTCGCAGATCTTGCCTTTGCAGCCAATAACTGGAGAACTATAACGCCCTGTCAAGCTCCTGCTCCTCCTGGGCGTCCTTCAGGGTCACTTGGAGAAGCTGCGGCAGGCCTGGGGAGCCCCACGGAGGAACCCCCGCTCTGCCACAGCGTCTGCCAACAGGCAGGGTGTGCGGTGTCCCCTCTGCAGCCGGTGGACGTCTGCCCACAGCCCCAGGCGCCGCTTCAGCCGGTTTGGTCAACGCAGCCCATCCCCAGGAGGACGGTGCAGCCAGACCCGAGGCACCCAACGCTGGACCCAACACCAAAGCACGGCACAGGTCCGACCAAAGAGCTTAGCTGAAATCAGACCAGCGCAGCGCGGTGCAGCCCAAGCGGCGCGGCCATCGCCCCCATGGCACGGCCATCCCCACCAGCCCCCTCCTCGCAGAGGGGCTCTCGGGGACCTGCTTCCCACCCGGGCGTACCGTGGTCATCGCAGCAGCCCCCGGCACTGCGGCACACAGGGCTGTGCCAAACCAACAACAATTTGACCCCGGCTTTAATGTTTTCACTTACGGAAGATTTCAGTTACACTAAAGGTATCCCCCACCTTAAACACGCAGCGGTTACCCGGAGTTTGCAGCGTGACAGCTGACGCGGACGTCTGTGTATACAAGCAGTAATAAAAATGTGTAGGTTAAATGGCCCTTCTGCCAATAGTCATGAATTCAAGTGTGCTTTTTCTGACTCGTTCAGAATGAGAAGCAAAACATACTTGGCTTTTGAAATCAACTCAAAAACTACAAATGTGTCACAGCCATGTCCCTTGCTGCGCACATTATATCCACTTTTCACAATGAAGCAAACGCTGGTATTTACATTCTTCCATGTCGGTTTTTCAGCTTATGCTGCACAGAAAAGCCTTCCTATCTGATTGTTTTCCATTTCAATTTAGCTAGAAACACAGAATATTTTCCTTACTATTTGGACTGATTCACTCAAAGCTGAAAGGAGATTTGAGAACTGAGAAAGTAAGGAAGCTTGTTTTCCTCCCCCAATCTATGAATAAAACCCTGGTGGGAAAGGAATGAGATCTCATTATTCTAAGAACTTGAGGGATTTGGGGCCAGGTTTTCAAATGTATTAAGGTGACTAGACATGAAGAGAGAGAGCAAATGTCAGACTCCCACTGAAATCAAGGGGAGCTAAGCTGATGCCTAAACCGCTTAAGCAATTTTGAAACCTCACTAGATACTTACTTATTTTCTGGCACTTAAATACCTTTGAGAATTTGTGATGAGAACCACTCATACAAACCAAATCTTCCTTTGTTTAAAAGATCAGTCAGCTTTAAATACAAAATATACGTACTGATAAATTTACTTTTTGTCTTCTGTGTCTGCTGCATTCAAAGCAACATTTAAGTGATAAAGACACAATTTAAAATGTTACTTTGCTTTAATTTTAATTGAATTTCAGCTTTCATCCAAACACAGTTTGATACAAACCGAAAGAATAAAAAAGTAATCAGAAGCCAGTAAAGGCACACATCCCATTTGCTATATGCAAAAATTAAAACCTAAATGTATTTATATAAAGCTATCTGACTGCTTAAACAAATACTCACAATGGATCTTCCTGCGAGCAAAAGCACCGTATTTAGTGTGAAGATGACGGTGATTTGCAGATCGATATGTGTGAATGGCCATGCTAACCAGAGCGAAGCAAGCTATCCCTGGGGAGGAAAAAACCCCAAGACCCAACAAAAACTCACACAAACAAAACTAAAGACCGGAGTAAGTCTCCACCTTGCTTTTTTAAGGGGTGTTTTAAGTCTCCCATTCCCCAGGCGCCTTCACGCCAGCAGCGGCCGGTGGCCCAGCTGCTGCCGGGGGCTGCGAGCAGGCAGGACCCTCTCGCCCCACGTCGGGGCCAAGGAGGTGCTTGAGGAAACTGCGACAGAGCTGAGCTCACACCTCCACTATCTCCCGCCTGCGGCCTGGAAACCCTTTGGGACGCAATCCCCGTCTTTGGGATCTTCTTTCTTGTGGGTCGGGCTGCACGGCTCCACGAGGAGGAGGAGGACCCCCGTAAGGAGAGACAGGAACCAAAGCCTGGGTCTGCCCTCACCCTTTGGCCTGGAGCCACCGTGGCGACTGCCCCATCGACGGCGCTGGTGCTTCAGCTCCGTTCATGTGCCGCTACCCATAACGCCCGCCTCGGCACAGGGCTCCTGAGCGAGTTTGAGGCGCTCCTGTTTGTTCTCAAGAGAGAAGGATGTTCGCGCCGGCAGAGCGCCCGGGGACGGGGCGCAGCTCCACCGCCCGCTGGCAGCCACCGTGCCGCAGTCCATTATCCTCTGCTAGCACCAAAACGCATGAAAAATCAACACCCTCCAGAAAAGAAACGCTCATTGAGAGGAAACTGGTGCGAGGGAACAAGCTTCTCTCTCTTGAATCGAAATGAAAGAAAATAAATGAGATATTCTTCTTGCAGAGACATTATTCTGTCACTCCCCGTTGACTGCAGGCTGGGGGAAGCCGACCGCAGGCACCCGGCTCCGGTGCTCCGCGGGAGCGGAGAGACCACATCCCCTTCACACCAAGTGCATGCTGATGTTTCCGGCAGTTTCAGTAGGAAGGAAAGGCTAATCTTTTCTTGGGGTCCAGTTTGCTCCAAACAGCAGCTGGAATTAAGACAAATCATCTGCTTTCCAGAGCGTGGGGGCTGCTGTGGGGCCACAGGCCCTGGAAGAGGCCGGAGGGTCGGACCTCCTCCCTTGCGCCGGCTGTTTGACACACGCTCACACCGGCCATTAGACAGCAGCAAACAGACACTGCATTGATTCCCACAGAAACGTCAAAGAATCGATTTCACGACACTACACAACAATGTTAAACTGCTGTCTCAGAGGCTGTCTCGGTGCGTCTCCACACCACCTGGGGCACCTCCAACGCTGGCAGGACAGAGGCCCTGCAGAGGCCCACGCACGGAGGAGGCGGAGGCTGAGCCCTCGTGGAGGACCGGGGACAGCCCCAGCGCTGTCGCCAGCAGGACACCTCCTGCCGGGATGTACGGGCTTTGGCCGGGATCAAGCAAGGTTTCCTCACAGTAGCTGGGACGGGTCTATGTTTTGGATCTGCACTGGAAGCAGTGATGGTAACGCGGGGTGCGTTAGCACCGCTGCGCAGCGCTCACACAGCCCCAAGGGCTGTTCTGCTCCTCACCCCCGCCAGCGAGGGCCGGGGGGCACAAGGGGTTGGGAGGGGACATGGACAGGAGAGCCGACCCCGACTGACCAAGGGATGTCCCAGACCACAGGGTGTCGTGCTCAGCAATAGAAGCTGGGGAAGGAGGAGGAAGGGGGGACGTTTGGAGTGATGGAGATCGTCTTCCCAAGTCACCATCACACGCGACAGAGCCCGGCTGTCCCGGGGATGGCTGAACACCTCCATGCCATGGGAGCAGTGGAAAAAATCCTGATTTTGCTTTGCTTGCGCGCGTAGCTTTTGCTTTACCTGTTCAACTGTCTTTATCTCAGCCCACCAGTTTTCTCACTTCTACCCTTCCAGTTCGCTCCTAAGACACACCGAAATCCAGGTCTGCTGTTATCAGAGGAGATGGTGGGCCAGGTGGGCTGCAGTCACCCAGGGCAGCCTTTGCACTCTCTCAGCCATTAGATCCTGCTGTCCTGCCCTTCATCCGTCAGTCTGTCTGGGTAGAAGAAGTCAGAGACAAGCAAGAGGTCTCCTGCAGCAGACGCAGGATGGGCCTTGCTTGTGCCCAGCTTTGATACGCCAGCTGATGAGGTCCGATGTGTTTCTTGCTGTAGAGCTGTCCCGGGATGCAGATGGCACTGACGGCAGTGCAAATCAGCAAACGGCAAGACACCAACCTGTTCTCCATCCTCAGGTCTGGAATCCTCGTTCCAGCCTGGACCACCTTCAGCCGCTGTTAACGCAAAACCCTCCTCTGGCTCAGGTGCACACAAGCCCTCCATCCTGAAGGCGGGTGCAGCCCCCGCTCACACACCGCCTCCGCACACTGCACCAGCTTATGCGGCTGCTCCCGCATCCAGCTCCAGCAGTGCGTCTCTTCCTGAGGTCCTTCACAGCCAGCGTCGGCTCCTCTCCCCCTCCTGGCATCGCCACGGCCATGGCCTTCGCTCCCCTCACCCGCATGCACCTCGAGCAAAGATGTTCCCCGTGTCCTGCTGCTCCATTGAGCAGTGCCACCGTCCCCTCTGTGCTCCAACCACCCCTCTCGTGCACTGACCCCAACAGGAACGGTGGTGACAGCCACGCTGCGGACCTGCTGTGGGTGTTGTCCACCAAGCTGACGCTTTCTCATTGCTTCGTTGTGCTTGGTCTGCCCGCAGCCCCTGCCTGCACCGCCGCAGCCCCACGCCAGGGCTGCCCTCCTTCCATAACTGCCCAGTTAGCAGCACGAGAGGATCACCGCCTGCGGCCAGCGCTTCTGGCTCTAGGCTAGTGTCAGTCATCTACAACAGTAATGGTGTATGTGCTCCTAACAATTACTTTAAGTGTGTTTTAAGTGTGTTGCTTCTTTCCCCTTCAAGGTGGTAATATCCCAAGACTTCTGGTAGCACAACGTCCTTTGTGGACACTTTGGTAAATGCCAAGTATTTTCTGCACAGATTTTCATTTACAAGCACAATGCGATTGCCCTTTTCCAACATGCATTTTTTGCACTCCCATTTCTAAATGGTCTACTGCAATTCAGTGGGGAAAGTACCTATAAGAAATGTCACTGCCTGCAGATCTCAAGAGGCACAAGGGACTGAGGCTGATTGATTGATTTTACCAAGTCACTTCATTATTGCTAGCAATACAAGAAATCAATTTCCCCACTTCTTAGAACAAGTCCACTGGCACTCAACATAAAAGGAAATATTTCTATTTATCTTATTTTTCTTTTGTAATGGCAGTTAAGAATCATGTTTCAAGGTCATTAAAAGATTCAAGTAGCGTATCCTGCCACAAAAAGACAGACTCTAAACTCTGAACATTTTGATACTTTGCTCTCATTAGCCACAGGCCTAAAGATTTTGCACATACCACAGCCTCAGGAGCGGTCCCACCATCCTGTTAGACGCAAGGCTAATCCTCACAGTCCTTTAAATTACCGCATCTCAGAAAAAAAGGGTATTTCGCTGCCTGAGCAATCAGGCATCACTGCAAATAAGAGGGAAGCATCCCGCCTCGAGGGACACGCACGGTCTGCACCACACCACAGAGGCACCACCTCCATGCACCCGCTCTCCTAGAAGAGAACACCGACCCCTAAATGCACGGACAGAAGCAGAAACCCCCGCAGCAGCCAACCCCACGCGTATGCCTGTACACGCCTGCAGCGGTGGAGGAGCGGCCGTTCCCCGAGTCGGCCCAGAGACACCTCCTCACGGCGCGTTCGACGTCAGGAACGAACCCCCCACCCAGCCCTGCCCTGCCGCCAGCCCCCCGCAGCATCCTTCCGCGGGGTCGGTGGCACGGCAGGACTGTCACCCAGGCAGTACCGTGCTCTTCGCTCGGGGTCTGCGGTCCCCAGCAGCCTTCTGGTTTTCCCTCTGCTCAGCCCGCTGCCGTCCCAGAGAGGAGCCCATGTCCCTCTGCTCTCCGTCCCCTTCTCACCCTCGAGCCAGCTGACAGGAGGCTGCACACGCAGGCTCTGCTCTCACCCTCTCCCAGCGAAACAGCCTCGATCTGTGCCGGGTGGGTAAGTCACGCCGCCGCCGGCTCTCGGCACCAGCATCGCTCCAACGAGTTCTCAGCACAAGCACATCTCCTGCTCGCGCCCCTCCTAGCGCTACCCCCTGCGGCTGCCTCCGCCACCCACCTCGCATCGCACCCCTGCCGGAGCAGCCCCGGGGCAGGACGAGGGCTCCCCTTCCACCCCCACAAGCACCATGGCCCACGGTGCCCACGGGCTCTGGGAAAACACCAGCCAAAGGAAACGCTCATCAGCATCCTCGTGATGGAGGCAAACGGGAGCGGAGCTGCAGGATCTCACTCAGATGCCATATTTTAGCAGCAAGGGATGGTTTAAAAATCAAGAAGCAACATGAAAGAGATTTGTTTTTTAAGTATAAATTAAAGCATGGAGATTAAGTGAATATTTAATAAAATGCATTTATGGCTACTACACGCTTGTAGGGGAAGCCCTCAGATGCTGCCGCTCAGGTCTCCCCGCAGCAGGCGCCTCCAGCCCTCCCTCCAGCAGGCACGGTGTCTCACTGGCAAGGCTCAGGAGGACCGTGATTCACGCTTCCTGGCGCCAGGAGGATGCTGAGAGCTTTCCAGATTTGCTGCCTGGATATTCTTATGCCACCAGACAGAAGCCTCGTGACTTTAATCTTCGTGACTCAAACCCAAACCTTAACAGCATTTTCGTTCTTGTTTCTGCAGCTCTGCAAACAGAAGATAGAGGACCTGCTTCTTCCCAAGATGATCTTCACCTTTGGGGTAGGTCAAGCCCTTTGGGAGAAGGTTTTCTTCCCTTCTGCTTTACAACCGGGGCTCCACCGAGCTCAACTGCTGCTGTTGTACCCATTAACTGAAAATTTGCAACCCTTGCCTGCCTGCTTCTTGCAGAGTAGATGTGACCTGAAGCAAAGCACCACCCTGCAGTCCCACGGCAGGAGCCACGCATGGGCAACCTGCGCCCAACAGCGATGCGGGCTGCCAGGAGGCCGAGGAGCAGGCACGGGGCCCAGGTGAGCCTCCATGGTCTCCGTGCCCTGGGCACCTCCTGTGCATGTCTTGGAACCGCCGCTGTCGGGCGAGCGCAGCCAAGAAGGGGCA
>NW_009647415.1:328769-334875 GCF_000708025.1 Charadrius vociferus
TCCCAGCCCTCGGCGGGAAGCGGTCGCTCCGCAGAGGGGTTTTCCACGGGAGTCTGTGATACACAGCAACAAGGGAGCTAGCAGGGAGCCCTGCGGTCCCCTCCACGTCCTTCCTAAACAAGAAGCCCCAAAGCCTCTCTGCATGGCCTTCCCCAGCACAGTGCCCTCCAGACATGAGCCAACCCCACAAGACTCTCCACGCCACCGCTCCCCGCCCCAGCCCTTCCCCACGGACTCTCCCAGGAAATGAGTTTGATGGGGGCTGATGCTGTCCTCGTGCCACCCAGCAGTTCGAGTGCTGTCCAGTGCACGCAGCCACCCAGCAGTGCAATGGCCACCACGCTGCCGGAGCCCACCTCCTTCCTCCTGTCTCACAGTTCCCACTCACCACTGGCCCCGGCTTCCCAGGAGCCATCAAAGTCCCCACGGGGCCACGTGCCATCTCAAGGCATAATTATTAGTGGCAGCAGAAATCCTCCAATGGTCTCAGACCTCTCCAAAGTTATTCTTAATTTCTTAAGCAAGAAGTGACATCATGGGACCACTGCAGCTGTCTCGGGGAAGAGCAATGCAAGAGGGCATCCATCCAACACGTGCCCAAGGCATTGGGCATCACCATTGGCATCCCTGACGCTCCAGTTGTGCCAGCTGGGGTGTCCCTGGCTGCCGAGCCCGGTGGTTTTGGCGGGGCATCTCTCCTCCCAGGAAACACCCATGCATGCAAAAGCAAAATTCCTGCCACGCTCCCTGTTCTCCAAACACCCAGACACCCATTCAGTTGCTGCACCACTAATCTTGACACATGCCTTGACAACTGCCCATGACACACGGGGGCTGCAGTAGACCTCCACGTGTGGATCCTGCCAGCTACAACCTGACCCAAACGCATGGGTTAAAGCCAGAAACAAGGCAATGAGCCCGCGTGCAAGGCGGAGGCGTGCTGCAGCTTCTCGCCGGGGGAAGGGAAGGCGCGCTCCTCAATGCGCACCATTGTGTTCTGCAGGCATTTAGTGACTCCTCCATACCAAAGAATAAAGCCTCCCTTCAGCTGGCCCATCATGTGTTCCTCTGCCTCACCACCCCATGGAAAGCTGGCCCCAAGCCCTCCCGCAGAGCCTAGTCCAACCACACACCTGCCTGCAAGCACACGCAAGCAGTGCAAGTCTACCCCTGGGTAGGCACCTACCATGCCTCGATGGGGTTCTTCAGCTTGCACCCCCACCTAAACCACCCCAGGCATTGGCAAGCACCGTCCATTCCTCGGGGGTGCTTTGCAGTCTGGCAAACATGAAACATCCCAAACCCTGGTATCCTCTCTGTGATAGGCCACCATCAGTCCTGAACGTGCAGCCAGGGCTTTGAGCTTGCCCAGCTTGACTCCAGCCTTACCTTTGTGTGGAGCTTGGCAAACTGCTTGTCATCCAGCAGAGTCTGGGTGTACACACGCCTTTTGTACCGGAACTGCAAGAGGGAAGAATGTCAGATATGAGATGAACAAAACCCACTCAGCATCAAACTGCTCTCAACAGCTCCAATAATCATCAGCTTGCGTGAAGACGTTCAGTCTAGATCTGAAAACAACAACAGATACAGAATACACTGTTCTCCTTCAAAACTTGTTGTAATAGTTAATTGCTTTCCTCACTGAAAAATTCTGAACAGTTTTTCATATGAATCTGCCTGGCTACAGCTTCCAGAAGGTTTGGGCTTTGTTCTGCTTCTTCCCAATTAATTAGGGATCTTTCAAATAACAGAATGGTTTTCCCAGGACACTTCTCAGGTGGTCTCGAGCCGACTTCCCTTTAAGCAGGCTGAGCTCTAAATCTCTCATTGAGGGATCTTCTCTTCTGTTCTCAGATCATTTCTGCTGCTCTTTTCCATGCCATGCCTCTTTCTAATGTCCTTCCAAGTACACTGAGTGCCACCCACACACTGCGCTCCAACACCAACCACTTCCACCCCAACCACTCCTGAAACCAACTCCCTACTTGTCAGGGTACACACTGAAGGATTAGAGGGTCACATTGTGCCACAGCATCACACTGGGAATTGCTGTCAGGTTTCTTGACCAGAAGGCTCAAAAATTTTCTTCAGAAGCTTTGTTTTCCCCAACAAGAATCCTTCCTTAGCACACAATCCTTGACCCTGTATGTTTGTCATTTGGCTGACTTGGAGAGTACTTTGATGGGACCCCCACTTGCCAAATGACCTAGACAGCGCAGTCGACATTGCTGTATTCTCTGCCAAACTTTGTGTAATGAGACTTTATCAGCAGTGATTTTACATTTACACCCAGACGTGTGAGGTAACCACACCAAGCTTGGCATTGGTCCCTAGGAAACCCTCCTAGAAATACATCTAAGCAGTGACGATCGCAGTGACAACTGCTTTTTATTATTGATTAGTTAACCAGTGGCACTTGTCCTACTAACTTTTTACAGTGCTAATCCTGAACTTGAATATCATGTAGAACAAAATCAAGTACCCCCAAGTGGCTGCTACCTTTGTATAGTTACCTTTATCAGGCAGAATTACAATTTCCTTAAAGAATGAAATTGGATTTGTTTGACTAGATCTTTTTTCAATGCACTAATTGTATTCTGAGATTTTGCATTGCTATGAACTTAATCCTCCACCAACATTTCATTATTTCAGCTGGAACTGACACCAAGTTATCTTTGGACTGCAGTTACTAAGCTCATCCCACTTACTTTTCAATACCGGCAAAATATTAGCACATTTTCAGTCTATCACGAACTTGTACTACTGGGCAGATGTTTTCTCACACAACTTTTTTTTTTTTTAATCATTCCAAGGTAAAAACTGCCTTGCCCACAGATTTACAGATGTTGGTCCTTTGCAGAAGCCGCCAGCGTCAGGGTTCCTCTGCGCATCCCTGCGCAGTCCTGCAAGCATCCTTCAGTGGCTCCTCTTCACCCCCAGCACCCCGTTAGAGGGGCTGCGGACGAGCTTCGCCGGCTGAGCCGGGGCAGCGCTGCCCTGCGGAACACTCGCTTTCGGCTGCCTGCCCGAACCCGTCGGCTCAGGTGGACTCGCCCACTGCTGCTCTCCCAGCGCTCGAGCTGGGGAAGGTCCTGCAGGGCTCCCAGCTATGTCAGCAGGGGCCGGGGCAGCGCATCAGCGAGGCAGGGCTGAGAGAGGGAAGCCAGGCTGCATCGACTCTGATGCAAGAGCAATGCCCACTGCCACCCAGGTGCAAGGCAAAAACCTCATCTGAGAGAGTTAAATTGTAGAATATGTAGTCCACTGCTCCAAACCACGCAGCAAAACCGGAAGAAGCGACTGAAGCGGGCAGCCGACCCGAAGCCAGTCACAACCCAACAGTTTTGCTCCAACAGCTCACCGGCAGACCAGGCTTGCGTGGGGAGGACGTGCAGGCATGAGAATTTCCAAATCTCACTCAGATTTAAAAGGTGCATGAACCGAATGTGTGATGTTTAGTAATGATGAGAACACCACAGTGTGTTTGGCATGCAAATGAAATAACTACCTCATTAAGAAGGACACAAGAAGCTTCTGAGAGTAGATACGAACCAGTAAGATAATACGGGATACAGTCAATACCACCGACCACACGTGAGGGTAACTGGATCTCAGCAGATGGGCAGCTGGACCCCACCGCATGTTGCCTGATCACCAACACACTGCGTTGACCTGCTATTTTATTCCAATAAAGGAATCCGGAGTACCTACATCTCTCCATGACATAGAACAGAGCCAGCTTAGATGACCTTTAGAGCTTCCTTCCAACCCAAACTATTCTATGATTCTATGTTTCTATGCTATACCCACTTTTTAACGTATTTTTTTCTATCAATATACACAAACCCCTCATTTACCTCATTACCTTCATACACAGCCCTGAGGACTAATTTATCTTTTGGATTCAAAAAACCTCAGTGGTATCAACATAGGATTTATGTCTTGTAAATAGATTCAGGATTGGGGATTTTCCAATAGGATTCTCCAATGCTCTGCTGCCATTCTTATCAAGTTACGAAGAATGGAAACGACACACAACAAATATCCATGTCAAGTCTGCATTTAGATGTGTGTGCAAAGACATTAAGTGTGGACATTATGCTAAATTATACAAAAACAAAGCATTAAAGCTTGTATAAGCAACATTAAGGAATTTACTACCTCATGGGTTTATTTGCAAGCATTCTTAATGTTGTTCCAAAGGTTTTTGTCTACATTAAATGTTAGTTTGCTAAGAAATTGTGCTGCACTTTCTTTCCAAATTAGTCGGGATTAGTTATAATAACAGCATTCACGCTTGCATTTATAAGAGCTCTTGCAGCTTAAGCATGTAACGCTTTCTAAATAGACTTTGTGGGCAAAATATAGCACCAGATTCCTAAATTTAGAAGTCCACGTGCAGGTAACTATAGTCTCATTACAGCCAGTGGGAATGTCCACAGTGACAGTCAATGGAGCCCAAGAAATGCTGCAGGTCACCTTGGAATAAACACCTACATGCAATCACCCAAATCCCAGCCCAAGGCAAAACTTATAGTGAATGTAAATAGAAAGTTAGTTCAGTTAATTTCTGCTCCATTTAATTTTCTGGAACAGAAAATGGTATTGATTATCCTCCATGCTCATCACACAAAGGTGGTCCGTACAGGGACAGTCATTTGCTGTCAAAGCACACAGTTGTGTTCCAGTCTCTACGTTAACTGTAAATTAAATAAAATATCAAACTCAAGTCCTTCAGCTTCAAATTCAAAGATCTCCCTATTATTTTCCCTCTGTACCTACAAGACTGGCTTTCCTCCTGTTACTGGAATCTCCTGTGACAGTTACGCACCACTAGGAAAAAAGAAATTTTCATCAACAGGGTCAGAAAACAGGGAAGCTGTTTCACGGGGCTATGACAGACGTGATGGAGCTCTCGAGCAGACAGAGTCACGAGCAAATAAAACTCAGAGGCATTTGCCTCAGCTCTCCCTCAATGAATTCTCCCTGAGTAAACATACACCCACACAAACTTCTACGCTCTCTCTCCTGGAAGGGAAATGGGGAAGAAAAGGGAAGGGGGACAGGGGGCCTTAGTATCTGTGGTGCCTACAGAGACTACAGTGGAAGGGATCATAGAAGTCCTACATACTTATGTAGATAAATATATGTGTGTGTACTCATATATATCTGTATACGTATATATAGATATACACACATTTAAAGAAAGAAACAGAAGATGTCTACCTCCAAGTAGGGGACAGGAGTGTCTGGGTTCAGGGGGTACTCCCTCAGCAGGCGCTCCTCATCCAGAAACTTCCCAGCCCTGCCGTTGAACGCCGGCTGGAAGAGCCCATAGTTCAGAACATCCTTCAGGCTGTGGTTCAAAGTGCAGAGGATGCGCTGCTTGGAAACCCACACGGGAACATCTGGATTCAACCGTAGACACTTCTGTGGAGAGACACAGAGGGCAATTAGATCTGAGCATCACCGAGGTCCTGTGCCCCGTCGCTGCACCCAGGAGCAGCCACAGCAAGAACAGGGAGAAGGATAAAATGGGAAAGCCACCGTCTTTTCCATGTCAGTGGATTATGGGAAGGGGAAAGAAAGAGAGAAGAATGGGACTTAGCAGATCCCCCTAAGGCACTTTGTGGGGCTCAGGGCACACTCAAACCCTGTATGTTACAACATCCTATAAAATATGAGAAGTGCCAAAGAATATTTTACGGCCTAAAACCAGCATAATAGCAAAATTTTACCTAAAAATCCCTATCAGGGTGTAAAGAGTCTATTGACTTCTCCACCACAGACTTCATAGGTGTGCAAACAAAGGAGGGATGAAGCGCAGCACCACTAGCCCTTCCAGGAGCTGGAGGCATCCCGCGAGGTCTTCCCAGCGGGAGAAGAGGAGAAGATCCCCCTGCCTCCCCGCACGGAAAGTCACGCTTCCCCACCTCTCCCTGTGACCGCAGGGGGTTTCCCTGGCACTGTAGGCATTTCCCTGCCTCCTCAGGACCCAAGTCATCAAATATTCATAGCCCATCTTCTTCAGGCTGTATTTCCCACAGCTGTGGCCCCCGCTGCCACACTCCGGCCGGCCGTGGGGCCGGGGCTGTCGCGCTGG
>NW_009647415.1:335085-355446 GCF_000708025.1 Charadrius vociferus
ACCTTCCCTGTTCCTGTCACTCTGTTCTCCTCTTTGTTTCTCCTGCCTCTCCACGCTTTCTGCAGGAGAAGACAGCGTGCAGACTTGTTTCAGCATTTCGTTTCAAAGCCACAGCCTGTCAGCCCATTCAATGCTCCTGGGTTTTGTGCTGGATGGAGAAGTGACCAACCATCCTCCCCACCTCTGCGGCGCTCCCCCAGCAGCCGCTGCCTTCCCGGGCCAAGCTCTGCTCCGCTCCTCACACGGAGGCACTCCACGCTTCTGCCCACCCGTCTTATTCCCCTACACCACACCGTCACGCTTGCAACCAGGGACTGGAGGTGCTCACTGTGCCCAAGGGGTAGGTGCAGCACGGATCCACACAGCGGCATAAGCACATTTTGTCCATGAAAGTGCTGAAGAGTTGAGGCCGGAACACGGACACCTATTTGGATTTCCAAACAGCCAGACCGACCCAACCCCCACCTCCGCCACGTGCTCAGCAGCACTTCCAGTGGCTGTGATGGACCCGCGGCACCAGAGCTCCTGCCACCGCCGCACCGTGTCCCCCCAGACCGGGAGAAGGACACTCACCCGGGCATCAGAAGTAACTGCACATCCTCACTCACCCCTTCAGCCCCACTTCCAGCTTCAAAATTTAACCCCAGGGCATTTCGGTCTCTGTTCCCCTTAATAGCATCTTTTTGGTTCTGCGAATTAAACGGGCGCTGTTTTTAAATAATTGAACAGCTTTGCCCGGAGAGAAGCAAATGACCCCACTGGGCACAGGGCGGGAGCCGGCAGAGCACGCTGCCAGCGCACCGCCACCGGAAAAGCCACCGCGGGAGAGAGAAAGCCACCGAGCTGATGTTACGGCTCATTTTTCTCAGGCACGGATAACCTGCACCTGGCAGCATGCATTTGTACTGCAAACAGAGGTCAGCGTTATCTATTTCGTCGCTGACCGTATTAGCAAGTCAGCACGCTTATCAACTATGGCTTGTCCTGCCGCAGGTACGGAGCAAGAGGCAGTCGGTGTCTGGTGTGAGAAAACAGGAGTTCAAAGCCTCTGAGAAACGCTCGTGCTGTTCTCTCTCAGTTCTCAAAGAGAAGCAGAATACAGATCATTCTTTCAGGGACCCGTAAATAAAAAATAAACATTGTCTATACCTTCCTACATGCTTATTTAGCCTCTAGGACTCTTCATCACTGTCAAGTTATGTTATTCAGTATTAAAATATGTACCTAATGGAAAAAAAACAGGCAGGCATGCACACGAGCACAAGCACAACCATTGGCTGAAGGAGAGTCCCAGCATAAAAAAATGCTGAATTGTATAGAAAACTTTATACTGCAGAGACGTACTCTGGGGAGTATTACCATTTCATATTTAAGAGGGAAAACAGCTCCCACCTCGCAGCATGTCTCTTTCTGTCTTTAACCTGCATCAGAAATCAGAAAAAAGAAAATGCCTACTTCAGCTGTGAGGTCAGAACGCCGCACAGCCCCGGGGGGCACAATCCGATACTCAAACGTCTCTTATGACTCTGTTTCTCCAGACACCATGGCGTGTATTGGCGACTGGACAGGCTGGACTGATGGGCCGCGGCCAATGGGATGAGGTTCAACAAGGCCAAGTGACAGGGCCTGCCCTTGGGTCACACCAACCCCACGCAGCGCTACAGGATTGGGGGGGAGCGGCTGGAAAGCTGCCCGGCCGAAAGGGACCCGGGGGTGTTGGTGGACAGCGGCTGAATATGAGACGGCAGTGTGCCCAGGTGGCCAAGAACGCCAACGGCATCCTGCTCTGTGTCAGGAACAGTGTGGTGAGCAGGACTGGGGCAGTGATCATCCCCCTGTACTCGGCACTGGTGAGGCCCCACCTCAAGCGCTGTGTTCAGTTTTGGGCCCCCCAGTACAAAAAGGACATTGAGGTGTTGGAGCGTGTCCAGAGAAGGGCTACAAAGCTGGAGGACAAGTCTGATGAGGAACAACTGAGGGAACTGGGGGTGTTCAGCCTGGAGAAGAGGAGCTGAGGGGAGACCTTATCACCCTCTACAACTACCTGAAAGGAGGTGGGGACTGACCGCTTCTCCCTGGTGAAAAGTGATAGGACGAGAGGAAATGGATTCAAGTTATGTCAGGGGAGGTTTAGATTGGATATTAGGAAACATTTTTTCACAGAAAGGGATATCAAACATTGGCATAGGCTGCCCAGGAAGGGGGTGGATTCGCCATCCCTGGAGGTGTTTAAAAAAAGGGCAGACGTGGTACTTGGGGACGTGGTTTAGAGGTGGTTTTGTCAGGGTAGGGTAATGGTTGGACTTGATGATCTTAAAGGTCCCCTCCAACCTCAGCGATTCTATGATTCTATGACTTTCCTCTACCAGAGGTCCTGCAACTAAACTTGCTTATTCCACTCTACAATGTGGCACAGCCACTCTGGGAGCAATCCAAAACGTGAGGCTCACCCCACACACGGTTGCCCGAGGGGCAGTGAGGGATCACAGAATCACAGAATGCTCAGGGTTGGAAGGGACCTCTGGAGATCATCTAGTCCAACCCCCTGCCAGAGCAGGGTCACCTACAACAGGTTGCACAGGACAGCGTCCAGGCGGGTTTGGAATGTCTCCATTCAAAAGTGGAGTGGGAGACTCCACAACCTGCAGACGTCATTGCTCAGGAGGAAGGTGCTGTGTGCGCGGGGGAACCGGGCTCGCTGCACTCCCGGGGCGATGGCAGGGAGGAGTCCTCCGTCTCCGCTCTCATGGAGGGGACCACTGCTCTCCTCCGGCCTCCCGGCAGCCCCGGCACCGCACCGTGCTGATCCCGGGCAGAGCGGGGCTGGGCTGCCCATGCTGCAGACGCGGTGGCTGGCGCTGACCCCGTCCCCGTCAGGAGGAGGGGCTGAACTTGGACAGCCCGCGGTGCCTGCCACCACCGCACGGAGAGATCCAGCCCAGAGACAGCACTCACAGCACCTCATGTGGGGTGAGAGCAACTTCCAGTCCTGAGGGTTTGGACACTCAGGTCAACATTAATTTTAAAAGGAACCAAACTGCCTTGTACAGTCCCGATCCTGCGGGGGGAGGAAAGGTCTCTGCCCCCTTCCTCTTGATGGTCTCCTGAAAGAAGAGGCTGAGTGCTGTTCCTGGTGTCAGTCCCCAGAAGCCCCAGGAGGGATCCCAGGGTGCCGAAGGAGGCACCCCCATGGTGAGCCCACCACGGTGGCGCCAGTGCGGCGTGCCGGCCACACCGCACGCGCAGAGCCCACCCTGCAGCCGGGGCAGGTCCCAGGGCGGCAGGCAGGCTCGCAGGCGGGCAGGGCGGGAGCAGCTCTCAGAACAAGTTGCTCGCTCTGGTTTGCAGTTACAAGCGATAATTTCTTCCATACAATTATAAGCTCTGATCACAACAATCAAAGCCTTAGGAACAACTCCTGAAAGAAAACGGTACAGCTTCTCAACTTTTAGACAGCAGGGATGACTCCTTCCCGAAGGAAGAAAGAGCTCAGAGTTTCGGATTCAATCCTCAGCAACACACAGGATGACAGACAAGATCTATTCAAGAGCCGCCCTGCAATAATGACAATAAAGAACTTATATTCAACAATCCCTTAAGAGCAAAAAAGCCAAAAATTCTTCATCGAAGAGCACACAAATGAGAAAGAGCTGAAAGGAAATTAAAAGAAGCAGCTGAAAAGGTAATGTGCTTGCAGGCAGCAGGGAGTATATTTCATAATATCACATTAGAAGCTCTGAGCAAATGTATGACAAAAATGAAAAAACAGCCTCTAAGAGGCTGCAACAGAAAGATGGAGCAGCGAAACCAACGGAGCAGAAGAATCTACCAAAAGTAAAAGATTTCCTTTAGAAAAGGGGAGTTGCCTCTGAATGGGGACAGAAAAGAGCACAATCCTGCCACACCACATGCAAAATGACAATGGCATTGAAGTCACAAAAACTAACAGACGCAGCGGAAGAGGGGAGCCCGACGGAAAATGGGTGAGGCCGGCAAGAAACCCAGGCATAAGAGTCATCCAAGGAGAAGTCCCAGAGCTCCTCCCGTGAGGACCGGCTGCAGGATGGGCTCCTCGCTGGTCACGGTCACAGCGGATGCCAACGCAAAGGGTGGCGCAGACAAGGAATGACAGCTCCCAGATGCACGAGCACAGCAGATTTGAGAACACAACTGCGGGCGACACTGATTGCCAGTGCGCGGTGCGCGCTGCGCTCTACAGCTCATGGTGCAAACCCTGATGGGAGTGGGAGCAGAGGACAGGCAGGAGACACTGATCGTGGCCAGCAGGAGAGGGGGGGATTGTGCCCCCTGCAGTGCTGCCTCCAGCTCGGGGGCCTCAGCACAGGAGAGACGTGGACCTGGTGGAGCGGGGCCAGAGGAGGCCCCAGAGATGCTGGGAGGGCTGGAGCCCCTCTGCTGGGAGGACAGGCTGGGAGAGGTGGGGGGGTTCAGCCTGGAGAAGAGAAGGCGCAAAAGGGGAGACCTCAGAGCCCCTTCCAGTGCCTGAAGGGGCTCCAGGAGAGCTCGATGGCCTTTGAAGGTCCCTTCAACCCAAATCGTTCCATGATTCTGTGATTCCATATCCAGGAGGGGCTCCGCGATTCTGCCGCGCTCTGGGCCCAAAGGCCTGGCCTCTGTCCCAGGAACACGGGCAGGAACTGCAACAAACACTTACACCCCTGAAAAATCTGCTTATTTTCTGTGGAGTCATGCCTCATACCTACGAGGAGAGCCTGGAGGAAACCCACACATAGCAGAGTAAGGCTGGCCTGCTTACCAATACGCAGGCGCATTTCCAAAAACGTCCCTTGCTGCCATAAACTGAAGTGCCAGAAGCAAGAAAGCACTCATTTGGATCCCTAACTGACAAGGAAGACAGCAAACAAAGGTGAAGGTGAACCAGGCAGGTTTCCTGACATGGGAGTTCGTCAGCAGAGCCACATGGGGCCCGTGCTGGGACCTGGGCTGAAGTGATGTAGAACGGGCTGCTGTGACACTCATGAATTGGCAGCACATCCAGATCTTCTGCATCGCGTGCAGGTCTGGTGGCTGTGTCTTTTCAGGAAACAACAGAAACAGGAAAAAGGTAAAGGGAAAGAAGACAAAGGTGACCAGAGGCACAGGGCAGTCTGCAGAGGACAAACGCATCACATCTGAACTCAGAGCTGGAGCTGAGCGTGCCGGAGACTGCAGCGGGACCGGGACAAACTTACAGGAACAGACACTATGTACAAAACAAACAAGCCCAGGGAATTTTCTCACCTTTCCTTAAAACCTTATGTTGGTTTTTCTCCAGTTAGACATTTTTTCCTCCCAATTACTCGTTAAAAGCCTATCCCCTTAAGCAGCAATTTCAGCAGCAAGCTCTTGCTGTGATCCGGGGCAGACATCTCTGGTCCCCTGCAGGGTGTGAAATCCCACGGGATCCTCCTGGCCTTGCTCACAGGCTGGCAGGAGAAGGGACCAGAGCCACAAGACAGCCATGACCAGGAGTCACCTGGATCACTCCCACCAGGAACCCCTCAAACCCACCACCAGCCCTGCGGGGCAGAGGCTGGGAGACAGCAGCAGCCCCCACCTGCGGACAGCCCTTGGCCAGGGACCATGGGATGGGTTGAACATCACCGTTGGAGCTTGTCTCCCTTCATGACCGTGGTCCAGGGAAGGAGCTGGGCTCTGCAGGGACCCGGGCAGAGCAACCACCACACTGCATTTTAGTGGAGGAGAGGAGCAACCCGCACAAGCTTTCTGTGCGCTGGATGCTGGTGAAAGGCAAACTGGGACCAACTTAGAGAGCAAGTTGTGTATGCTGGCAAAACAACAGGAATTTCTGGGCTTAGATCACCTCCTGAGGAAAGCTCTGGCCCTGCCATCCGATGTTCTAACTGCCACACTGGGAGAAGCTGCCTCCACCAAAAGGAAACAAGATAAAGAGCAGGAGGGAGGTTCTCAGCTCCCAGCAGGAAAGCGCCCGGTGCACGAGCCCTTCTTGCAGAGCTACGTGCTGCAGATAATAAAGTATTTCGGCTCTATGGGTTTTCCAGCAAAACAGTTGCCGCTTATGAGCCAGCCTGGAAGGATGTTGCTGACTGTTGTGTCATCCCCGGAATCCACTGCCTGAGACAGGAAGCCATCCAGTTACTTCTATGTGAAAAACAGGAGTCCAAGAGCCCCTTATTACAACTCTTCCGTCGCACTGACAGTGACAACCAGCCCCATCCTGTAGTCCCACCAGTCAGTGCTTTCAGAGCAGCAGCTGCCTCTGATACAAACGCAGCTTGAAATGAATGTTTAAAGAGATTCAACTCCTGATTAACTCTAAGTGACTGGTTCAGGCAAAACCTCCCTCTTACACAGAGCTACAACAGCTTTATTATTAGCCACCTGCATGGAAAGGGCTGCTGAAGAGCAAAATCACCAGCCAGTTTCATCCAACTGCTGAACTCTTCATACAGAAAAGACAGCACAGAGGGAAATGCTAAAGTGTTGGACCTGTAAATCAAGCTTATCCCACCAAAGAGCCCAAGAGAGGTTAAAGAGACGACTGTTACCTGCAGTGACCTGGGAATGTTTCCCACTTGGCTCACTGCAACACCACAACCACAGCCACAAAAAAAAAAAACAAAACCTGTGTCTTAACTCATTGGAAAATGAGGACCTGGGAAGGTTTAGCTCTACTTAGGGCTGAGAAAAGCTATGTAGAGCAAAGCTTCTTCTGGAGAAGAGGGAATTAAGACCCTCTGTTCATCCAGCATCAAGACTGAGACATGTTAGTTGCATAGATAGGTCCTAATAAACACATGCAAAAGAGATACAGAACTTCTCAGTATAAAGGAGCAAATTAAATCAAGTTTGACTGTAGAATGGAAGAAACCAGTGAAAAGAGCATACCGTAGTTGCCTTCATAGCACATGTTTAGCATGCCCTCTGATTCAGCAAATTCAAAGCTGGTCCTGTAAGACCATCTCATCTGAGCAATGCATCGCTGCCCCATAAGTTACAACCAGTAACTGCCATAATGAACTAAATTACTTGAACTTGGATAATAGTTTCCTGAAAAGCATCCAACTTGACTCTAAAAACATCACATGATGGAAACCACGCTCCCTCCTTGGATAAATTAACAAGTACTCATCCTCAATGAAACAAGGTGTGTCAGTTCTCATTTGATTTCCCCGTTTAAACTTCCAACACAATCATTATTTCCTCTTGGACCTTTCTCTGTGATACTGAATAGCTCTTTAGTTCTCAGTTTCTTGCTACACTGGTAATCCCCATTGAACACCAACACCTCTCAGTCTTGGTTAGGGTGAGCAGAAGAGGCTGATGTTCATAAACGGTACTGCATTTTCTCCAGATCTCAAATAATTTCTGTCGCTCTTTTCAGCACCCTCTTTAATTTTAAACACCCTTTTTAAAGTACAGAATCAGAGCCAGAGGCAATATTCCAGCATCTGTCTCGCAGCTGTCACATACAGCTATAAAATACTGTCCTAACCTCAATTCACTATCCCCTTGCTTCCATCCCCAGGCATCACATCAGCACGTTGCATTAAAGCATGTGGCAGTTTGGGTTCAGTTTGCTTTGACCGCTCCATTCCTTTCAGACGGCCAAACCCCACAGCCTTTCCCGTACGCACTCCCGGTTTCCTAGATCTGGCAGTAGTCCGTAGTTACCTGCAAAACTCTGCATGTGAATTAAGTAAAAGATAACTTATTTTGATGGGCCCAGGTCTAATTTGCTCTACATAAGTATAAAAAAAAATGAGGAGATGGAGATGCAGCCTCTAACAACCCTGAAACAGCAGTTGTTGAAACAGGAGGAGTATGTGGGGACGGACCACAGAAAGCAGCCAGACTTCATGCACTCCCTGAACGGCACATCCTTTGGCCACTGCCAGAGACGGATACTGGGTCACACACACCACTGATTCGGCCCAGCAGGCCTTTTTTGTGCTCTTATTTATGGCACTTATGCTCACACCTTTATTCATAACTCCACTACTGCCTTTCGGTATATGAAAAAATTGTCAGCAGAGGTAATATATTTATTCCTGGTTCTGTATTTTTATACTCAGCATATTGCAAAACAGTCATTTCTAACATAGCATAACAACCCGATCCACAAAGATCTTATGGATCGGGCTGTTAATGTAAGAACTCGGGGGTTAATGTTTAGGTCCTTATGGATCTTTATGATCCTTATGATCCAAATTTCCTACATTGACCCCTGAGTCCCTTTCCGGTGTTGAGACATTCAGTTTAGCCTATTGCACAAGCATTAAAGTAGTCCCTCTTTAACGCACCTTATTTTGCATCATCAACACTGATTCTTGTCTGTTGGGTTTTTATGCTTCTGTTGCAGATTAGGTCACCCTCAACCTCCTCTCTGGGCTTTCCCTGTTGCAGACAGCTCTGTGCCGCTGAACAGCCCTCTGCCCAGGGAGGAGAGGGAAGGGTCTCTCCCGCACGGAGCGCTGAGCAAGAGATGTGCCACACAGGGCGAGCAGGGGTCACACCACAGTGCCACAGGATTCGTGCCAGTGCCGGTGCTGCTCACGGGTCTCGGACGCTCCGGGGAGGGGAGGCCGAATGTGATCCAACAACTAAGGTACGCGGCGTAGCAAAACTGAGAGATGACTGCAAAACCCAGTGGAAGGACCTCACAGAGCCAGCGGCTAAAGAACACAGCAGATCAACCCCAGGCAAGTAAAATGCTACCGCTGACAGGCTCCGAGCTGGCTATTGCCCGGCTGTGGCCGGGAGTCCTGCAACCCCACCACAGCGATGCTCAGCAGGTGCCCGACAGAGTAGCAGGAACAGAAAGTGCCACGGCATCGCTGCGCGAGCCCCCGGCATGCCCATGTCCTCAAGGCCACCTGCAGTCCCAGCGCCCCTTTCAGAAAGGACACACCAGAAGTGGAAAAGGTGCGGACAAGGGGGGAAAGATCAATGGCCTGGAGCAGTGTCCGTGTGAGGGTCAACTAAATGGACAAGACTCTTCAGTCTGGGAAAGAGAAGACTGAGAATCAATGTGACAAACCCAAAAGTGGCACGGAAAAGATAAACACATATTATCTCCTTGGGAACTGATGCAAACACCACAAGACAAGGTGACAGATAGGACATCTTCATTAGACACACTCGCGCTGATCTGCTCAACAGCATGCCGCCAGGCTCTGGCAATTGACTCCAAATTGGTCTCCCAGGTACCTTCACTTGCATAGTCATAACCACAAATCAGCACGGTGTGCATCATCGGGCATTTGGCTTAACCCAGTCGGAGCACCCTACCCCGATCTGACTCTAATTGCAGCAATAACTCTTGGGTTACAGTCTGCTACCACTCCTTTCTTCAAAGCTGCAGCTTCTCCCATCTTACATTAACCTACACCCCCTCTGCCTCGAGGTCTCAACAACCAGTCTAACTTTGTGGCTGGATCCTTTTTCTTCATACTTAAGACTCCAACATTTTGCACGTACACCTTGTTTGTTACAATTGCATCTTCTCTGTTAAATTACACTAACTCCTACCCACCAGCAACAAAGTCTCCTTCAAAACAAAACTCGGGAGGGTATTAAGTGAAACCAGTAGAGCCAAAGCAGGTCAAAGAATTGTTATTTCGTTACAACAGGGCAAGTGTTCACTGTGGAGCTCCACACCAGCAAGCCACAGGCTCATGCCAGGGCACGGGTCCTGGAGAAAGCTCCTCTGGCCCAGGGCAGGCAGCTGCTCAGGGCTGTGGTGGGCAAGTGCTGAGCATCTCCAAGGCCAGAGACCCCAGGGCCTCTCGGGGCCCCGGTCGGTGTCAATGAAGACACCAAATGGTACCAGCCTCTGTGTCCATCCCTGAGGGACCAGCCACCAGCTGGACTCCATATGGCCCATCACCACCCTTTGAGCCTGGTGCTCCAGCCAGCTTCCCACCTACCTCACCGTCCACCTGCCCAAACCATCCCTGTCCTGTTCTGCAGTGAGGGTGCTGCAGAAGACCATACTGAACACCTCCCTAAGCCCGGGGTTGACAACCTTTCCTGTGCTCCCATCGTTCAGAGCCAGCTGCCCTCCTGGAGAAGGTGCGTTGGTTGGGTACAATTTCACCTTGGTAAATCCACACTGGCTATTCCCAATCACGTTCTGCCCTTCATGTGCCTGGCCAGGGCTTCCGAGGGGATTTGCTCCATCACCTTCCCATGGACCAAGGGGAGGCTGAGAGGCCACTAGTTCCCTGCAACTCCCTTTTTCCCCACCCGTGATGGAAGCACAAAGAGCTGACGTGCATTCAAAATATAACACTACAGTTTCCTGGAAAAGACATCAGTTGGGGGTTATCAGGTAACCCACCGCCAGCCTGGGGAGCCCCTACGCCAACTGCTGACTTATGCCGGAAGGGTTGCCCGGGTGCGTCACCGTGTGCATGTCCCTTGCCTCACCCCTCCAAGGTCTGTCCTTACCCCTCCAGCAGCAGCAGCTCAGCCTGTCGCTCCCCACAGGGCCCCGCTGGACCCCCGTGGTCTGTCTGACCTGATGCCACCGCACTCACATCTGCGTGCTTGCCGTCTTCCTCTTCAAATTATTAATACACTGAACAAAGTTTCAAACTCTGAGGTGTTTCCTCTCCTGCCCCTCAGCACCTTGCCAAACTCTCCTGAAGACAAGAATCCATCAGTTGCTCACGCTTTCCCATGCCGACCTCTTTGCCTGGCACTCGGTGCGTTGCAGCTCTTCTGCTCTCCACGTGTAACTTCTACAGCCCTTTCAGAAGGGTTTCTATCAAGCTGTTGTGAAGTTTTGATAAATCCCGTCAGTCAGCTCTCTTGTATCCATTAAAGAATTAAAACAGATGAGGGAGACATGGTCTTCTGAAAACGCAATGGCTAAATCTCACCAGAAATTATTTTCCAGCCGACAAATTTTCCTGTTTTCCATTAACAGTATAACTGCTATGCCACACATAAGTTCATTGGTCTTTAGCTCTCCCCATTGACACTAAGGCTTTTGCTAAAGATGGCTTCAAGAGCTCCTTCTTGCTAATCTCTTTTCCCTGATATAATAACTGTTTTGAGTGAAAAGAAAATGCACGTTATTACTCCCTACTCATCTGCTCCATACTTACAATTCCTTCAGTAATTACCTACTGCTTTGTTTTTTCAAATCAGTTTGCTTCAGCACTCACCTGCTGATCCATTCTTTTGTGAAACTTCCCCAACACTTTACGCTGTTAATTCCATTTGTTTCTTCGTCTCGCTCACTGCCTCCCCGAGCCGCGGATGCCCGAAGGGGACCCTACTCCTGTGGGCCGGGGTGCGCAGAGCTTGGGCTGGCACATCCCTGCTCTCTGCCATCCCCGAGGACTCAGACAAGGGGCTGTCGTGGCCGGGGGTCCCGGCGGCTCTGCTGGTGCCCCCTCACAACGCCTTTGGCCGAGATGCGCTGCCAAAGGGCTGCCGCCCCCAGCCGCCTCCGCACCCCCTCGCAAAGAAGCACCCGACAGCCCCGTGAGCAGCGAGGCCGGCAGCAGAGCCAAAAGAGACGCGGGAAGAGGCGTGCTCCTCTGCTCGGTGGCTTTTAATTAAAAAAAAAAAAAAAAAATAATGACAATGTTGATAAATTTATTAACCACTCCTCTGATGATCAATTCAGCCAGTATTTGTCCAACATGCGGAGCCTTGGCAGGCTCCCAACAGCAGCCCAAAAGCTTGACTGTTCCCAGGCAACCACAGCCTCCAGGTTCACACAGGACAATTTTACAATATTACCATATTTTCAGTAAAAATTCTGCCGTACAAAGGATTTTCAAGTTGTCAAATAAACCAAAGTTAATAGTAAGTTAAATAGTATTAGGAGGGCCAATATTGACTGCCTTACTGCCATATTTTACCCAGTTTAAAAAATTAGCATTTTTCTTCTATTAGCAGCTGCAGAGTTTGCAGGCTGCTGCATTTAAATACTGCAGATTCCTTTGGGTCTATGTGGAAATTTATATCACGGTTCCCACAGAAAACAAAGACCCTGAGGCAGGATTCAATTACTTTGGTCACAACGGCACAAAAAGTAGGAAAAACTCTAAACCAACCCAGTGAAGAAAAAGACAACAATTGAAAACGTCTGTGCAATAAGAACCTGAGGAAACACAGTGGACTAAAAGTGGTCTAACAACCATATAAAAATTAGAACTTCTTGGTGTTAGGAAAGGCTTCTCAATAAGAAAAAAAAATGGTCACTAGCCATGAAAAATTTTATCCATACATTCGCTTTGGTCTAACACCAAAACAAAGATATCAATTAAACAAACACTGTTGAGAGTCTAAGGAGATGACGTAGAGCTTTCATCAACATCACTAGTAAGGAAAAGGCGGATTTCAACAGAAGTATGAACATTAACAAATACAAAGAAAAAATATTAAAAGCATGCACTACTTAATTTCTAATTTTTTTTGTTATCAAATTCCAGGTCAAGTTGGACGGGGCTCTGAGCAACCTGGTCTAGTTGAAGATGTCCCTGCCCATGGCAGGGGGTTGGACTGGATGGTCTTTAAAGGTCCCTTCCCACCCAAACTATTCTATGATTCTAAATAAAATACTTCACAAATCATTTCACATTGCTACAAATATCCATAATTTAAAATGATAAGTCCACCCTGAGACATGTGCCTTAATTCCAGCTACCTACTGTATATTAGTATTTTGCTCAAAATACTTAGCGGTACCGGCAGGTGAGCTAGCCCAGAAGATAACGATTGGGTGAAAACCCTACAGAACGAGGTGGCAGCAGAGGAACACGTGCTCTCCAAAAGGAGGTGATCCAAGCTGCTACCATTCAATTTATCACCTGTGCCTCTCTCCAGAGGCCTCAGCCTCCGACCCCGCTGGAGAGACCCCACCAAGCGCTACAGCGTCCAGAGCCACTGCGCTCACCCCAGCATCGCCCAGGACAACTTGAGGCACAACCTTGACTCTGCTTTCCCTGCAGCAACTACAACACCTCATGACATGGAAAATTAACACCAAAACATTACTAAGGGAAGGGAATGAAAATGCCTTCGCAGTACTGACTCACGCTCTGCTGCTCTAACGACCTCCCGTCTTGCATCTGGGCTACGAACTCTTTCCACCCGTTAGAGGATGCTGCACCCTCTCCCCTCCGGTGCTCCCTGCCCGCACCCGCTCTCTACCCCAACATCCTCCACAGCGCATGGCCCATCCCGCACGCACACTGCTGTCCATCCATCACATGCGTTGTTGCCCATCTTGCACACGCATTGCTGCCCACCCATCACACACTGCTGTCCGTCCATCACACGCATTGCTGCCCGTCCATCCACACACTGCTGTCCGTCCATCACATGCGTTGTTGCCCATCCTGCACACGCATTGCTGCCCATCCCGAGCACACACTGCTGCCCAGCGCATTCTGCCTGCGGGCACTTGCTGCCTTCCCCGGTCATGGCTCGAGATTTGCTCTGCTCCGATAGCTTGCCGCTCGTTACAGAAGTCAATTTTGTAAAACGATGGGTATAAAAAAAAAAAGTATGAATTTCCATTGATTAACCAGTAACAACGAAGAGCCAATCAGATGCAGGGAAGCAGATTTTGTTAGGCTAGCTGGCTGTTTAATTAATCAACCAAGCCTTTAACGATGCCAATGACCTGTGAATGTCAGTACACATTTAGAGAATCAGTGGTCTACAGCAAAACTGAGCTATAAGCCAAAAGCGGTTATGGACTGTTTTATTAAAACTAGGACCATCAGGAAAAGCACGACTTTTAACAGACTGACAGAAGTTTTCTTTATATTGAGAACTGTAAAATCACTGGACCATGGAAATGGACTAGATGCCATGTTTTAGAGGCATTGTTTAACATTGCTTCATGACAACTGGTCATGACATGGCATGATTTTAATTAATCAAAATTGTCATGGATATGCCACCATCATACCAGCTGAGGGCTGGAGAAACGTATAGTAACAACAATAAATAATTACAAAGACCTGAATGGAAGAATGAGGTTGGATGGCATCTGGGGTCAATCAGACAGCAAAGTTATTAAAAGGAAATTAAATAAACTAATAGAGCTTGCATCCTAAATAAGCAAGATGTCATACCATCAAGTATATACTATCACGAGTTATACCACAAAATGTAACATGTTTCTAGACGATAAGATGAGATTCAGCAAAAATTAATCCTGTTTTTCAAAACTTCCCACGCACATACTCAGCAGAGGAGAGAAACTATACAAGTCGCAATGCCTGATAATGACCTACACATGAGACAGCAAATTAGAAATATATTTACCAGCAATAGGGGGCGGGGGGGAGAGAAAAAGAAATGTTGTGGAAAAATACACTCTGTCATATCACAGAAGAGGGAAGAGAAATGACCCCCATCCAGCTCCCAGTTCAGCTTCATTTGGAGCACCAGTCCCTAAATTACTCTGCGCCTTGATAAACAAGCACGAGCAGCGGGAAGAAACACCATTTAGTTTTAGTTGCTGGTAAAAACCCGCAGTGCTCTCGGAGAAAAACCCAGCAAGCACAAGCAGCCAGGTCAGGGCTGGGCAAGGCCAACACCAAGGCGAAAGGTTGGGAGACAACGCACCACCACACCTCCAGGTTTATGATCCCCTGGAGAGAACACCCTCAGAGGAAAGGACACCGCTGCTCCATCCCCCCACCAGCACGACACTTGCTTCTGGTACAAGTCAACGTGCAGATTCTGCCTTGAGGATCGCAGCAGCCTGTGACCGCGGCAATGCAAAGGGTTTGCGGGGAGCAGCTTTGCGACCCCCCACCATGCCTTACACTGCCCCTTACACGGACAGCCAGGCTCCCCCGGGGAATTCCCCCGGCAGAGAGGCAAGACACCCTCCGACTCCTGCCCAGCACCATCAAAGAGAAGCGGCATCCCCAACGCCCCGCAGCAGGACGTGCCTCTCGCTCTGCCTAAGAGGCATGAGGCACTCACAGCCGGCGCACGGAGGAGAAGGGCACATCTCTGTACACATCGCTGAATACTGTGAGGACGCACCATGGTGCTAACGGGAACCATGAGTGGCTCCAGGACTGGGATCCAGCCCTTCCAGCCCGGGATCAGCAGTCCTGCTCCGTGTGAGGAGGCGCACATCCAGGCTGCTCAGAGCTGTCTTGCGGGACAGTCTGGACGCCAAGGCAGTCTGAGGAGAGGGAAGGTAGCACGGAGCGCTTTTGCTCCTTGTTTCCCAGCTCCTTCTGCTTTGTTGTTTTTTCTAAACAAGCACAGCCCGGCATCCCGACTTCACACAGCTCTCCCACAGGAACACTGCAAGCACCCAGAGAAAATACCGGGGGACGGAGACGGCTCCCTCGTGCAGCAGCAGCCCTGAGGTCGCTGCAGCAGCCGCAGGAGCGGAGCACAGCGAGCCCTCTCCGGGGAGCTGCGAGCGCAGCACTGGCACGAGCTGCTCTCCACGGGCAGCCACGACGGGCAGTGGGACAGCAGAGCGGACCCACAGGCAAAGGCAGCTCAGCTCAGTCCCGGCCACTGTGACAACGGGGCCAACAGGCTTTTCCAGGTCATCCCACGCAAGGACAGAAGCTGGAAGGAGATCCCAACAGAGCTCCGTGCTGCTTAATGTGAATGAAGTGATGTGAATCAAGTTCATTCTGTGCCGTGCGTTGCGCTGGAACCAGAGAGCCCAGATCCCAGAGCTGCTCCTTAGCCAGTCCTCGGGCTGCGAAATACTGCGTACCCGCTGCTGTGCAAATGTCCTCACTAACATCGCACAGTGACCGGCGCCACACTAAAACCTCATACAGAGAGACAGCAGGTGATGAGAAAAGACAGCATCAGAAAATACATCTTCCCAACAGCCAGGGAGAGTAAACCATGCTGTGATCGCCCACAGAAGCAAATAAGCTGCTTTCTTGGGATATCTGGGATGCACAGTAAGTATCAAGGTGACAAGTTAGGCTGGGAAAATGCCTACTGGATCCTTTAATTGTTTTGGTTCTTGGTTTTGGAGCTACGTTGCAAAGGCATTGCACCGCAGAACGGCTGAAGTAAATGCATTTCAGATGACCAATTAATGTTAGGACTCTTCAGTATCAGAAAAGTACCAAAAAGAATGAAAGGAATTCAGAAAACAGTTCATACTTATTAGTTAATGTGAAGTGATCGACAGAAGGAAATATTAGTAAAGCAAATATTAAAACACAACAATTGCTTTAATGGATCACCAATGCTCCTGCGCACCCTTTGCTATGCAACACGTTAACTGAAAAGAAAACATACACTGCATTGTAACTAACATTGTAACTTACACTGTAACTTTTAGCAAGAAAACAGAAACACAAATAAGAACATTTGCAGGTTGGGAAATTTGTCTTTATAGGTGTTCATACAAGACAAAGCATACTGACGCTGCAGTCACAAATGAGAACCCGCGCAATGCCATGAATACGTATCAGTATCTCTACCAGTTGTGAATCCGTAAGCCAGCGTGACCAATTAAGGTTGCTGCAAAGCTACAGGAAAAATTAGTAGGGTCCCTTGGACTCAATTAGCCAGAGCAAGCGTGCTCTCTCCCGTCCCCTCCTGCATTCGCATTCGCCGCTGCAGTAGCCATCAGCTCTGCCTCTCCACCAGGGACACCCCGGGATCGCGCTGGCTCCGCAGGACTCCGGACAAGACCACTCACACCGCAGGTACGCAGCCCCCCACCCCAGAGCACCGCGAAACCTCAGATCTCGTCTGACTCTTCACTGGGTGCACACACGAGGCAGCAGCAGGGAGTAAAAAGCACACGTCCACTGATATTTGACCCTGGTCCCAAGGGCTGCGGTGAGCGGTCCGGTTTTCCTCCCCGACAGGACTCCCCGGACCGCTGCCCCGGGTGTGGGTGGAGTGACCGTGACCGCAGCGGTGAGCTGCATCCCTCCCCAGGGCCAAACCATCACAGGCCGTCAGCCAAGCAGCCAGTCCCACCCCCATCCCAGCCACCGTCACGGGGCTGCCGCATCCCTCTTTCCCCACGCTACAGGCAATCAACCGACCAAACCCAGTGAAAAGATAAAATTTCGGTTTGTGGATGGCTGAGAATGGAATACTGCTCCGAGGCAAGGCCAATGGTGCGTGCTGTCCCTGGGGACCAATAGCGTGTAGCATCATGTAATACCAAATCTTCATAAACTGTTGGTAAACCAAAACCCAAACTGAAAACAATGCTAAAAACTTTTTACTATGTCATTTGCAAAGTATGAATTTACAGAACTAGTTCCATTTGCTTTTTGAAAGAAGAAATGAACAGGCTGGAGATGAAGCAGCAGAATCTCCGATATAAACGAGATGCCTCTTCTCAAACATGCTTAAACATTCTGCCGGGCTTCCTTTCAAAGAAACAAGCAACTAAATGCATGGTCACAACACCAAGAGGTCCCATCATCAGTAGAGAATGGGGGGTAGGCAGCAGGACAAGCTTTGAGATTTTGTCTATATGTAAGCTAATTCAGAAATAAAAAGTATAAATTGGAGATCAAGATTTCTGCACCAGAAAGTGCTCCAAATGAGTAACTTGGATGCAGAACACTGGCAGGCAGAAAATTCAGCTTCCTGTAGCTGAAAGAAAAAAAAAATGTAAATGCAAGATATATTCTAAAACTGTGCTCTGTCACCTCTTTTGTAACTGCACTGCTGACTTTGTAATCTGGGATTTAACATTTTCTTTTCCTCACATAAAGCTCACGTTCTCACTCCGAGCTTGCCTACCGTGTAAAGCGGATTTGGGCAACCCAGAACTGCGCTATTCTTTCACAAGTGGTGACGACTCATAAACCATGTCGAGAACAAATCTGCTGGGGCCTCTGCAAATTTAGGAGCCGAGGAATGGGGGAATGCTTGCCATGAAGGTACAGAGATCACCTGAGCTGGCCCATGGTCTCGGGAGCACAGAAGTCATGGGAGATCTGAGACCATCAAGGAACGGGCAGCCAGCGTGCCCCGGGTGTGCACAGGCACCGTCCCGACACCCAGCTGCACCGCAGCGATAACTAACGAGAAAACTGGATTTCCACACTTACAACTCACTCACAGCTTGATCCCCACAGCTCTTGCCACATCGCAGCCAGGTGCCACAGGACAAAGTGAGGAAACATCTCCCGAAGGCGTGCTACCCCGTGCTCTTCTGGCAAAGGCAGCACGGCCATCGCCATCTGCGGCTGTACGACAGCCCAGGTATAAAGCAAGAGGTGCTGTCTTCCATCAACTCAGCTGATACAGCTAAAGAAAGCAGATGGAGTTTCAGGCCCACCAGTCTTTCCTCAGGTTGGGACAGCTTCGTCTGCTTTTTCCAGACAGATTAGTATGTTTAATGAAGGATAGTGCTGCTCCACAGCCCTCTCCTGTCTCCGACAAGCAGCAGACAGTAGACAAGTGGCCCAAAGTTCTAGAAAAAAGCCCATGTTGCCATAAAAATATCTGGGACAAGACATAATGAGAGATGGGAAAAAAAGGGGGAATCCACCACAGAACCAGTTTCTGTGCGATATTTGGCAAGTCCAAATTAGAATATCTTCAGATTTGTGATTACAACCTACTGCCAAACTCACCTTTGATGTAATCTCACCCACTACAGCATGAAGGACCTTCACACAATTGGCTTGCCCGGTCCATCCGTCCACACACCCATCCACAACATTGCAAGTTTTTAAAAATATACTCTCTAACTAAATGCATAAAAACCTTCCTGACACAGCTAGAGACAGCCAGAGTGGTGTTGGGCAGCAAACTCATCTCCAGAGCCATACACAACATACGCTCCAGTTCCTCCCTTTTAAAGTCTTTTTCTGTCAACTTCTTGTACTGTGTTTGGTCCCTGTGTGACACTAAGAAAGAAATAATTTGAATTATGTTTCTCCAGCCCTTGTGTAGATATTCATTTTTAAGGTTTATGATTCACAAACCCTAACCGCAGGCTGAGAAATGCTGGGGACAGAAAAAAAACAATTTAAAGCCAGAGGTGCGTACTGAATAGCGCGGCAGGGCGGCGAATTCCGCCCAAGCCTGCAGACAGCCCCTCTCTGCATGCACAGGTCCCAGCCCTCCTCCGAAACCAGGGAGAAAACATCATGAGTCACCTCACCCTTGCTTGATAAAACTGTAGTCTGAAAACGAACAGCACGCTCGAATGTATTACACTGAGTCTCTGCGAAATGTGGGCAACAAAGAACTCTAACAGCTTTATGTACTTTATGAAAGGTTACCCGTAAATTTATTATTACAATTCAGTTAACTTACTGAGGGAGGGGATGAACAGCACAGAGGGAGCTGAGGCTGTGCTGTGGGGTGAGCCGAACCCGGCGCAAGAGAAGCGATCTCCATCTCCCTCCCACAAGCACAGCGTTCGCAGACGATGAGTGGGATCAGGGAACTGGTCCAACGGTAACGAACCCCAGAGTCCCCATCGCTCCAGACGCATGCACAGATAAACCCAGAAGTAACGCATCAGCAGATCAGATCCACAGTCATCAACATCCACTGCCACACCATCAGCAGAGAAAAACCCCAAGCGTGAAAGTGATCAGGAAATTTTTCAGACGTAATTTAAAAATTCAGGGACACTCCTGAGGTCCCTGCAGGCACCACGTGGGTGCTGAGGAGCCCCAGCCACACCAGAGCACGAGTCAGCCACGCAAGACAAGGGCAAGACCGGAGCCACAGCCCTGGCCCTGACGTGTGACCAGGAGCACCGTGTCCTCAGATGCTGCTGGGTGGTTGCACCTCAAAGGGCTCCAAGATACGGGTGCAACTGTTGGTTCTTCCTGAGAGCCACCAGGACACTGCAGACGTCTCAAGGACAGTGCCGGCACCCTGACGGGGTGCAAGTCCCACCCTGTCCAGACATGGCCAAGGACAGTCAGCAGATTTCTTCCTCAGCACATTCCCTCCAGGCAGCCCCGTGGTGGGGAGCCACTGAGACCTGCTCGCAGATGTGGAGCTCACCACTGACAGCCTGCAGCGGGACCCTGGGGCAGACGTTCTTCACGTTACGGCACATTGGCACTGGCCCTACAAGGCTGTATCTACACAACCTGTTCTTCCCACAGCACGTGGGATACTCTCCCAAAACCCACTGCCGTCAGGTAGGGGAACGCACCAACTTCAGCCCTTCCTTGTGCATCAGTTCACACTGATTTCACTAAAAGAGCACCTCTTAGACCAAAGTATCAAACGGGATGGCACGTGCAGCCCCCGCGAGAGCAGACGTTGGTGTGTGCCAACACTGGTCCAGCAGGATGCTTTCACCTTCATTACCAGACCTGCACGGGGACACACATCTCGGCACAAGCGTACCCCGCGGAGGAGCAGCTGGTCCCGGGGCAG
>NW_009647415.1:355492-368752 GCF_000708025.1 Charadrius vociferus
CTGCTCTGCGGCACAAGCAGGGCTCAGCCCTCGGCTCGCTGGCTGGGGTCCCGCGGGAGGGAGGGGGTGTGACGTGTGGGGAGGGTCTGCCCGCCCGCCCGTCCCACCGACATGGGATGCTACCGGCAAGGAGGGCCTGCGCTCCGTGCAACGGGGCGCGTTTCCCCCTGCCCCACAGTGCCATAACTAATCCCCACGGGCAGAGATGCTCCTTCCTCTGCTCGCACTTCCAGCTCTGCCATCGCACGTTTTTCTTGCATGCGAATGGAGTTGGCGGAAGTTTTGTGAAGAAGTGGGTCTGCAGCACTGTTCATTTTCACTGTAAGTTTCCAATAATTTATGTGTGCTTTTCACCTAAGATTTCACATCGACCTTTTTTTTGGAAATTTTGATAAATTACTTCGGACATTTATTTCGACCTGGGCATCTTCAGCACATCGGGTGTCGTGTCACAGCGCTGCCGGGCACAGGAACACCAACAGCTCGGCAGCTGGAGACAGCAGGAAGCCTCTTTTGGGGCTGATCCACAGAGAACCATACATTAAAAATGAAGCTAATCTCAGAATTTTCCACCAACCCAGATTTTAATAAAAATAATCTCCCCTGGAGATAGCCGTAATATAAAGCTCCAATACTGCTTCTCATACTGTGGCCCATGCTTTCTTTCCAGTAACTGTGAATTATGGCTCAATTATGTTCACTTTGCCCTCTAAGCACAGGCAAGGAAAGAGAGGGAGGGCTGCCCTCATGTTTTCTTTCCGAAAAAAATAAAGTGCATAGCACAAGCCTGCGTCTGCTCCTGAGCTCCTCACCGCACGCACAAGCAGGACCTCACGCTCACGCAGCAGTATGTCTTGCAAGCACTCTTCCTCCGAGGATCTGTGAAATCCACCCTGCGCTGTCCCTGTCAGCCACAAACCTTCAGCTCCCAGAGTGGATCAATGGTTGAACCTTCAAGCTACAAAAGCTCTGGCAATTACAGGTCTGCAACTGTTTAGGGGACAGAGCTCAGAAAGAGGAGAGAAATGCCCATATTGACAATTTAGCCCAAGGAAAACATGTCCACTATATCCTTCATGCCCTGCTTACTCTAAGCTTTCCTCCATCCATCTCACTAGCAGTTACACACTCCCCGCACCCCATGGAGCCATTGGTGTCCCGGCCCCCAACCCCACCACCAGCATCGCCACCTCTCTCCCGGCAGGTCCGCCCTGCGGGGTTGTGGTGGCACCTCCTGCCTCGACCAAAAGGGGACTCCTGGGACAGGGAGCCAGCAAAGCAGCAACCATCAGACAGATTGACAGTAGAGGCTTTGCAAGAAAAGAGGTTTTCTCTTTTTAAGTAGAAAAGGCAAAAGCAAGGAAAATATCTGCTTTGGTCAGCGCAGCCAGTCTGCAATGGGGGCAGAGCTCAGCCCCGGGCAGAGCCCATCACTGACACCCGTCCCAGCCCCTTGTGCCACCGTGAAGGCACCTTCCCCTCTCCTGCCGGGCTTGAGAGCAAGCTTCCACAGCCTGCACGCCAGGAAAGGCGAAGCGCAGAAACAAGCCTGCGTCCTACAGCTCGCCTCACGAAGCTGAATGCTCAGGAACAGTTATTCCAGAGCACCAGACACAGAAATGCTGCAGGAGGAAGCTCCCGCAGGAACTCGAGGTCCTTCAGGCAGGCCATGTCCAGTGTGCCCTACCACAAAGCTGGCTCTGGCATCAGACAGGGATGGAAAGAAGCATCAGCAAACTATCCAAGGGTGCTGAGGGCCCTGGAGTGAACCTGACAGGCAAGAATGAAATGCAGGTTCCATTCATATGTTAAATGCATTTATGAGCACGTCCAGCTGGAAGTCAGGGAAGCAGAAGCATCACCCATGTTAATGATAGAAAAACTCGAGCTCAGATGTGTGGTCATCACAGGTGAAACCTCTTTCTCCCCATTTCTCTCTCCTTCACTTAACACCTCTACCACCACTGCCTCTGAGCCTCCGAGTAGAACCATAATTCTTCACCTCAGCTCTTGCACTGATGATGCTTAATGCTGCTTTTGGCGCCTGCCCTTAAACATTGAAGGGCACATCCTAAACGTTAGGGTGAGGTAACTGCTATTGACCCACTTTACAGACAAGCTCTCTGCGAGGCTGAAATGCATCACTGAAAACAGAAATGAGATGTGAACACTCAGCTCCGGGAAAACATTCCACCCCAGCTCCCGCAACTTCTCCCAGTGAAACATGACAAACAGGGTGTTGCGATGACCTGCGATGCTCAGCACGGATCAACAGCGCGGCTATGGGAGCTCCAACCGCCCACCTTCGCCCCCTCCTCCTCAGCCCTGCGCCCTGCCACACTCGTGCCTCGCGCCAGGACCGCCCACGCATCAGCCCAACGCGTTGGTGACAGCGGTGCCAGAGACCCTCCGGAGCCATTCCCGCGTGGGAGTCCCGCTCCGTCCGAAGGGAAGGACGCACACTCGGAACAAATGTACAAGATGGAGGCACGTGTCTCATTAGTCAGTGTCATGTTCAAATCTTCTCAGAGCAATTCTACGAGGAAGCAATTAACTGGAGAGCAGGACGGGCTCAGAGCAGTGCCCACCTCCGGAGCTGTCTGATGCCTCGAGGAAGGGTCCTCAGCCCCTGACTACCCCAGGACCAGACGGACCCTGCTGCCACAGACAGCCTGTCCTTCTCCAGCCCCTACACCAGGGGAAGGTTTGGGCACTTGCAGCTGCACCCCTGCCTCGGGCGTTCTCTTACCAGGGACCAGCCCAGCTGCTGCAGCACCCGCCAGCCCTCGCCGTACGCGAGCAGCCACACCAGCCACCCCACTGCCGGGGACAAAATGCAGGAAACCCCGGCGTCACGCCGCGCGGCAAGGTCCTCCTGCCCTCCCTGTGGAGCAGCCCAGCCACAGGAGCCAGCCCGTGCACCGCAGCCACGCGGCTCCGTGACTAACTGGCCTTGGCGCCTGAAATGCCCTCTCTGCTCTGCAGGAGGAGGCCCCTTTGCCCACCCCGTCTCCATCAGGGCCACGAAACGCCTGCAGAGCAGGACCCGGGGAGAGCTGACGGCTCTGCCCTGTTGATAAGCAGAGGGCCGAATCTGCTACGCTACCGCACACATGCATATTTACGCGGCTTTCTTTAAATCAAGGCTGAACAGCTTTATGCAAATAAATTGTATTTATTCAAAACAACTCATTAAATAATTCACCCACATTGTCCCAAAGGACGTTGCACAACACTTGGCAGCTCAACTTCCCAGTCGCCAAAATAATCAGCCACAGCCACAGATCCAACGCAGTGACCCGCAGCTCTCCCGCTTCAGGCAAAAGCCTCCCTCCACGCACATAATAAAGCAAAGTGGATTGATTTAAGTCAAAGTGATCACCAATTTTAACCATGATAAATCAGCTGGCAGAAAATCTGGATATAAATAATCGAGCCTGATGTTGTTTTGCATTGGTAGTCCTGAGCTATTTTCCCAAAGAAAGGCTGAGTTGGATCAAGTCTTAACCATTACATTAGATTAATTTGTAATTCAATACAGACTTTACAACCAAAAGTGCTTTTTCCTAAGTAGATACGCTGTAACTGTACACATCTATTTCAGCAATTGTAATGTAAAATATAAATTCAATTTTTTAATTTTACCCTAATATTTTAGAAAAGAGTGAGTAGCGTATTTCTTACTTAATAGAGGATGAGAAGGTTTTGACTTGTGATTTAAGTCGAGTGGACTAAGACAAAAACTGGCATTAAAATACGTTCATTTAGCATGTTAAAATATTTATTAGTACTAACAAAATAAATACAACTACTCTAAACTACCTGTGCTGGATTCATATAAAATGTGTAAGCAACCAAAATATCCCTCGCACCTACAGGTAACAGACACGAAAAGGGACTTTTATGGGTAGTTACTTAAATTAACTCTTTCGTCACGGCCATCAAGATCTTAGAGCTGGTGGGTCTCACCCTCTTGAAATCGCCTTTTGTGGCTGCAGTGGAAGAGGAAAGCAAGTTCTTCGCAGCTTTCTCAGCTTCCACCTGGATCCTCACTTCTGCATCCACTCACCTGCAGCTGAACCTGCTGAAATGAAGGAAACTCTTTCACTGATTCATGGTTGAACGTTGGGTTGGTACCTGAACTCGTTTCACACACTTAACCAGGGCATTCTTGGAGATCACCATTTGATCTGCGCTGACTGACGGCCCTGCGGGACACGGCACCCACAGCCAGTGCCGTGGGGCTGCTCCTGCTCCGCGAGTCCCTCCTGCGGCTGCACCGGCTCGGGACCCTCCGGCTGAAGTCACTGGGGGGAAGATGAGTTCCTGCTAAGGCAGCCGGTCTCTGCGCCGCGCTGTCCTTCGTGCAAGGGCCGACTGCCGGACCGCTGCCGACACACTCCCCAGGGAGCCCGTGGGCTCCTCGGTGCATACCAGCTCTGCACCGGGACGCCGTGCCGGCGCGGCACCGCGCTGCAGCCGACCCCAAACTGCCCAGTTTGGTGTAAGGGAGGCTGGGTGAAACGTAGTGGTTTGTTATACTGAGGATCTCGGTCCGCGCTTCTACGGATCTCACCGTCTGGATGCTGACAGAGCACTCAAACGTTTGCATTGGAAAAACAGACACAAAAAAAGCTACAAAGGGACTTTAAAATATGTCATGCTTGGTGCTGCATTCAACAGCATACAGTAATGAAGCATTGGGCTGCACAGTGAATAAGAAAGAAAAAAAAGTGGAACAGCTGCCTCATTCATTGAGCGCTATGAATCTGATCTGAAAGAGGCCGGGTTCCTACGGAAAAACAGCGTGCAGCTTGGAATCAAAAAGCATCTCAAAGCATCTGCATAAGTGGTTTCATTCTCCCCTAAAAGGGGGGAAAGATCCAATACAACTATTGACAGCTACAGATTTTTAAAGCAGTAGAAAGCAGATGCTTTGGCCAAGGATCAAAGTTGCCCGCGCAGGTTTAGGCCGCGCCAGGGGTCAATTCCTGACCTCCAGATCTTCCCACGGCAGCAATAAAGTTCTCCCGATTTTCCTTTTTTCTTTGTCACTGCTCACAGAGCTGAGACAGAACAGAGCATGGAAAAAGGAATTTTAGGATTTATGTGGTACTGGGAAACCAGCGAGAGGCGAAGCCCGGGACAGAGGAGGGGAGCCTGCGCGCCCAGCAGCGGGGGGCTGGCGGCCACGCTCCTGCCCCTCGGGAGGCCGCCATGCCGGAGGGCGCAGGACGAGCCCCGCTCTCTTCTGTCGGGCTCCCTTCCCTCCCCGGGCACACACAACGGCCGGCTGCGCCCGCGGGATTCCACCTTGGCCTCCTCCCCAAGGAAGCCACAGTGAGCGGCCTCGGGACATGGGGCCATGTCCCCCTCTGCGCCAGGGAAAGGCCGCTGCGGTGAAGCAAAGGCCTTTCCGCTCCTCCAGTTAAAAATTACCTCGGAGAAGATGAGATGCAAGAGCGTAATTTTGAGCTTTTTACTCCTGCTTTGTCATAGCAGATAAGGACCTAAGTAGAGTGCGGTGTGGGTGGGTGTATATTTAAATCGCAGCCTCCATCGGTGCCGACAGGAGCTCACAACACATCACTGGTGTCGGTCAGTGCAAACACCTGGAATAGCGCACCTGGAATAACACATCTGGAATACAACACCTGGAATAACGCACCTGGAACACAACACCGGATCCGCACTGCGGTCCCGGGGCAGCCAGTGCCGGCACTGGCTCCACATGGGGCCCGCACAGGCAGTCGCCATTTCTGCCAATGCCGGAGTCTGCGGACACCGTTTGACACCAGATCCAGCTGAACGCAATCCAGAAGGGGAGAAGGGGCTCCGTTCCCCACGAAGGAGGCAGCTCACAGACACGTCAGGCTGCTGCTGCCACCACCGAAGGGGACCCATCTCCTCCCCAGGCTCCACCGGCGCACACTGACCCGGCGCAGGGAGCTGCTGCAGGTTAAAGCTAATGGGGAAAAATGTTATTTTAACCTACAGCAGCTCCTCGGTCTGGCTTTAATACGATTTAAAAGGGGAAAGAAAAAGAGTCGCCAGCACACAATGGAGAAGAAAAGCCCTTGGAAATCTCCAGGAGGAAGTCTCATCAGCTGTACATCGCCATTCCTCTAGATCTTTCCGAGCTATTTCAACAAGCTCCAGCTCTCTGATGGTTAGCAGCTTCCTAAGTACCACTCGTCTGCAAGAGACTCTTATCTCTCTGTGTATACATTTTTTATGCGATGTGCTGAGCCGTGCTTCCTTGGAACAAGTTTTCTCTGCTCCCAGTGAAAAAGTAAATAGACAACCTGCGCCTTGCCGTTCCGTAATTACAACCATGGTGGCAACTGGCCATGTGGAAGGTGGCCAGTGCTGCCCACCAGCTGCTGCAGAAAGCGTTTTCCCATGGGATATATCCCAGGTTTGGTCCTTGCAGGATTTCAGCGCCAGCACACGCTGCAGACGGAGAGGACTCTGATGATAGCTGGAGGCATTTTTGTGCTCTCCTAGGATAATTTCTGTATTGCCACCTTTTTCCTGCCACTGGGCACCAAACAAGGTTGCGACTCGCTTCCAAAGAGCTCCCACCACAAAACTTTGGGAATCGGTTTTCAAACATGTTTTAATGATACAGACCCACAATTCATAACTATTTCAAAGACGCAAATGTTAGCTTGGGCATGTTTCTGGCTCCTTAAAAAACAGACTATAATCTCATAAATCTTGTGGGTGTTTTGGATAATTTTATCCTGGGTCTCCACCACCCTCTCCCACAGAGCAATGCACAGCCAAAAGCTGAGCTGAAATGGCTCTTCCCGGAGGATAAAGAGCCGCAGGCTGAACACAGGAGCAGGCGGGTGAGACAGAGAACCTCCACCAGCATTAGGAAGGATCCTCAGGGCCTTGGACATCGGGGTCCTCCTTCCTTGCCCAGGTTACACGCCCTCCTGGGGCAAGGGCCAGCACCAGCCCACACCAGCAGCTGACGCAGACCAGGGTTAAAGGAGGAGGGGAGGTTCCCAGCTTAACAAACTCCAAATAAATTGCTATCCTGGGAGTCCCTACAGAGCCCAGGCTGTCAAAACAAATCAGTTCCCTGCCCTACAGGCATGGTACGGAATGGATCCACGGAGGGAAACGCCGGCACAGCACTGACAGCAGGCACGTGGAGCTCCACGCCGGACACCGGCACCGCTCCTGCACCGCTGCCTCCCCGGCACGGCTGAGCAGGGAGCAGGACGGTGGCCAGAGGCTTGCACTGGGACCAGTGAAACGCTCGGGCTTCCCACGCCGGCACACCGGACCATGGGCTGCAGCCCTGCTCTCCCGCCGGGGTCTGCTCAGCCCCGTTGAGTCACAGCGCACTGCTCGCCCCTGCCCACCCCCTCTGTTTTGCACAGCCCATCGAGCAGGGTCGCACCCCAAATTCAGCCCTGCAGTGCAGTGACACACACAAGGGCAGGCGGGAGCGTCCGGGGAATCCCAGCAAGCGTTAGATCCTGCGGGAGATGATCCCTGGAGCCAGAGGCAGAGTGGCGCTTGCCAGCCACGCTGCCTGCAGGCAGCTGCCGAACGCAGAGCACGCTGGCTCTGCCCCCTCGTGAGCTCAGCACCATGCAGTCCTTAATTACACCATCACACGCCGCTGCTCAAAGACTACGCTGCCGACCAGACGATTTTTCCTCCTCCTTTGACATGACAGCAGCCTCTCATATTTTTCTGTGCAGCAGCAGCTGATGGTGAGGAGGGATCCTGTGCAACCGAGCGGTCCCCTGTGCTGGTTCATATCACAGTGTATATAGGGCAGATCTACCCAAAGTCTGCACGTTAACTACATCGGCCCTGGTGCCAGGGGGCCCTGTGGGGAGCCGGGACGCCCCCGAGCGCAGCGCTGCCCCAGGCCTCTGCCACCACGGCCCCAGGACGCCTCTCCTCTTCTGCCAACACCTGAAGCCACTCCGGGAGCAACATGGATTTGGGACAGCAATTTGTATAAAGCATACATGCCAGCAGATTTTCGCTACGATTTTTACTATTCAGCTTTAACCCACAACGAATGTTAAGAATAGTTTCAGTCATCCTTTTCACACCAATCGCTTCCATGAGCTCAGCATTTCTGTCTGCTGAGGTGTCCGCGTTCAGCACCACGTTACTTGGCACGTGGCACCTGCACAGCCGTGCAGAATAAAACCCTCTGTAGCTGCAGGAAAGCAGCCAGCGTGAGGGATGCACCTTGCCCGGGAAGCCAGAGCGGGCTGCGGGCAGGTCTGCAGCAGTGGCCCCCCAGCTGCTGCACAGGAGCCGCCGAGCGTCCGCAGCCGCCACGCCGGCGCAGGCAAACCCACTGCACCTCTTCACATACTGTTCATAGCTAAAGTCCGTCTTGTGCCATGGGCCATCACCAGGGGACAGAGCACACCGCAGCGCAGCAAGAGGCTTTGGCACTGCCTCCCTCTGAAGAGATGTGTCCACAGGTATTTCCTATATCCCCCTGTCTTTTCTCTGCTTTTCTTTTAGGGAGAGGAAGCAGCACAGCAGGTAGCATGTTTTGCAGAAAGGGCCTTTTATTTACAGACACAACAGCCCTCTTTTGCAAACTGCCTGGTCAGAGCCCGTGTCCCTTGTCGCGGGGCCCCTCTGCAGCACCGCAGCCCCCTCCCCCCCCGCCTGCGCCCACCGCACCGCGTCTCCCCTCCGGCCGCAGGCAGACTGCACATCCCTGTGCCCTCCATCAGTAGGCAGCTCGCTTGGCCACGGCTCCTGGCCACCCCGTCCCTGCCCCACCGGGCTGCAGAGACACAGCCCTGGTACTGCTTGCAGGATGGACTGCAGCTGCGCTCGCAGGCTGGCGGCACAGTGAATTCAAATCAAATCCCAAATGAATGGCAAGCCACTCCGTCTCTCAGCAGCCTGCTTTCCCACCATCAGTCCTGGCTAAGTAGAAGTTCAGGAAAACTTTGCCCACCTCTCTTTTATAATAGGAAAATTTATTTTTTCATTTCCCTTGGCTTAACAGAAGAATCAGCGCTTTGTGCACTGGTTTTCAGGCTCTCCTTTCATTTGCATTAAGGAGATAAGAAGCCAGAAAATATTAACCTGAAGTATCAAGTGACTGAGAAGCGGGATGAGGGCAGAGCCTTTTCTGCAGCCACAGAGGGAAATGAGCAGCTCCATCCCAGAGCAAAGGGAGGCCCTGGCCTCAGTGGAGACCTCAAACAGCCTCTCACAAATGGAGGCTGGTCCTGCGCCTCCAAGGGCCTCGGCTGTGGGACATTTCCTCACTGGTCCCTAACACATCCCCAGAGCCCCCTCTTAGGGGAGGAGCCCTCCCACAGGACAGATGGCAGCAGGGGAAAGCTATGTCAGACCCCGCTGCCTGGACACCACAGGACATCCTTCCACAGGATGCAGATCCTTCAGCATCGCCCGCCTGCGACACAGCTAACGGGCCACGTTTCAGCATGATCTGCTTTGCAGATGAGACCACATTCTCCCCAGGGCTGTAAATCCACCTTACCGAGTGTGGTCCTGCCAGATTGGGAACCAATGGTCTGGCCTGAAACCGCCAAGGCTGTCACCACAGGGCTGCACCCAAACAGATGCCATGAGAGACAGCAGCTCCCTCTCGGCACTGCCCGCTCTGTCGGTGCTGAGGAGCAGAGCCTGCAATCCCTCCATCACCACGCAGCCATGCTCGCACACCTCCCATAGACGGATGGTCCCTCCAGCGGTGTTCTCGCACGCCCGGCTCCCCTGCGCAGCCCAGACCCAGCCCATGTGCTCCCGAACGCCACCGTCGCAGCAAAACCCATCCACGGCCCCGTGCCTCTCCAATACAAACAGCTTTCTATCTCTCCTCCCAAATTAGCGCCTGCCCCTCAAAGGGTCTCTTTGCCCTCAGTATCACTCTTCCCCACCACTACAGCGTGAATTGTCCTTCCTCCTCCTCCTGCCGGGCCACTGCCATGACCTGCCCCGACTTCACTCCACCTCAGGGCTCCCAGCAGACCGGCTGCCCCCCTTGCACCCACCACCCCCCAAAACCTCCTTGCAGGAGCACAGTACCCACAGTCTGGGTGGGAGGAGCAGGAGCCAGTGTCCCATCGTGGTGGACCCCACGGCGGACCCAGGCACATCCCAAAGATCTCAGCCCCCAAACACACAGACACTGCCACTTAGAGCCAGTACGTCCTTCAGAAACCGCGAGTGGGAAGGGAGGGGAGGAGAGGAAGCAAGGAGCCAAAACTGAAGCAACAAGACGTACCCATCTTGTGGCACCTTCCTTTCCCCATACACTTGCCTTGAATGCCTCAGCTGCCACACAGAGAGCTCACAGAGGGGAACAGGGGACAGCAAATTTTGGGCACGATGAAAAATATCCAACTAAGTAGTGGAGTGCCTGCCAGGCACCACGCAGGACAGAGGACCCTCCAGGCTGTAGGGCATCGTGTGGCTCCTGACCACGGTCCCAGGCATTACTTAGCACAGGAGCAGCATACACCAAGCACTGCTCGTCCCCCCCAGCCCCTGCCCCGGACAGCCCGTGGCCCCCATGCCCTGCAAGGCTGTCCCATGCCCACAGGCTTCGGGAACTGCACAACTCCCTGGGGCAACTCTGCCTGGCAGAAAGGAGAGCCATCTGCAAACTCTGTCCGTCTGTACACTGAGGGGTTTATAGACTGTTCATGTCCCCAGCAAAGCCCTTCGCCTGCGCGGCGGGGAACGCCACCAGCTACCTCTGCACTGCGAGAACGGGAGTCTCCTTTTGGTGGTTCAGATGTGCTCCCTTCCCACCCAAGCACACCCCTCTCCAGTTTCTGCACTGCAGACGGGCTCATCCTTCTGCCCCATCTCCACCAACCTCTCTGCACCTCATGTGTCTGTGCGGAGTTGGAGACGCATCCTGCTCCTCCTGCGCTCCAGGTTCCGTTTCTCAGGCTGTTTGTAGGGGTGTAGGGCAGCTTAACCCCTCTTCCCTGAGCTGGGAGTTGGTGCAGGCTGCTCAGACTATTTAAGCTGGAAGTGCTGGCCCATCATTAGGATGTAAACAGTGATGTGCCTGAAGTGACTGCCTTTTCAGAGACAAGGTCACAGCCTGGGGTGGAGATCTGCTCCTAACAATGGAAACCACTAACAGTGAATTCAAAGGCTTTCAGCTGAATAAAGACAGTGATGGAGAGTTGTAAAGAAACCTAAAAGAGGCTTGGAGACAACTCTAGGAGAGCTGGGAAACTTGACTTGAAAAGTCAGCTGCTTCACTGTCTAAAAACCCATCTGGAGGCTCCAACCCTGACAGAAGACATGAACTTGAATAAACTAAACTTTGCCCAGCAGAAGTCCTGACCTCTGAAATGCTGGCAGCTAATGGAGTCTGGCTTGTTACTGAAAAGCTCCCTGTCCACCCCACGCCTGGAGATCCCGAAGGAGACAACCCCCATCTTCAAGCAGAGCTTGCTATAGGGAAGCCCATGGCACATCAGCCATGTGCGGCAGCTGCCAAGCCAGACCCAGAGCCCCAGAGGCATCCGTGGGAGGAGGGTACGGGGACACTTCAGACTGTGCAAGGGCTGGAGTTCAGCGAGCAAAACCCCTCTGGGACAACACAGTCCTGCAGAGGCCAGTGATCCCTGCTGGCATCCCATCCCTTCTCCTTCCGTTTCTTCTCTTCCTCGAGCAAGCAGGGAAGAAAGACTATTCTCTTGGATGATCCCTGATGCATGTGCCCCATCGCTCAGAGCAACGCAACCTCTGGACAGGTCCAGGAAGGAGACGCAGAGCCAGGTCAGAGGAGGAGAGGAGTGGTGCCAGTACAAGGCATGCGTTTGACTGCCTCTCTTACGTGTGTCATCAGGTCCTGTGCTTCATCCCAGCCCTTTCCTCAGCCCACCTGGGCCCCAGGCTGCACCTGCAGGCAGTGACATCCCTCCCAGGGTGCAGACACTAGCCCTGGCCAGGACCAAGAGCCCCACACAACCCACAGAGCGGCCACAGTGTCAGCCTCCCTGCCGGCTCTCCTCCAGGGAGGGCCATCGCCACAGCAAAGCCAGGCAAGCAGAGCAGCAAAAGCAGGGGAAGGACACCTCCAGGAACACTCCTGTGCCTCAGGACACAGACTCAGGGGAACAACAGCTCGACAGCAGCTCCTCGGAAGTGCAAAAGCCTGTCCCAGCCCAGGGAAAAGGGTCTCAGCAGCAAGAGACCACCCCAGGAGAGGTGTCCCCAGCTGGCCCCAGCCACAGTGTGCTGCAGCCCTGCTGAGCCACAGCAGCCCTGGGAAGGAGAGCCGGGCTCTGGTCGGACGGGTGCCAGCACAACTCCCGCTAACTGGAGAGGAGCAGGACCCGTACAAGCCAGGAGCAGGAGCAGGGAAGAGGTCTCGGACCCTTGTTGCTCTCCAGCTGGGTGAGGCCAAGGACCCCGTGCGCAGCAAGAGGGGAGAAGGGGGCAGGGAACACACACTGCTCCGGAGTGTCTGTCCTGTGAGCTTCTCCGAAATGCAGCAAATATTCTCCGACACATCCCAGAGTGCCACGTGGAGGAGACGGGAGTGCGGTGTCAAGCCCAGCAGTGGCAGGTAGGACAGGCTCAATTGCTCTTTTTCCCTTTGTCCCCTTTCACACCGGTCAGGCCCCCTCCTGCTTGGATGTCACCCTGCAGACAGGAACGGAGCCCGCCTGCTCAATGCATGAGGAGTGAGCACTGCGAGTGCCCGGATCAGAGAGCTGATGCATGGGGATGATGCACAGGAGCCTAGGTGAGGTCAAGGCCACTCACAGGACACTATACAGCTCTCAGGGATCCATACTGTTAAGCCAGCTGGGTTTTTCCTGCCTCCCTTTATTTAAATGAAGGTTCCTCAGCTAGCACAGGAGTCTGCAAAACAGGCAGTTTCTATTTAGGAAGTCAGCCCCCACCTGAGCCATAAACGCAACAGCCCTCTGCAGGCACTGCCTTGGTCTGAACGAAAGAGGTGCGCCTGACATCAGCCTGAGCACGGCCGCGGGCTGGTGACAGCACGGGAGTGCCGCGCAGGGAGTAGGACGGGGTGTCTGGCTCCCCTCACCCAGCAGCAGAGGGTCTGACAGAGCAACCGTCACACCGTCCTGCCTCCCACAACTGCCCAGGGCAGATCGCGCTGCAGGACGCCTGCACCCCAATCTCCTTTCACCCTGCCCCTCTGCCCGGGGCAGCAGCTGCTGCAGCACAGCCTCGACTCCCACCCGGACCCCATGAAATCCAGCGCACGCTGCCCCATGGCGAGGC
>NW_009647415.1:368953-369600 GCF_000708025.1 Charadrius vociferus
CATGGGCCGGGAGGGGGGGGAGGGGGGGGCAGAGTCCCCAGCCCCCAGCCCCAGGCAGCCCGCGGGTCTTCCCAGGGGCTCCTTCTCCACTGGCTCCCACCCCCAGCCCACGGAGGTGGCACCAGAAACATTTCCACTCTTCAGCTCTCTGATATGCATCTGCCCCTCAGGGAAGGGAGATCCGGGAGGGAAATTCCTACTTTATACATGCAAAGATGCTCTGCTTTGCATGAAGCGCCCATTCTCTCCACTGCCTCAGGTGATCTTCGGTCTGGCAGGGCTGAGTTGCTCCACTCTAATTCTGGACTATCCCCTGGGCGCGGTGGAGGACTTGTGAGGAGGAAAGGGGCGGGGGGTTACAGCACACCATCACACCGACTCCAGCATCGGCTGCTTCCTCCAGTGCCCACGCACGCTCCCAAAACAAAGGCAGGGAAGGGAGGTGCAGAGCAGCGCCCAAGGAACAGCAAAGCGGAAAGGTGGATACCGCGCAGTGTGCAGAGAAAGTGCCCTCACTTACAACCCTGGGACCCTGCGCCGCGCTGCATCGCACAACGGGACCCGGGGTGAGCGCTGGAGCAGGATGAGACCCGAGTCTGTGCACCAGCTGAGGGATGCGTGTGCACAGGGATGACGGAGGAGGAGCC
>NW_009647415.1:371718-378578 GCF_000708025.1 Charadrius vociferus
GCACTGCGCGGGCACCCCCGCGGGGGGACCCGGCAGAGGACACCCAACCTCCACCTGGGGACCTGGTGGGGACCCCCGGCGGAGGACCCCCGCGCTCCACCCAGGACGCCCCCACAGGGACCTCGCACAGGACCCCGAACTGCCCCTCGCGGAGATCCCCATCTCACCCTGGAACCCCCAACCGACCCTGCAGGAATCTCACGGAGGGACCCCCACAGGGTTCCCCATGGCAGGGACCTGCGGGAACACACACACACACACACCCTCCCCCCGAGGACCACCCCCACCCTGCGTGGGAATCCCCCAGCAGGACCTCACCGAGAAGCCCCACACCATGCAGGGATCCCCAGAAGTGCCCCCCACCCCCTGCCAGCAACGGCCAACTGCCACTGCAGGTCCTCCCCGGCCCCCATAGTGGGCACAGCTCCCATCACCGTGACTCCCACCAGCCACCCAGAAGGGACCCTTCCTCATCCTGGCAGCAAAGCGTGGACCTGCCCCGGGCTGACCCCATCCCCGGTGCAGCGACGCCCAGAGCCCCCAGAGCTCTCCCACCGAGGGCTCAGCAGTACACACACCAGAGCCAGCACGGAGGGTCTGGACACAGCGCCCCGGAGGCAGAGGACAGGTTGTCCCAGCTTCTGGGGCCTGCTCCGCTCCTTTGATCAACTGTACCACCACTACCAATGCCTACAGTTCATCCCGGTGGCCCTATCTCACATGTGCAACCCATGACCCTCCCACCTCCACATCGGCACCAGCATATCTGGAGGGCCTCCCTGGTTTCTTCCCCATCTGCCAGGGTGGACTTGTGAGGGAAGCAGGACACCAGCAGGACAAGCCGGTGTGACTCGGGAGAGCTCAGCACCCTGCCCATCTCTGGATTTTAGAGAGAAAGCCTTGTTTCTGGCCCTGTAAACTGTTCATCCTGCAGTTGCTGGCGTGCTGCCCACTGTGAGGTCCCCGATACCCCTGCCCAGAGGCGGTCACCACCCAGCGTGAGGTTGGGCTGCAGGCTCCAGCAGTACCTCCACCAGCCCGTCAGGCGAGGAGCTGGGGCTGTCTGCCAGGGGTTTCCCGAACCCGCTCCTACTTGGACAACAGGATGCAGTGGTGCCCTTGTGATGAGGGTTTGGGAGGGGGAGGACGGCTGACCTGTGCTTCCACCCCAGAGACCTCTCTCAGTCAGAGACGCCATGTGCACGCACGCTGTGTGGTGGCAGGCACAGACACCGTTAGCTCCGGCATAGAGCAGAGACGCAAGCAGCCGCCACCACGGACTGCTATTTCTGCCAGTCCCCTGGCCAGTGAGGGCTAATTAAAGCCAGGGGGGCCCTGCCTGCCCAACAGGTCAAGTCCCCGCTCCCAGGCAGGGACAGGCCAGTGACTGCCCTGCCAAGAGCAGATGGGATGCTGCACTGAGCCCTGCAGGACTGCGCACGGGACCGTGTCCGGTCCATCCCTGGCTGGGATTCAAGGCTTTAATCTACGTGACAATCCTCAAACAGAAATAGCCCCCAAACCACTGAGAGCTGGAGAGATTTACGGTATGGCCTGGATCTGTCCAGGAAATGACTAATGGTTCTTCCTTCGTCCCTCCCACCCTCAGGCCGAGGGACTGCCCAAGGCAGGGAACAGTGAGAGCCCGACTGTGCCAGGGCGGCCGGCCCCAAGCAACAAGCCCAGCTGGAGCAGCATCTGCTGCAAATGCCCTGAGCCGGCAGCGCAGGCCAGACAGGCGGGGAAGGATGTATCCACAGACCTGGAGCTTTGGGGTCACAGGAGGAGTCTAACGGGTCCTGGAGCATGAGCACCACAAGTCCATGGCAGTAGCCCCAAAACAGAAATCATGGCTTGATCATGACAAACAATGAGATCAGCCCAGGAGCAATGAGGCTCCTCCTTTCCTCCGATCCACACTTGCACCCCCGGCTGGAGAGCTGCAGGTCCCGTCTGCCCACTGCCGCTTCACAGAGGGAGGGAGCAGGAGGCTGCCCTGTCCCCTGCACCCTGCGCTGCCGTTGCCCGTGGTCTCACAGCATCGCCCTGACACGGGTCAAGCCTTTGAGCCCGGTCGGGAGGACACGGTGCCAGTACAATTTCAGTCATCCCCAACCAGTCCCTTTTGAAGGTGTGACAAAACATCCCTTCCCAGCAGCAAAGCAAGCCAAAACCGTGCCTGTCCCACAGCAGTTCTCCTGCTGTGTCTCCCTGGGGTCTGAGAGCGGCTCTCCCATGGGGCAGAGGGGCAACAGGAGACGAGACCGGTGGTGTGGGAAAGCCTCCTGCTCCTTGGAGCACACGGCACTCCCTACCCTGCGCCTGTCCAGGCCCCAGGTAGTGGCGCATCAAAACTGCAGCTGCGCAGAGCACATGCCGGGGCCGAGCAGCTCCCAGGTCTCAGGCGAAGGGATGCAGGCTTTGAAGCAGACAAGGCCACCTGGCAAAAGCGAGGGCGGCAGGGAACAGGCTGGGCTCCGCGGCTTTGAGTCAGGGACACCAGGGATGAGGTGGGGCTGGTGAGGGGAACAAGTGGATGAAATGGCCGTGAGTCACAAAGAGCCGGAGCCGCCAGCTGAGGTGTCTCACAGCACAAGAGACAAAGGAGTAAGAGTGGTCCGGAAGGGAGACACTGTCGTGGTTTAACCCCAGTCAGCAACTAGGACCACACAGCCGAACACTCACTCCCGCCCGAGCAGGGTAGGGAGAAGAGGGAGAAAAAGGAGGGGAAAACGGGGAAAACAAAAAAACCCAACCATGTGGGTTGAGATAAAGACAGTTTAATAGAGCAGTAAGGGAAGAGAAAAATAATAATGATAGTAATGGTAAAAGAATATACCAAATAAAGTGATGCAACACAATTGCTGTCACCTGCCGATGATCGGTTGCCCAGCCCACCCCACGCGACGATGCCAGATTCCTGCCCCCTGACGAACCTCCATTTATATACTGAACATGATGTCTGTGGTATGGAATATTCCTTCAGCCGGCCCGTCCTGTCTACGCTCCCTCTCAGCTTCCACGGGAAGCTGAAAAAGTCCTTGACTTACTATAAGCATTACTTAGCAACAACTAAAACAACGTGTTATCAACATCATTGTCATACTAAATCCAAAACACGGCAGCTACTATGAAGAAAATTAACTCTATCCCAACTGAAACCAGGACAACAGCAAAAATATCTGCGGCACAGAGGGACAGAGCGGGGAGCACGGCAGGGCTGAGCTGGGAAGGCAGCAGCCATGGCCTGCACGTGGCAGAGCCACACCGAATGGCTCGAAGCCGAGAGAAGAAACCTGCAGCCACACGAGTGCGGGTCCATGGGGCCTCTCCCAGTCTGCCGCCAGCAGCGCGCGGGGTCCCGGGGGACAAGCGAGGGTGGCACAGCGTCCGGGGAGGCTGGCACAGCATATGGCCAGGCCCCGAGGAGTGCCCAGCACCCCGCGGCGAGGGGCCGAGGGCAGGACAGGGACAGCGCACACCCTTGGCAGGACTCCATCACAACCCATGCAGGACCCCGAGCACCCGTGGTCTCAAATCTCGACAGCCGATGCCCCAGCGGAGGAAGTGGGGCAGAGGGAAGCTGGGTCCGTACGCAGACGCTGCGGACACGCGGCTGGGAGACGGGCTGATGAAGAGCCATGTCGGAAGTGCTGGGCCTGGGATCGCTCCCCGAGGCTGGGACGGGCAGAGCCACGCAGACACGGTGGCGCAGGGGACTGGCTCTGCCTGCCGCTCGGTTGGGCCTGGAAGCGGCGGAAGGCTGGGCGCAAAGCGAGCTGTCACCACCGCTGTTCAGCTGCCGCCACGGGCTCGGCGCTGCAGCTGGGCCTGATCTTTATTAGTGGCTCAGAAGAAGGGATCAAACAGCACCTTAATGAAATGCGGTGTGAAACTGGAAGGAGGCAAGTGAAAAGGCCCTAAAGAGATTACAAACAAGACCAGGAGGAACACGAAGTTCTTCTTGGAAAAATGCTCGTCGTAAGGAGATAAATCATCAGAAATACAAGCGACACATGGTCTGACTGCATCCCGTGGGCACGCATCCACACAGAGGCGGGCAGACCCTGGCACAGATGGGACAACACAAGACACACACTAGCGTACGCCCTCGCGTGCAGCAGAGCAGCAAGACCTCCCGCAGCTGGGGCAGGCGCCTACACCTGCACCTTCACGGAGACGGCAGGGACCCGCGAGCCACAGGAGGCCTGGGGACAGCACAGAGGAACGCTCTGGATGCGGACCCATCTACCCCCAAGCGCTGGGGAAGGGTCCTGAGCTCTGCCCGTCACCTCTCCGGAGCCGTGTCCGTGCCATGTGGGCAGGAGTATGCCTCGCTGGCAGCGGGCAACATTCTGCACAAGATCCCCCAAATGCTACAGCTCTCCTCCCGACATGCGCTGCCGCAGAGGGGCCTGGCTCACACCCGCCAATGTGCCGCCCGCCGCGCGGGGATCCAAACGCGAGCAACGCCACCGCCGTCCCTGCGTGTTGCCTCAGCCAGCACCACTTCAGCTACCCTCAGATCCCACCCTGCGGTGACAAACCCAGCACGCCGGGATCTGTCCCTTAAATCAGTCCTGCAACCAGTGCGTCCCAGCGGGCAGAGGCGGCTCTGGCTTGTGGCCTCTCGGGGACAAACCTCCCTCCGCCCAGCGGCACCCATCGGAGCTGTGCCTGCCGTCCGCTGCCTGCAGTTCTGTTCAACTACTGCCATTCACTGATTTTATTTCTTTCCTTTTTTTTTTTTTCTGTCTTGTTATTTCACTAGGGGGAGAAATTAAATGCTCCAGAGGGTAATTGTCAGGATTGTTCTTGCTTTTTTTCCCAGTCTTCTGGTACCTCATTAGTTCCCAATAATGTTTAAGACACAACTGTGAATGGTTGGAAAAATGCACTGGCCACCCCCACCCCCCGAACTCGGTTACAGACTTGCAGAGTCATTCACATTCATTTTCTCTTATTAAATCAACTTTTCTGCTGAGGAAAAAAATCACTTATCTTGAAAGAAGATACAAGTTGAGTATCTTAGAAATTATAATCCAATGAGTCTTATTCTAACACCAGGAAAAACGGATGAAAAATCATCAAAGCGAGTTATAAAATCTTTCAAAAAGATTTTATAGTGACAGGAACAAATCAGTAATGCCTCCATCAAAGAAAGTCACGCCTCGCTGGTCTAGCAGAGCTCCCTGCACGTGCCACCAGGAGCACCAATAACTGAAACCCAGAGCAGAGCAGTTCCTTTGGATATCCAAATACTCTGCCACAGCCCTCACGAGACGTTGTGAAGTGTAGCGACCTTTACCTCTTACACCGTTAGGAAGAGGGCTCCCAGATGTCCTGCCCCACTCTCCACTATTCCCGGTGTTACGGAGTCTAAGCCACCTTCCCTGCCGTCCCCCACAAATCCCACCATCAGGGGCAGCCATGCCATGGGGATCATCCCACACTTTACTGCTGAACACTGCTCTGGCACCTTTGGAGTCCTCCATCGGGGCTCCAGGTCCCCCCTGAGTTAGAAATAGCACAGAACCATGGCCGTCACTCAGCATATCGCTGAACCACTCCTCTGGAGGGAAGGCATCCATCCCTGGCAAATGTGCAGTGCGTGTTTCCACCATCACTGCAGTCGTGGGATCTAGAAAGGTGCAACAGGCGAGACCTGAAGACGACAAGCATGCCCAGGGCATGAGAAGAGCGGGAAGAAGAAAGCAAGGCACGCCGCAGCAGGGGCACCAGCTGGAACTGCTCCTGAGATGGGGAAGGGGGCACCTCCCTGGGGAGGAGGGAAGGTGCTGCCCCTGCGTCTGGTGGCAGGGTGAAGGGCAGGTTGCTGCAGCCAACGGGAGCCCAGAAACGGGTGAAAAGACCTGTGGCCGTTGTCAGCATGGGCACCAGCTCCTGCAGCCTGGGCTGAGAGCCCAGAGCTGTGCAGACCCGGCACCGGGTTGTGGGAGGGTGGGAGGTTGCTCTTTCCATCCTCGGGGACAGGGCTGGTGGCACTCCAGGTGCCATGTCCGAAATCCCGGTACCAAACTCCTTCCTCCAGGTCTCCTCTGACTCGCTCTTCTCTTCCTGGAAAGCTGTTTCAGACCCTTCTTTACTGTGATGGTTAGAAATGGCCTAATTTCTAGCCCACACATTCACGGCTAGTTTACCCTACTCTTGCGTCAGCATTGTCTGTTAGCCTGTGCAGCTCTTCTCTCCTCCTTTGTTTATGTAAGTATTTATATACATATCACAGGCAGCAATTAGATCTGCACTCAGACTTCACTTTGCAGGCTAAACAAGTGCCACTTACACGGTCTGCTCTGCACGGCAGACCCCTTCCCCCGGGGACACGCTCGGAGGGACTGACAGCCTCAGGAGGGGCCTCGGTCACAGGGACCCGTCGCAGGTTGAATTCATAGGGACACAAAATAATGCACTTCCAAAGGAGTCTTGTGCGTGTCTCGTGCCTTTCCAGGCTCCAAAACCCTTGTCACCCAGAACGCGCATGGCAGGCAGGTCTCAGCTCCCACCCCAGCAGCAGTCCCACGGATGCTAACAGTCTGCTCGGGAGCACTGGAAACGAAACAAGGATAATAGCAGCTGACACCTCGACAGCAACAGCAACGATCTTTCCAGAATCCAGGCAGATCTTACAAGTCTCAGCATGGGAGCAAAGCAGAGCTGCACACCTGCATCTTCCTCTGCAGAGGTTGTTGGTCACAACCACCTGAGAGGGTTAACCTGCACCCAGCCAGGCTGTCTTGCGGAAACCTCCAAGCACCAGTCCACCACAGTGAGCGATGAATCCTGCCTGGGACGGGCAGTTTTCCCTGGCCAGCTAAGGGTTAAATTCCCTTCTCTTTCCA
>NW_009647415.1:379155-394938 GCF_000708025.1 Charadrius vociferus
GCCCCCCCCAGCGGCTACCACAGCACCCCATGCTCCGCTCCCGCAACAGCACTGAGCCTGGCCCCGGCTCTGCATGCAGGTGATGTGCAAGCTCCTCGTCACCCCTAAGTCCTCCCAGGGTCATGTTTAACAGCCCTGCCCGGAGCCCCCAGCCCTCCCACGCGGCTGCACGGAGTCAAGCCCTCACCTCAAAGGATCGGGGAGCGTCCGCTTTCGCTTGGCTGGCAATACCCATGGGACACGCAGAGCCGTCCTCTCGCAGAGGCCAGACGTTACTGATTTACCAGGGGCGGCTGCAGCTGCAGCTGGAACGCAGGGTCGATGGTTGCAAGCACTGTGGAAGGCACGGTGGCCCCCGCGGGGGATACAGGGAGCGGGAGGGACTGTGCTGCTCTGCCCCCACTGCGAGGCCTGAGCTCGGTGCCCCGCGTGGGGTGTGGGCAGTCTGCGGCTCCCACGGGCCAACTTCCCACTGACCCAGCGCTGGTCTTTGGTGTCCTGCCAGCTCCGTGCCTGGGGGTCCCAGGCAGGGTCCTGCCCAGAGCCAGGGCTCCACGGTGACGGGTCTGTCCTCGTTGCTTATCTGGGCACAAGCAGGTCAGTTGGCCCCGCTGTTTGCCATGGCTCCGTCCCAGCCCCACGTGACAGGTAGCACAAAGCAGTCTGTTCCAGCCCAACCTTGTCCTTTGCCACCGCTGCCCGTGTCCTCCAGCACCGACCCACGCAGGCAGGGGCAGGGGCAGGGGCAGGACTGTGCTTACTGTGGCCCTGGACTGAGTGTCGGGACGCAGAGCTAACGAGGAGAGGGAGCGGGAGCAGTGCTCATTGATCAGCCTGCGTGCGGCCACAGTGTCCTACAGCGCCTGATGGGTAATTCTCCTGCCAATTGATTTTCCCTCTCCCCATTTGCCAGGGTTAGTGGGCCACTGGGGATGTGCGGATGATTAAAGGGCAAGTCCCGCAACGCACTGCTCTCAGGAGCAAACCCGCTGCACCAGCGCTCGGCTTTCCCAGGGCGATGGCGGAGCAGTGCTGACCCCAGTGAGGGGCAGCGGGATAAGGAGCAGCATCCTATGCCCACACAGCGCAGGCCCGGGAACACCAGGGCTCATCTGTGTCTCTGAGTGTCCAGAAAAGAGGTAGGGGTACCCCCGAACTCCCCCAGCACGGGGGGACAGCTGCAGTGCACGGCTGGTGGCAATTTGTAGGGAATCCTGTCTGCAGAGTTCTGGGGCAATAGTCTTTGGCACGGGGTTCCCAAGGGTTGTCCTTAAAAGTCGTCCTGGGGCCCCGTGGCCCTTCACCACCTGCCTATGTCCACTGAGCACCGCTGCAGGAGAGGAACTCGGTGCTTGGCCACCAGCAAGTGCAGTGCCGCAATACCGCAGGAGCCGATTCCCCACCAGCCCAGCCCTGGGGCAGCCCCGCTCGGCCAAAGCAGAGGCTTTCGGCTCACTCCTGCCACTGTCCCAGCTGGAGATGACTCTTCATGCCAACAGGACAAACAGTGGTAATCCCTGCCCCAAAACACGTATGCTTCCTGAGGGTCACAGCCTTGCGTGGACTCCCGGCTGCCTACCTCCCGCCGGGCCGTGCATCCCCAGCTCCAGAACATGGCCGCACCGCCTGCCCCACCACCCTGTGGGGCACGCAGGGCTGCCCCCCTTGCAGGAAGGAGCCAGACCCCCGGAGGTGGGCTGATGGGCCGCAGAGCTCCCTGCCAGCCTGCGCAGGGCAGAGCAGGAGCCAACAGCGCCAGTCAGGCCCCCCGGCACCCACGGTGCAGGAGCAGCCCCCACCGGCTGGTCCCAGCCAGGAGGAAGGAGCACAGGCCAGAAAACCTTCTGTCTGTCCCCGCAGTCCCCACATGGGGTACAACGTTATCTGGTGCCAGGCACTGGCCACACAGCCCTGAGGGCGGCTTGGGGCAGCACGGCCACTGCCAGGCTCAGCCCTGCCCACTGCCTGGCCATGGACCCCCATCCCTTGGCGAGCTGGGCGGGCAGGACAGTGGTCTGGCGGGCAGGACAGTGGTCTGGCGGGCAGGACAGTGGTCTGGCGGGCAGGACAGTGGTCTGGCGGGCAGGACAGCACATGTGTGCTGAGGCCACACAACACAGGCGTTTCTGCAGCAGTGCTGGGACAGTGGTTTGGTCCTTGCCCCCATCCCTGTGCACTTATGTCCACCCCTGGGCTGGACATGCAGACACACGGGCAGCCCATGCTGCCAGCTGGCCCGGGTTAAAACCAAGCCCATTTTGTCCTGATGGCCTTTAGCAGGAGCAGCTCACAGCTCTAGCTGTTCCTGTAAAGCAGAAGTGGCAATGAACAACACCACAAGAGCAGGAATTCTGAGAGGCTGGGGTGGAAAGTCGGTAATCCAGCCCTATCAGCCTGCACACACAGCCCTGGACATATGTGTGGCCTCTTAAATCCAGATTTCTGTCCCACACCCACCTCCCCGGGGTCTGCTGTGTGCACTCTGGCTGCTTCCCCACCCTCTCTGCGACAGAGAGCTCCTGGTCTTGCACAGAACAGTTAATTCTCAGGCAATTCTGGGTTTGTACCATCCCAGCCTCAATCCTTGGCCTCCATGCATCCTTGACCGCTCCTCGGGAGAACATCTCTGGGGGGGACTCCAGGCTGCCACAGCACCAGCAAGACGCAAGCGGCTGCCCCGGGCACAGTCAGCACCACCGGGACACTGCCCACGTGGGGACAGTCCCTCCTCGAGGCTCCCAGCCTGGGCTCACTCCAGTACCAATCCGGAGTAAAGAACCACTTCCCAAACATCCCCTTTCCCTCTCAGACTGACCCATGTCTCAGCTCTCCCCAAGCTCTTCTGCATCAGAGATGGGGCAAGTCCCTGTTGGTTCCTGCCCCGCAGCCCCCTGACGTGTCTGTCCCAGTTCCCGGCAAAGCATCAGTGACCGCAGTCCCTCCTCCCGGGCTGCCTTCACCCTTCCCATGCAGCACACGCTCCGAGTCAGCCCCACGGGTCACGCAGCACCCCAGCCTGTCCCCACAGGACCCCCCTTCAGGGTGCACATGGCTGAAGGGAGGAACAGAACCTGGGGAAGGGCAGAGGTGGCTGAAGACTTTGAAGCCTGCAGGACCTATTCCCCTGCGACACAGCTGGGATCCACGGGCTCCGTGTGCTGTGGGGGCACCTCACAGCAGCTGGCACCACTAATGCAGGGCTCCAGGGATGTGGCGACTGCTGCTCTCATGGGGAGGGTGTCCCCAGAGCCCCGTCACCACGCAGGGCCTGTCCCAAGCCTGTCCCAACAGGGGTGTCTGCAAACGGCAGGTCCTTCCCTGCTGGGCATGGAGACCCAGGCAGGGACAGTGTACAGCCGGTCCATCCCGGGCCCCTTGGGGTCTGCAAAGCCCACGGCCCGTGGGGCAGCTCAGCACCAAGAGCTGCCCATGCAGCCTCTCCCGCCCTGGGAAGGCATCTCTGGTGCAGGACCACGGGATGGTTGTAATGAGAACAGCCTCACTAAGAAAAACCGGGTATCCTGGGGGCTTTGCACACTCCCCCCGCAGTAACTCTGAGCACGAGCGGTGCGTAGCCATAGGAACATCACTTAACACAGTCACCTTGGTAACCACAGCTACACGCTCTCACGCAGCACGTGCGAGGCCCTGTGCACCCCAGTCGGGGTCCCCAATCCTGCACCCACGTTGCAGCCCACCGCCTGCCCAGTCAGCAGGTCCTGCTGCCGTGCGGGACCAGCAGGGACAGGGACGGACCTCTCCTCACTGCCAGCACCGCACCATCCACAGCACCATGAGAGCAATTGGAAATCACCGCCAAGACCAGAGCAGGGAATCAGTCCCTTCCAGAGTCCCATGGACCAGCCTGGAGGTGTGCACCGGACGGACTGGCATCTCCTCCCAGCCCACAAGTCACTGAACCCGCATCAGCTCCTCATGCGGAGGCAGAACTTAAGGACCCCCCCATACACACTCCCAGCCCATCGATGCAAAGAAGAACACGCATGGGTCAGACACAGGTGAGGACACAGCCAGGAGGAGCAAGAGCCTGGAGCCTGCCCCACTGTGGACCCGCTGGCAGAAAGCACATCTGCCTCCCTCCATCTCCCCACACCACCACTGGGCACAACTGCAGGTAAGCACAGCCCAGGAAGGTGGCACAGCCCAAGGAGAAGTAAATCCAAGCATTAGGTTCCCACACTTCCCACCCTCATCTCAGCAAGCACCTCCGTGTCCCTGCACGGTGGGCAGCGGGCACAGACGCACAGCAGCACAGCCAGGTGAACGCCCAGCCCCTCGGTGCGCGCGGGATGCCGTGGTCCAGGCTGACCCATCTTGCCATCCCGCACAGCCGTAGGGCTGCACAGACGTCAGGACTGCCCTGTTGCAATCCTGCGCAGCTCCCCCACCCTCCTGGCTCCAGCTTAGAAGGAGCACGACACAGCAAGAAGCAAGAAACCAGAGGACCTCCAGGAATTACACAATCCACAAAGCAACCTGGACAGCCCTGCTGCTGCCAGGACCTTCTGCCCCCTCATCATTGCCACCAGCGAGGTCCCGTCACCACCCTCTCGCTCAGTCCCTGCACCGCCCCAGCACGGCGACTCTGCAGGCGCCCGGCCTCCCCACCAAAGCCCCCCAGGCCCCAGCAGCAGAGCACGGGGTCAGGGCTGCCCGTGCTGACCCCACGTCACAGGAGTGTGTACCTGACCTGGTCCCAGGGACTACGTGCTGCCCGGTGCAGACACTATCCGGAGCTGGTGTCGGGGTGGCGGCCGCCCCAGAAAAACATCCTGCCGCTGCAGGAGCCCCGAGCGCCCACTGACCAGCCAGCCGCAACACACCGCTCAGCTTCTCCCGCTTAGCCCTTAGGTAAGAGGATAAGGCTGCCTCCATCTGTTTGTCTGGGACTGAGACGCTAATCGCCTCTCCGGCGTCCCTCCCCTGCCGGCACCCCTGCCTCCAGCCCCGTCCCACCTTGCAGAGGCAGCACAGGGCAGAGCTGCTGCACCCGCAGGAGTTGGGGAAGAGGTTCCAGGCAGCAGCCGCCCGGGCAGCCACGGCGGGGACAGAGCGGAGCAGGACTGAGCCGTGCTCCTGACTCAGCCATGGCCTCCCACGGGCGCTGAGAGTCCTCCCCGTGTCCCACAGACTTGGGCTCCTGCTGGAGCAGGGAAGGATGGTCCTTCCCCTTCAGGGCTGGGAACAAAGCCCTGCAACAGGGATTGCCTTCACCAAGCCCAGCTCCACGGGGCCCCCCTCCCACTGGGATCTGCTGTTCTGCTGCAGAATGAAGAGGACCAGGTCAGAGCGCTGCCTTCTGTGGAGCGGTCTGCTGCAAGTCTTCAGAAATGATGCTGCCACAGCAATTGGATTCGGGCCCTGCAAGTCACGGATGTGCTCTGGGACCAGGTAGGGCTGACTTCACTGAGCACACAAGCCAGTAGAAGAATAGCTTGGAGAAATGCCCACATCTCAGTACAAACACAATTCATCCCCACCGCACTTATTCCAAGACTGCACCTGCCCTGAACTGGCAGCCGGCGCTGAGACCACTGGCACAGCCCAGCGGGGAAGCACCGCTGGCAGCACAGCAGCTCCCCAGCCCTCAACCGCCTGGCATGGCACGGCACAGCACGGCACGGCACGGCAACACCCCTGTACGGAAACACGCAGCGCAGCCCACGCAGCGCAGCCCACGCAGCGCAGCCAGCCCCTGCACGGAAACACGCAGCACAGCCCACGCGGCTCAGCCCACGCGGCGCAGCCAGCCCTGCACGGGCAGCCTGGGTTATCTGGAGGATTTACAAGGTGAAGTGGCAACACATTTCAGGGGTCCTGGAATGAAGCTGCAGGCTCTGAAAAGAGCCTGCTGAAACCAGAAAAAGCACCCACTATTCTTGTGCATTAGCATTTTATGTTTCCTTTGTTCCATCTTCTGGTTTCCAAGCCTTCACCCTGAAGTTTGACATACGCTGCTTGCTGCGCACCGCAGCTCAGCCTGCCTAGCGCACAGGGAGAAGGGGCTGGCTGAGGCTGGAGCTTTCTGAGCCCCAGCCCCACCAAGGTGTCCGCATGGTGTGCACGGGGGTCCCTCGCTTCTCAGCTCGCCCTGCCCTGGGGTGGGACATGGCAAACATCTGCAGTGAATGGGGTTGGCAGGTCACAGCCAGGGGACAGGGGCAGAAGCTGGAGTCCTGCTCCCCTGCACGTCCTGCACTGTTTGCACCAATGCATGGTGAACAGTAGGTGGGAACACGCTCTCAGGGACACGCTCCAGCTGTGCACACCTGGAGTGGGAACAGCATCAGCCAGATGCTCCGTTGGCAGTAACGGCCCGGTACTGAACCAGGCAGGGGCTGGGGGCCACGCTGGCCACCAAGAAACCCCCATGGAGAGGGAAGAGAGGCTGCTCAGAGGAGCACGCAGAGGCCAGGGCAGTGCACGACACAGGGCAGGAGACCGGGCGTAGCATCAAGCAAAGAACATAAGGCAGGTAGGGGACAGACCAGCTCCAGATCATGGGCAGATGTTTTTCACTCACCATCTCCCAGGGACATCTCTCCCTTACCTTTCCCCAGCTGCGTCTTGCAGCTCGAGCTGCTTCTCCACCAGCTGTGGGCAGTAGCTTCCCCGCTCCCCTCTCCCATGTTGTCCCTTACGCTTCCCTGTCCCCAGCGTAGCTCTTGCTGCCCTTTTCTCCCTCTGTGCCAGGCTCCGGCCCTACCACAGCCACAGCAAGCAGCCGCTGCATCCCTCCCTGCCCACATCCATTCGGCGCCCTGGGAGGATGTATGTGATGCCCTTGGCCCGGCAATCCGGGGCAGGCGCACCCACCATTGCTTTGATTCCCTCTGTGGGACATGAGCTCTGGCACACACCAGCAATGGTGCTGCAGGTTCGCTGTGCACGTCTGGAGCTGGCTGGCCTCACGCCACGGCCCTGCAATTCCCCTCGTGCCAGCCTGACAGCAGCCACGGCACCAAAAAGCACCAAAAGCCTAAACGACTCAGTGTGGCCAAAGAAAATGCTTTTCACAACGTGCTGCACATTTGCACCCAGATCACATCAAGACCTTGCCCTGGTCTGTAGAACACGGTGCATGCAGCACCCGGTCCGTGAGCACAGCCGTGGGGTGACATGATCACCAGCCACACCAGCACTGAGTATGGGCGGCACTTGCAAAGGGTCCGGTATCCTCAGACAGGGCAGGAAAAAGCCCCATTGCATGAGGCAGAATCTGAGCAGCCAGGGCTGGAAGAAGCACCCACACCAGAGTGATGTCCAGGAACCCTCCTGTCCTCTGAGACCAGTGGTGCTTTCCCCAGACACAGATCCCGGATCCCAGCTGGATGGACCTGGAGAAAACCCATCAGAGAGGGCACCCTGGATCCCAGCTGGACGGGCCCAGGCTGACCTGGTTCCCCAGTCTCCCTCAAGACCTTTCTTCTTGATGCCTCCTCAAAGCACATCATGTAGTAATGACCTACCCCTGACGCATAACTGCTTCTGCATCGCCTGTAGCCTGCCTGAATGCGTCCTGTCCCCTCCAGCCTGAGCTCAGCCGTCCTTTCCCAGCCCTCACAAGCCCCATTTCAGCCCTCAGCTCTCCACGCAGCTTCCCCTGAGCATCACAGCCAGGTCCCCATCCCCACTGCCCCAGACAGGCCACCTCCTCCTGGGAAAAGGCCCCCACCAGCCTGAGCCCTCTCCCCACCAACTTTCTTCAGGAGGCCAGGGCGTTTCTGAAGGCAGAAAGGGAAGGACAGAACAATGCTTACCTGAAATGACTGTCACGGGCACAGGGTCACAGCGCTCCCTCTTCATCAACCTGTGAAAAACAGAGAGCAAGGACAGCGTCAGTGCAGTGCACCGCATGCAGGGCCCCTGGGCACGCTGCACCCATGCAGACACCAGATTCCGCCTTGGGACATCGGGGAGGTGTGGAACCCACAGGGCTGGGAACAAGAGCACCCCCAGAGCAAACCTCCTACAGGACACTGGGGAGAGACGTAAGGTCACCTACAGCTTACACCAACGCCTGCCGCCCTGCCACAGCAGAGCGTCCCTGGCCTCCCTGCACAAGCAGGAGCACTGCGCCCTGAACCCTCCTGCCTGCGTGGGGCCATCCTCACCCCGCGGGCAGGCACGTCCGCTGCCCCTGAGGAGAGCCACAGGGGCTCTGCCCCTTGCCCAGGCTGGAGGACTGGCAGCTCCCTGCCTCCGTGTGCCCCACAGCACGGCTCGGCGAGACCATGTGCGAGGGCAATGCAGCTTCCCGAGGGAACAGCCAGTGCCCGAGTGCCAGGTAAGGTGGACACAGCCACCCTGGGTCAACGGGGATCCTCATGCACCTCTCCCACCCTGGGTTGGAGGGGTCCTTGAGCACCTCTCCTACCCTGGGTCATCACTCCCTGGTGGGGTCCTGGCCAGGACGCAGCCTGAGAGCAGAGGCAGGCTCAAGCTGAAATGCCAGCGATGCAAAGGGTCAGGTCCTCCACAGGGTCAACCTTCTTGTTCAGGACAAGAGACAGGGGACCAGGGCCCAGCTGCGCCCACCTCCAGAAGATGACAGGGCAAGAGGCCCAGGCCAAATTCCGGAACGGCTACAGGCAGCCAGGAAAAGAGAAAAGGGTATCCATAATGCCTCTGCTCTCTTATGGGCTGGAAATGTGCATGCTCTCTCTCCTTGCTTCTCATTAAAGATCCTTTCTGGGTGAGTGGCTGAAATGGCTGCTCTGTTGTAGAAAATTAAAAATGTATGACTTGGGATTTCTTGGAGCAGGCCTGTTGTGCAGCTGCTGGTGTCAGCAAGTGCAAGGTGCTGCGGGGGGAAGGGGCCGCCGCACAGAGCCTGTTTCTGCAGAGAGGTCGCGGTGCGCCACGTGGGCAGCTGGGGTGCCACCAGGCTTTAAACGTTTTGTAAGACATACTCCAGCCTCCACTGGCAGAAGGATCACAGATACTGTGATGCACCTGGAAAACTTAGCGGCTATTGTGTGCCTCTCTGTAAAATGACGCTGCTGAGGTCCCAGCGGAGCGGTAGCACGATGCTCTGGACACAGCTGCCACCGGCCCATTGACTCCTCTCTTGAGAAAAGCTCACAGGACACCTGTGCCGTGAAAACAGAGGAAACCTACCACAGCTGTTTATGTAGGACCTAAACAAATTAGCACAGGACACATGTGCATCCTGCTTGGACATTTAGTGACCACAGCGAACTGAGTCTTTCTCCCATCCCTTAGCACTGGGAATACCGAGACGGAGCAGGGCAGGCGGTGGGGCAGGGCACTGCCATGCCTGCAGGGACATCGACCCTCGGCAGGCACAGCCTTGCAGGGCTGAGGGAGAACACCCCCGGCACAGGGTACCACAGGCTGGGACACCTACACAGCCTCCCTCACACCCACACACTATCCAAAATCCCTCGCTGCAGCACGGAGCGTGGTCCAAAGCCAGGCCAGGGCACAGAGCAGCCCCAGCCCTCCCACCCCACCACTGTCAGTGGACTTGTTTGCTGCAATTAAGAAGCTCGCACGAGGGGGTGGGTTGTGTGGTGCCACACAGCGAGAACTCCCTGTCCACCAAAGGCATCTCTGGCAACTCGTGCCCCCAGCTCTCTCCGCCGCCTCCAGACAGCCTCATCCCAGGGATGCGGTGGGTTTGGGCTGGAGCCACGCAGCACGGCTACAACGACGCGTCACCAAAGGCAGCACAACCCAAACACCCCATCATACCTGGAGGCCCAGCTCCACACCCTCTGGGCTAACCAAACCACACACACGTAGCAGTCATCTGGAGAACAGGAGCCTTCCCCAGATGCACACCAAGGCCCCAGGCTGCGATGGCGGCTGGCACAGCCCCGGGGAGCGGAGCTGCGCTCCCCTGGCAGCACCTCGTCCCGAGCCAGCCAAGCACCGGCTGCCCTTTACCACCACCCCTGGGCATGGCAGGGCTGGGGCAGCACCGGGAGCCAAAAGGGCAGCAGAGCACATGGGGAATAAGTGCCTGCACAGCCATCATCCTGGGCACAGCCCCACACGTCTAACAGGAGCGGGACTGGGCACCAGGGCTCCCCAGGAAAATGAGAAAGCAAGGGGACTCAGAAACAGGAGGCAAGAATGACCAAAGGACAAGGAAAACTGTCATGAAAAGAGAAAGGAAAGAGCACAGATTGCTGCCTTAGAAGGAGGCAAATAAGAAGGGACACAGATAAAAGGCTGTAACATCCTGAGCAGTCTACAGAAAGGAGACGACGCTTCTGCTCTTTTCATCTCACAGCATGAGGGCAGCAGAAAATGTTGTGGGATCTCGCACTAAGAAAAGGAAATACCTCTCCACATCGCCCGTGCCTGGATGGTGTAGCTCACTGCCACAGGAAGCCCTTGAGGACCAGAACGGTGCAAGTTCCCAGCTGGATCTAGAGGATTCTGTGGGTGAGGATACCAACCAAAGTCACCAGCGGCAGCGAGTCTGGGGAGGCTGTGCACCCCCTCCCGCAGGCTCTGCTGCAGCCTGCTGATGGCCGGTGGGATCCCCCCTCAGTGCCGGTGGCTGGTCCCCAGCCCCCCCCCCACACCCCGGGGCAGCGCCAGAGGTGGGCCAGGGCAGTGAGACGGTGCCAACGGGTGGCTCTGGACTGCAGAGGGTCCCCCAGCACCGGCAGCAGCCTCGCTCGGTCCTGGCTCTTCCTCCTGGCTCTCATCCACACTATCTCCATCCCACCCCAACCTCCAGAGGAGGTCTGGGCCAGCAGGACAATCTCCTGGGCTCCTCCTCAGCTGGGCCTCTCGAGCACCATCTTTTCTGTCCTCAGGTGACAAGGGCCCGGTGGAACGCTGACCATGGGAATATACATCCAGTAACGTCAAAGGCACCGATCTGCTCGGGAAGCAGCTCAGGAGATAAATTAAATGCTTATAATATGAGCATCTTCTCCCAACCCTGATAACAGGCAAAGGAGATTTATGAGTTTATTATTGGACCTGATAAATTAAACTCTTCACAGAAGAATAAATTATGCAGATGATCTGCGATGTATTTAGACTGCAGCTTGCACACTGCCAGGATCCAAGCCCTCACAGTCCCTGAGGATCCTGCTGTCTGTGGAGCCAGAGGGGCCTTGTTCAGACTAGCAGGGAGAGCTCCAGGGAGGCTGTTATTCCTCTTGCTCATGAATGGCAATTCTGCCTTTCGCCTTTTGCTTGTCTAAGTCTGACTCTTTTATCACAAGTGTCCAGATTCCCTGCTCTTCGTTCAGCTTCTTCCCTTTCTGGGATAAGAGGCAAGGACTGCAGACTTGCAGTAACAGCAGCAGCTGGTCCCCAGCAGTCTGACAAACACGACACGATCAGAAATGACAAATCAGTAGAAGTAAAACTGTCCCCAAGACAGAACTGTGAGCTGGGGAGCATCTGGAGACTGCTATCTCAGGAGGGTTGTGGGAATGCCTCTCTGCCCAGAGGGATGTCTATGGGGTTAAGATATGGCAGATGGGACACACACAGATGTCTGTGATCAGGGTTCATACAGAGGGGATGTGCCTGTTTCTGCCTCCTGTGGTGTCCCGGGGCTCTTACCCCACAAAGGGCCAATGCCGCTTGGTCCCTCTCACACGCATCGTCAAGGAGTCCATTCCAGCTGCCCCAGACAAGAGATGCTTTCTTGCGTTGTCAACCCTTCCCCAGCAATAGGGCAGCCACAAACCCGGGCTAAGGGCTGCAGTGCCACGAGCAGACACCACTGCACACCTCTGTGCAAGCCCAAGGCCAGCCACTGCTCTGGCCACACCGCAGCCAAACCGCCACCATGGTGCGGCACTGCCTGGCCCAGCCTGGTCAGGCACAGCTGCTCCACGCGGTCCCCACGGGCCTGCGGGACTCGGGCTGGAGGGGAGCAGACAGTCAGGGCAAGCTTGAGTTTGGCCATCGTGTCCCAGCAGGCTCCTGTCGCAGCTCCAGGGACCTGCGATGCTGCAGAGGAGCAGAAGACATCGAGGCAGAGGTACAGCCTGTGGCCCCCGAGGCCCAGCACGCGATGTCCTGTATCCCCACGCACGCCGGGAGCTGTAGTCCCTTTCTACCAAGGCCAGGAAACATTACTTCATGCTGTAAGGACACATCTGAGCCTCCTTCGGGCAGGGGAAGGTCCCCCGGGCAGCCCTGCCTTCGGACGGCTTCCGCCAGCGCTGAACAATAGCGTCCAGGGCTGAGCACTCGCGGGGCCGCCGCGTTTCCTGCCATTCTTTGCACTCCCCTGAGGATGTCTATAAAAAGCAGAAGAATCCAGACCTGGAAGTCCAAACCACTCCTTAAATAAGCCAGGAGGGGGAGGGAGCCCCGCAGTCGCCGGGGGGCAGCGGCTGCAGGGAGGTGGGACACAGCCCACGACCCATCAGTTCCGTCCTGGGGAGAAGCGCAGCCCTGAACCACGTGGCATCTTCGGGTTTCTCGGTGCGAACAAGGCCCAGCCAACCACCAAACCCACCCCTGCCCACCAAGGTGTCTCTGCTGTTCTAGAGCTTGCAAAGTCACCCACCTTGGCGTGAAAGAGCAACTCAAAGAAGCAGCTCCTTCCAAATGAGCAGCCCCTTAAAGCAGGGGCCGGGCTGGAGCAGCGTCAGGACCGCCATGGAGGGCTCGTGGCAAGTCGAGGCTGTTTGTGGGGCGCACGTCCCGCACACGTCCCGGGGGCTCAGCTCTGCCTGGGCAGGGGCTCACCACAGTGAGAAGCTGGCACTGACGGGGACCATCACCAGCACCGTCCCGAGCTCTGCCCAGCCCCATTGCCACCCAAAGCCACTCATGCAGTCACAGCTGAGCGCATGCAACATGCAGAATCACAAACTCACAGAGCCACTGTCAGCGAGGGAAGAACGCGCTGCCACCAGAGAACTTTCAATATTTAATGATAGAAGAGTCTCCTGATCAACTTGCTTCTTGGGTTACGAAAGTCCCTGTGCCTTCTGCTCCTCCTAACAGATGGGCAGCCTGACTGCTGGAAGCGGCACGGACACCCCATCCCCTCAAAGTCTGGGCTGATCCTGGAGAGACTTTCACAACGCCAGTGCTGCCTCCCCTTCCCACGCTGCCAACGGGAGCCAAGACACTCATGAACCAGAGCTTTTGCCTGTTGTCACAGTTACAGCAGCTCAGCTGCATTTAGGAGTGGGATGGCAATTTACTCTTTGTACTCACTTTAGCTGCACGGCCTCCCCCTGCGCCAGGTCTGCCGTGGCGGAGGGGATTCCCGCCCCACAGCACTGCCAGCCCCACCAGGCTGCCGAGCCCCCGCTGCACCCCGCAGCTCCCGCTCCTCCCGTCCCCGGTGCCACGGGCAGAGCCGGACCACCCTGCAGCTCTGCTCCCTCAGCACGCTCCGGTTCCCCTCGCAGACCCTCCTCGCCCCCACGCAAAGGGAGAGCGGGGCAGGCACCCGGAGCGCTGCTGGGTGAATGGTCCTCCGGATGCGACCTCCTGGCTGTGGCCCATCCCCAGAATGCTCCTCATCCCAAGGGTGGCCGCCAGCAACAGCCCCTCTCCCACGTCCCTGCTGCACGCGTGCCTCTGCCCCGGCTCTCACGGGAGAGCTCAGTCCTACCCAAACACCGCCGCCAGCCTCTGGCCCGGCTCTGTGAAGCCCCACTGCGGCCACGCTCTGTGCTGTGCCCCAGGGCAGGACCAGCTCGCCATCACTCCCGGGCTCCTGCCGTGTCTCCATCGGGAGCCTCATCCCCTCGGGATGTCCCGGCTTCACAGGTGCTTTGCTGTGCTCTGCGGGATGGGAAGGGGGGCCCAGCCTGCCCCCATGTCCCCCTCCCCACGCCACGGCCCCATACGCTGCTCCCCACCGCTGGTACACACGTGCCTCACCATTTGCATGTGCACTTATGCACTCCTGTGCGGAGGCAGCAGTAATAATTTTTAGCTGGTGGAAATCTCGATAGAATATTCTGTAGGGGGCTGCTCGTGTGCCTGTTTGTGTGCACCTCCCGAACACAATAGTGGTTTAAGTGAACAATGCAGTACAAAACACAAACAGTACAGATATGCATTATTCATATCATAATACCAACGCTATTAAGAATACTTAGGTGTTATATGAATATTTAGGTGTTACAAGCTGTACAACAGAAAAAAAAAAAAAAGGTCATTATCTAAAAGAAGGACCTCCTTTGTGCCTTTTTTTGCCCTCAGCCCCTGTTGCCACATACCATATGCCTCACAAGTTTGGCATAGTCAGCAAAATCTATGCAGAGGGCTACCGTGCAGGTGCAAAATGCACAAGAACTTTGCAATGTATGTCAGTGCTAGTATAAAAAGAAAAGACCCCACCATGCCCCCCCAGGCAGGAGTCATCCTCACCCCCCCAAGCCCCACCATGGGCACGCAAGCAATGTGCACGCCACACGCTGCGCCTTGGGCGCAGTCCCAAGGTCTCCAGCTCCCACTCACGCCCTCAGAGTACGGGGTCTTGTGCAGCACCCACATCTGCGAGGGCCGCAGCACGTGCGGCTTGGCCGGCCCAGCAGACACCGGCCAAGAGCAATCGCACATCCTGGGCGAAGGCACTCCCCAGGTGACCCAGCCCAAGAGAAGCCCAGAGCCCTGCAGAGGTCAGTGCCCAAGTCCTCGGCTCCTCTCCTCACAAGCCAAGACTCTGGCACAAACACACAACAGCTAAAAGAACGCCTCGTACGCTAACACCGCAAGACGTTCTCCCACCATAGCTCACCATAGGCACAGTTGCAAAGCCAGCCTCATGTCTGACTGTTTCTCGCAGATGCCTGACAGACGTAACCCTTACACCACTGAAGGCTTTGAGGATCCCTGTCCGTAGATGTCAAGGCAAGAATCGGCAGGTACGGTTGCTGTTTAAACCCTATTTGCTTAAAGCGACTGCTCCCTTCATGCTAGCACCCTGATCTACGCAAGCACCCCCGGGTACTCGTGTGTACCTGTGCAGCCAAACCCACTCTGGAGTCTCGCGCTTCCCTGACCCAGTTTTGGAAGAGTAGGAGAGTGGCAGGCTCTCACTTTTCCAGCCGTTCCCCAAGACATCAGGGACAGGCAAAACTGCAAGCTGATGCCCAGGCACAAGAACACAACCACACAAATCCCATCCACGGGACTGTCCAGCACACCCCGAGCCCAGAGAACAGCCCGTTACCCGCAACAGCCTGGGGTGGAGATGACTTACTACATAAATTGTGCTTACACACAGACAACAGAGCAGACACAAAAATGGTGCGCTGAGCATCACGCATAGGTATGTGCAAAGCCTTGAGGGTCGGTACACCCAATACTGCACAGACACACAAGGACCACAAACATGTACGTTAGAAAAGCAATGGCACATGCTACAAAAGCAATGCCATGCCTTCACCACAAGTCCCTCTCTCTGCCCAAATGCTTCTGGGTGCCATGGTCCCCATCCTCCCATGTACGCTCTGCCAGCGTGCACGCTACCGAAAAGCAGTGCTCCTGTTCCCCAGCACATACACCCATCCACAAACCACGGCCCCTGCTCCCGGCATGTGCGCGTCGCTGCAAACCCCGAGCACATTGTTCACTGCGCATCTCGCCCCTTATCCCCCAAAACAGGCTCCCACTACAGCCACAGCCCCCTCTCCCCACTCCACGTGCCCCACAGCACCCCACAGCCCCCACTCCCCCGCACAGGCACCCCAGTTCCCACCACAGCTCCGGTCCTGAACTGCCGACATCCCAGAGCAAGCCACGGCCCCTCTCCCCAAAACACCCCACCGAAAACCGCCGCCACCC
>NW_009647415.1:396340-400479 GCF_000708025.1 Charadrius vociferus
CCTGCTCAGGCTGCTGTGGCTCCTGGCGCCCGCGGAGCTGGAGCCTGCAGGAAACCCGCGGCCGCCAGCTCAGCCCCTTTCCTGCCAGGAAGGGGACACCCGTGGCCCCGCCAAGGCTACCGCCCCGCGCTGCGCCCTGCGTCCCACCACAGCCGGGCTGAGGCAGCGGATCGGGACGCACAGACGTCCTGGGTCAGGGTCTGGCCACAGGGTCCTGCGTGCACACACGCGGCTGCGTGTGCCTGTGTTTGGGGTGCTGCGGGGTGCTGTGCCTCCTAGGGGGTCTGTGTCATGCACAGCTCCGGGGTCTGAGCGCATCCGCAGGGGTCAGGATGTGCCTCCGCATCCTATCTGGGGAGCCAGGAAACACCTTGCCAGAGCAGAGATTCTCCCTTCCTGTGGGAGCACCGCTGGCCGGGAGGAAACCCTGCCGCAAGGCCGAGAGCAGAGCGCCGGCAGCGCTGCCCGCAGCAGTGCCGGATGTACGGACAGACGGACAGACAGACAGTGCCCTGGCCTGGAGCGCTTGCTGGGGCATACAGTCTGCCCCGGCCAGGCACAGGCGGGACGAGCTCGGGCAGGGCAGAGCAACAGGGGCACGGCGCAGGGCTGAGCCAGCGAGCACAGACCCAGGGCACAGTGGTGCGTTACTCCGCAGCAGCACCCTTGGCACAGCTCGGGGCGAAAGAGGGGTCCTGCGCACCCAGGGGGGACACCCCCTCCCACCCCACCGCCCTCCCTGCTGTGCCCCCATGCACCCCCTGGCTGCCCAGCCTGGACCCCACTCCTGTCAGCGGTCTCCATGCGCGCTGCAGCAGCCACAGTGCACCGCAGGGATGTGTCTCAGTGGGCTCGGCTGAAAGGAGGTCAGGCGTGCCCCCCACGGCCTGAGCCGCACAGCGACATGTGCCCCTGAGTGCCATGTCCCCCTCCAGGAACAGGCTGGACCCTCACCCCAGGCAGCAGCTCTGTCCCCACCTGAGAATTGTCCCACCTCTGGGCAGTGGGAGTCACCCTGCAGCCATCACACCCAGCTGGGGCCAGCCACAGGACAGACAGACCCCTCCAGCCGGCCGCAGGACCTCGCGAGGGTCTTCTCGCCACCCATGGGACAGCTTTCCAGCATCCCCTGCGACCTGCGCTGGCCATAGCTCCTACATATATATCCCTCCTCCACCCTCCGCGGGGAGCTGCAGCCACCAAGGGATGTCTTCCCGCTGCTTCCCAGCTCAGCGTGGCCACCTCAGAGGCTCAGAAATAGTGTCCAGGCTACGTCTGTGCCTTTGGCCTGGATTTGATCAAGATGTTTAGTTGCAATTCTTTGGGTATTTTTTAGCTCATGGAGGCAAACTTCCTGGATTTCCTTCGCAAGCCCGGAGAGCTGAGAACACACTGTTCCTATAAAGCTGACACTTTCCCCCAGTCCCGTGACTCCGGGCATCTTCTGCGTACTGCACTGCTCACACCAGTGCTCACACCAGCAGTTCAGAGCTGCTGCTGTGATACGCTCTGCAGCCCCACGGTGTGAGGAGCAGGTCCCAGCTGTGCAGGAGGGAAGCATGTCCTGGGGTCATAGGAATGGGACCAGACCCCCCCCACATGGCAGTGGGATGGGTACTGGACTCGCAGCCCTAAGACCCCCTTCTCGGCAAAGCGACACGTGAACAGGTCTTGGGGGAGGTCGAGCAAGCAGAGCCTGGCTGCACGGCACAGGCAGCAATTAAACTGTGAGGGACAGGCTGCGGTGGGGTGGTGCAGAGCAGAACCTCCTCCTTTTGGCCAGCAGTCCCCTGGGAGGGCAGAATGGGAGACCCTTTCCCGGGTCTCTCTGAGCTGTGGTGGGGCAGCCCACTCCTGAGCTCCTCCGCATCACATCCCGGGCACAGGGCAGCTCGACACGAGCAGCACCTGGCTTATTGAATGTGGCAGCTCCCCTTGAGACCAGCCAAGCGTGAAATAGAGCCGGTATGAGCTGCGAGAAGAGACATCGCTCAGGGGGGAATAGCCAAAAGTGTGCTCAGCTTAGGGGATCTCTGCGGCAGTCAGCACGTGTGGTGTGGACAATGAGGAACCCTGTGCCAACTGACCCGCGACAGGCGCACAGCTGAATGAGGTGAGCACCTCAAAGCCCGAGGAATGGGAAGCCAGCCCAAACGATGGGAAGCCATCCCTCCTTCTGCCCCTTAGGGAGGTCCCAGCACAGTCCTGTGGAGTGTGCCCACGTTTGTGTCCACACACAGATGAGAAGCTTATGCAGACAACCCTGAACGCCCCCAGGGCCGTGCTGGTCCTTGCTGAGCCTCCGTCCCCAGAGAGGTACGTGGGTATGACACCACACGTGCAAGTGCGTAAAGCAGGTCAGTCCCTCGGTGCGCAAGTCCAGGGGGTCGCACAAGCCCACAAACAGAGCGCTCTGGCTCAGGGAGGTGGGAGTCCCACACGGGGGGCTCTGCAACGGGGCAGGTTGATGGTGGTGCACCCACCCCTGGGGGATACAGGCACACCAGCCCCGGGGAGCAGGTTCAACGGGGCTGGGGGTCCCCACCTGGGGCTGGCACGAGGCAGGGGCTGCAGACCAGGGCTGTGCCGCGGAGCACGGGGCCTCCGTGTGCAGAACAGAGCTCGCTGCCTGCGTTGCTTTCTCCAAAGGTCAGAGAACAAGTGCAATGCAAATGCCGGCGAGTGGGAAGCAGCAGGAAGCCATGTCTCCCAGACGGGAGTGCGGAGCCAGGCGGAGGCAGGGCCCATCTGGTCCCTCCGGTCTGGCAGCCGGGAGGATCGTAGAGACCGTGCAGGGCCCCAGGGGAGGCAGGGGAAGGGGCAGAGGCGGAGGGCAGCCCGAGCTGCCCCCCTCTGACAGAGTTTGCTCCCTGGCATGGTAGGGCACCCCACCGCACAGGGCTGGGACACCCAGTGCAGCAAAGGAGGAGACTCCGCAGGCACTCATCCTCTGGGTGGTGACGTGCACCCCGCGAGGAAGGAGCTTGGATGATGTCCGTGGAAAGACCAGAGGACCAAAGAGCCAGGCAGACCTCAGGGGCTGTGGCAGGGATGCAGGTGGCTCAGCTGCCTGCGCACCATGGAGCAGACACGGCTGCTGTGGCTTCACGTGGGGACGCTACGCAGTGCCCACGGTACACGTCTCACTGCAGGGAAGCAGAGGCAGGTGGTATCTCTGAATCTCACACTCAGTGCATGAGCTGTGGTCCATCCGGAGCAGGGAACTGCCTTCCCCATGTCCAGACTTCTGTAAGTGCGCTTTGCTGAGATCCTGCAGGCCCTGACAGGGGCACGTGACGGGGCAGCAAGGCTCAGCACCAGAGGGACAGCTCAGCTCCCGCTCCTCCTTCGAGCCTCCCTACTTCACACTTGCTCTTTCCATCACTAAGTGGCCTAAGGCACAGCATGGGATGGCGGGGAGGTGGGAGGCTGGCCGAAGGCCCCTCTGTTGCTGTCCTGTGGAGGGAAGGCGGTGGCAGCAGAGGCTGCTCCCACGCTCCAGTGCACTGCACAGTGAGAGAGAACTGCACGCGAAAGCAGAGGGGCCGGGCTGGCGCCAGCCGGGGTCAGAGCCGGGCTGGCAGCGGCCGTGGGGCCGGCAGCATGCCCAGCACTCCTGGCAGCACAGAGGGGATCATGCCTGGCCATGCCAGCTCCTTCAGCCTCCATCCAAGTCCAGTCGCCAGAAAGGCCAGGACATGTGCAGGGAACTTCTTGGGCAGCTCTGGAAGAGGCTTTCACTCTGGCATTGGTTAGAGCGAAAACACAGCTACGGATGCCCCGTCCCTGGACGTGTTCAAGGTCAGGTTGGATGGGGCTTTGAGCAACCTGATCTAGTGAAAGATGTCCCTGCCCATGGCGGGGAGGGGGTGGACTAGATGATCTTTAAAGATTCCTTCCAACCCAAACCTCTCTATGATTCTGTGTGCCAGCAAAATGCCTCTCACCATATAGTGACACCACTTCTCCTGAGGCATTCTGAGTGCTTAGGGACTGGTTCCAAGAAGAGGAACAATCGGCTCCAGCTGAGCACAGGCAAGGACAGGGCTAATGCCATGGGCAGAGTGTGCCAAAAAGCCTGTGCACTGGGCAGGACTCCAGCCGTGGGTTCACTACTGCTCTCCGCAGCCCTTGGTGAG
>NW_009647415.1:400497-411371 GCF_000708025.1 Charadrius vociferus
CTGCTGAACTCAATGCTCAGAGCTTCATTAGAGTCACATTGCTGAAAGCTCTGGCTGGAGATGATGCATCACCCACCACCTGTGATGATACAAAAACATCACCGTGTGGCTCCTCAGCAGCACTGGCTACCTCAAGAAAAGCCTCAGGTCCCTGCTGGGCTCCGAGTCCCACAGACCAACGAGCCAAGTTCAAGGTCTGGGTCCCTCTCTGCAGGGCACAGCACATCCCCGACCACCACAAGGAGCCTGAAGTTCTGGGCTGAGACCATGACTGACCGCGTTGCTCCTCGGGCACAGTGACACTGTCCCCAGCCAGGGTGAGACGTGCCAGTTTAGGGACAGCTTGCTGCCAGCTCGCCAGTCTGCCCTCCTGGCCTCGCTGCCTCCTGCTCCAGGCACTGCCGCTCCTCGCTGGACCACCTCTGACACCATGGGTACAGAGAAGCCCAGACACTGACACTGTACAGCCTTTATTTCCCACATTGCCCTTCGCAAGGCAAGTGCCCAGTGGCTGCGCTTGCCCACCAGCACTGCTTTTGTTGCATTTGGGGTCTGCTTGGACCCAGCATCCCTGGGCTGCATTCTGCCTCTGCACCGAGCCCTAGAACAAACTGGATATTTTCTGGAATTTCTTCTCTGTGCTATGTCCCATATGCTGGATCCCATGCTCTCCGCTTCACAGCTATTCCTGGATGTTTGGTACAAACCTGGTGGTCCAACAACAGCTCTAAAAGGTGGACAAATGCGGGACAAGGCCTTGTATTTTCCATCTCTCGATGATAGCAGAAGGTGCTGCAGTCTCTTTTCCCTGAGCTCATGGTGTAGGAGCAGCTGCTGTGGGACTCGGAAATGTCAGATCTTCCTAGCTGACACAGATAAGCCTTGGGCTCTGCCAGCAGCAGCCTCTGAGCGTGCCGGTAAGGGCACCCCATGCTCAGCCCTCTGCTTCCTGCAGCAGAGGCTTTGATGAGTGCATGTACCAACTGTGCATCTGCCTGATTCGGGCTGTATCTACCTGGGCAGACAGCGCAGGCATATGGTGAGGGGGAGCGAGGTGGCAGTCCTCGGCCACTGACTGCAGCCCATGCTTTCTCAAGAACTATGTCATGCAGCACCACTGCGTCGTAGTTGCATATAAGGCATCTGGTATCTTACCACATTTTCTGCCCTCACCACTTGTGCTGGGAGGTGGGTCCAGAACATCACCACCTACAGCACAGCTTTCGGCAGCATTATCCCACTCCGGAAACCTCCCGTGCTGAGTTTGGACACAGTCCCTGTAGTGCTGCTGCTAAAGAGTCTCTGGCTAACGCTTGTTAGTGAAAATGCCTCTTCTGTACCAATGTCCTGTGTCACCAGCTCCTTCTCTAGCTCATCACACTGCATGGAAAACATCTTGTCACCTGAGCACCTGGCTGCATCGCTGTGGGCTGCTCTCAGCACCCACCCCTTGAAGCCTTGGCACGTGCCTCAGATAACCCTCAACACAAAACAAACATTACTGCAAGAGTTAAGAACGATTTTTCGAGGCTGCAACCATCAACAATGCTGTGCCTAGGATCAGGCAGGTAGGTCACATGAGATGCTTTACTTGCAGCTCCCTGTGCTGTAAGGCAGAGTTCTCTCTCTCCCTCTAACCAGATCACATCCACCAGGATGCTGATACAGCCTTTGGCCATGGTCCTTACTCCAAACCTCTACCCTAGCTTCTGTTTTCCTGTGATTTGCTTTGGTGCTAGAGACACCTTGGCATACTGAACTCTCCTTTGGCTTCTTGTCAGGGCCACACTTTGGCTCTTTCTCTGAATGCCAATCTTTGTGCTTCTCCCAAGAACTGCAGACCACCTTACTGAGTGTGCAGAAATGCTGCAGGCCCCTGAGCATGGCAACGTGCTGCTGTCTTGTGCCCAGACTCTACGTGGAGCCTCTCAGCTTCCCTGGTGCTTCACGAAGTACAGTTAACCTCATGTGGTAGAAGACGTTGTCCCACCCCACTGAGCATGGCCCGGCCCTTTCCATGCTCAGCCTTCTGAGCCTATTTTGCGTACAAACATATTTTCAAAGTATTCTCTCTACCGGCTTGCAAAGAACCCTGAATGCAAATCCTGACCAGCTTTACAGCAAGAAACAACTGTATCTCCTCTGGGGTGGCACCACCAGCACCAAGGCGAACAATTTGTGTACTCCCAGGATTCACAAACAAGCCAAACTTTTGCTGTCCCCACTGGGAAGACAGATGCTGGTCTCCCAGACCAGAACAGCCAGCTTCTCTGCCTTCACACTGGGGCCACATGGGACCGAGCCCTGTCTCCGCACTGCCCGCAGTCGGTGGTGGACCCCCACAGCAGCACACCCGCTGTCTGGTGCAAACCAGCAAGTCTGGGCTGGGGCTCAGCCTGAATGAAGCACAGACACCTGGTACCTGCCCGTGGTCCTTCTGCAGGTGGCTGCAAGCCCTCTTGGTCACTCCTGATCCCGAGGCTGGGTGTGTTACTATGCCCTGTACGGGCTGCAAGGCACACTGACCTTCTGCAGCCAGGCCACCAGCCAGCCTGAGCACCATCTGCACTTGACTCTGCATCACATTTTGAAAAGTCACAGCAATCAGGCAAAGTCCCCAGTGACTGGAAAAAAGGAAACATGCCCATTTTTAAAAAGGATAAAAAAAAAAGGAGGACCCTCGGAACTACCGATCAGTCAGCCTCAGCTCTAAGCCTGGTAAGATCATGGAGCAGATCCTCCCTGGAAGTTGCATTGAAACATATGGAAGACAGGGAGGTGATTAGAGACATCAAACATGGCTTCACCAAGGGCAACTCATGCCTGACTAATCTAATGGCCTTTTACAACGTAGTAACTGCATCAGTTGACAACGGATGAGCTACGATGTCATCTACCTAGACTTCTGTAAGGCCTTTGATACATTCTCACAACATTCTTGCCGCTAAATTGGAGAGATATGGGTTTGACAGATGGACTGTAGATGGATAAGGAATTGGCTGGATGACTGTCTCCGAAGAGTTGCAGTCAATGGCCAGCAGGCCAAGGGAGGTGATTCTCCCCCTCTACTCTGCTCTGGTGTGACCCCACCTGGAGTACTGAGTCCAGTCCTGGGGTCCCCAGTATAAGAAAGGCATGGACATGTTCTAGCGGGTCTAGAGGAGGCTATGGAAATGATCGGGGGGGCTGGAACACCTCTCTTAGGAAGAAAGGCTGAGAGAGTTGAGGTTGATCAGTCTGGAGAAGAGAAGGCTCTGGGGAGACCTTATTGCAGCCTTGCAATAGATAAAGGGGGCTTATAAGAAAGACAGAGAAAGACTTTTTACGAGGGCCTGTAGTGACAGGACAAGGGGCAAGGGTTTTAAACTGAGAGAGAGCAGGTTTAGATTGGGCATGAGGAAGAAATGTTTTACACTGAGGGTGGTGAGACACTGGAACAGGTTGCCCAGATAAGTTGTGGATGCCCCGTCCCTGGAAGTGTTCAAGGCCAGGTTGGATGGGGCTTTGAGCAATCTGGTCTAGTGAAAGATGTCCCTACCGCTGGCAGGGAGTTGGACTAGATGACCTTTAAAGGCCCCTTCCAACCCAAACCATTCTGTGATTTTGTGATTCTACAATTTCGTGATGAGCCTCCTCCAGGCCAGCCCTGCTCCAGCCAGCGCGGCGCACTCTGCACCCAGTCCGGCTGCCCTGAGGTGGCCAGGAGCTGTGTCCAGGTGGGAGACATGCTGCAGCCCCTCAGTCTAGAAAGCGGACATGACTGTAGGAAGAGGCTAGCTCAGTGTGATCTTGCTTTGGTGATCGTGCACCTTGGTTTCTGTATGCCCCCACGGCCTCTATCCTTTTTCCTACATGGCTTGTCCCAAGGCCTTGCCCTCTGTCATGGTCACCCTAGGAGATCTGCTGCGTCCTGTAAGCCCTCTCCCCCTGCTGAGGAGTGCAGTAGAACCAGGCCAGCAGATGTGGTATGGCCAAGGCACCTTGACCTTCATCCCCTCCCTGCAGGCCCCGCTGCACAGGCTGGAGTGGCCGCAGTCCCTGTGGGGGTAGCCGTTCCCGCAGTTGACCGGGCCACTCTCTGCTGGAGGGTGTTGCCCAGGGGCCAGGATTCGGCGTCCGTGCTTGTGTCCGCAGGCAGCTCCTGGGCAGGGCCTCGCTGGAGGAGGCCATCCCGGCTTGGTAGCTCCGGGCTGGGGGCTGCTGTGTCCCACCAGGTGCCCAGAAGAGCCTATGTCAGCCCTGGGGAAGGGAAGGGGCGAGGGGAAAAAGGAGGGGAAAGGGAAGGGAAAAGGGGAAAGGGGAAAGGGGAAAGGGGAAAGGGGAAGGGGAAGGGGAAGGGGAAGGGGAAGGGAAAGGGAAAGGGAAAGGGAAAGGGAAAGGGAAAGGGAAAGGGAAAGGGAAAGGGGCCTCACAGCATCTGGCCACACACGCTGCAGTGGTGTGGACTTCCCAGAGAATTAATTTCTGCAGGGAGCATGTGGCACAGGCCTTTCTGGACGTTCAGTTAGCCAAGTCTCACAGGGGCCAGCATCTGTCCTGGATATTGTCTGAGACGCCATTGTGCATGCTCGGACCTGTTTGAGCACCACGAATTCCCTGGGCTTCTCCCACAGCAGCATCCCCCGGCAGTGCCGCAGGGTGGGTCAGCCATCCTCCCCATGCCATCCCAGTCCCCGTGGGGAGATGCCCTGTCCCCGACGTGCCACACAATGGGCCTCCTCCAGCCCAACATCACCAGCCAGCAAATCCTCCTGGGGACAGGCTTGCAAATGGAAACCGTCTGCCCTTGGGTGGGGGAGCTTGTAGGGAGAGAGCTGGGCAGAGCGAGATGGACTGTCCTGGGATGGAGCGGGGAGAAGAGGAGGATGGCAGAGGAGGATGGGGTCAGACCTGGATGTGCCAGACACGCTCCCTGCCCTGCAACAGGAACAGGCCCTTGCTGCCTGCCTCCCCGGGGTTCTGCTGGCAGCACCTGGCCCTTCCCGCTGCTTAATCACCATTCTCTATGATAATGAGGCAACAGCTCCTTAAGGGAAACATGCCTGCTAATTAAGCTCTTAATTTGGTGACACTGCACGTTTCCAGAGGCTGCCTCTCTGCCTGCCTGCAAGGCCATCCCATCCCGGCCCTCTGCCTTCGTGCCATGGCCTTGCTAGAGCTACAGTCCCCACTGCCCCAGGCTCTCACCACAGAGGGTGGTGAAAAGCAGCCACCTCCACAGCCCCCCACCTCAGCCATCACGGTGCTGGAGAGCGGGACGCACCGCCTGCGGAGCGCAGACACGCCGGGCCACGTGCACGCGTGCTCAGGGTGGGCTCACCTGGGCTGCACACACACGCAGGCAGCGCTCAGCGCAGGCAGTGCTTGCTGTGGGCAGCACTCGCCACGGGCCGTGCACACACATGGGCAGTGCTCAGCGCAGGCAGTACACGCACGCACACGGTGCTCACCACAGGCTGTGCACACACGTGGGCAGCGTGCGCCACGTGCCACATGCAGTTGTGGACACTGCTCCTTTGGACAGTGTGTCTTTTCACTGTGTACCCTGGTATGCCTGTCACTGGTTCATGTTAAGCCTTGCTCTGCTTGGCAAGGACAGGCTGATGTCTCTGGTCTGTGTCACATCAGCTCAGGGCTGTGGTGGCGGGGGCCGGGTGAGGGACGAAGTGGCTGGCCAGCAGAGAGTCGGTCAGTGCCACCACGTCTTGGGAGCGCCGCCTGCAAGTGGTGAGAAGAGGCAGCAGCTTCAGACCCACTGGAGATAGTCCATCGCTTTGCAGCAGGTCCGTGGGAAGGATAGGAGTGCTGAGGTCTACAGGCTGAGCTGGTGGGGGTCTGTGCCCCCTCTGATGGCAGGTTAACAGATGTAGGCTGTGGTGGTTCACTGCACCCCACAAGGGCTTTGCACAGGCAGCACTCTCAGCCTGTCCCTCTTGGCTCTCTGGAAGGAGCACTTTGGATGGTATGTGCATGGATCACAGCAAACGTTTCCATTCCCAGGTCCTTGCTCTGTCACACTCGTCCATGGCAGAAGGGCCTCCTGCTCCCTTTGGGTCTGTGAAACTGAATGCGCGAGGCTTGGGAGGCACCACCTCCGCCACCTGGCACTGATTATACCCGGAGCCTGCGGCCAGGGACTGGTTTTGGCCAGGATAACCATGGTTTGTCACCTCCGTGTTGCACTGAAGCACTCTGCCTCACTGCTGCAGGCTGGAAGAAGCCATCAGGCAGACAAGGGGCTGCACGTGAGCCAGCAGCTCTGCCAACCGAGGGACCTTGGGCGCCCACCTGTGTGTCAGCATGGCACAGCATGGCATGGCCTGGTGTGTCCATGCTGCGCAGGCGTCCCACGGCTGTCATGGGCGACACCGGGCTCAGGAATGGTGCTCTTCCACCATGTCCTCTGTGAACACACGGGGCCAAGTGGGGCACAGCTGCTGCCCGGAGCACAGGCAGCTGGGGACCTCGCAGCAGAACAGGAGGCACTGCGTGCTGTGGGACAATGTCCCAGTCACAGCTGGGCTGCGAGGTATGAGAGTCCCCGCTGCCGTGGTGGGTCAGGGAGTACATGCGCGCTGTCTGGCAGCGCGTGTGGGGCCTCTGGATCAGGGGCAGTTGGTCACTCCTCTCGTGTCCTGACAGGAGGGTCGCTGCCGCTGCCCACAGCAGAGACTGGCCCCAGAGAGGGATGGGACCTGCTGCATAAAGCTGAAGGCAGCCTCTCCCCTCCCAGCAGCGTGCTAATTAGTGAGGTGCTAAGCCCTGAATACTATTCATTGCTGTGATTACACATTCAGATAAGCACGAGTCGTGCAGTTATTGCCATGTGATTACAGCTCACTCTGGGATTAATCAGGTATCTCTCTCCCTCAAAAACCCTGGAAGTCAGTCGCAGCGATCTGACGAGTAGCCATTGGGTGGGGAGGGAGCTGCCAGGGCGGTGACAGAGATGGACAGAGGTGGGGATAAGTGTGGGGACCGTGACAGTGACAGGAATGGAAACAGTGATCAGGATGGGGACAGGAATGGTGCTGTGGTGGGGATGGAGATGGGACTGGGATGGGGTCTTGGGATGGGGACTGAGATAGAGACGGTAATTTCAGAAAGGGCAGGTGAGTGGGGCAGGGAGGTGGGTAAACCAGAGGAGGCCAAGCACAGTTTGGCTGCAGCGGGTGATTTCACAGGGACATATTAACACAGCAGGCTGCTATGAGACCGCAGCAGGATTTGCTCAGCCCGCCTACTAGTGCTCAGTTCGGGGCACATCTCTGCAACTCTGGGTCTCCCAAAGCAGAGCAGGCACCTTTCCAGATGTGGAGGAGCTCAGCCAAGCCAGCAGAGAGTGACCCGCTGCAGACCGCACCTAAGAGAGCAGTTATCCCACAGCCAAGGGAAGAGCATGTAGTGGGTGCTCGGGACACGCAGGATCTTTGGCATCCCTCCCCGAGGACAATGCCCGCTGGAGCGCGCTGCCAAGGGGCGGCAGGGTACAAGGTGGGCAGCTGGGTAGCGGGCATGGCTCATGCCAGAAGATGAGCCATTGCCCCAGACCTCGTTGGGGAAAGTCGCTGCCTTACATCTGTATGTCTGTCCAGGGAGGATGTAGCTCCTGCTGCTGTGAGCCCAGAGCATGAAACGCCCCAGGAAACAGAGCTCTTCTGGTCTGCGGGGCAAGGGCCACAGCGGCCCACTTCAGGGGAGCAGCCATGGAGAGAGTGTGTGCAAGGGACGTGCTCAGTTTCCTCAAGAAACAGACTGCAGAAAAGGGGCAACATGCCGCAGCACTGCTGAACATGATGTAACTGCCCAAAATCTGCTTGGACTGAGCTCCAGGGACAGCGTGCGCACCGGAGTCTCCTGTACATACATCAGATTGCATCTGGGCACAGTGTTTTCCTCCTCACCGTCTCTGGTGTAGGCTCATCCTGGCATGCTCACACGGATACTGAGCACAAAGGAGATGCAAACGGGGCACACAGCCAAGCCTGCCTGCCCGGCTTCCTAATCCGGCAGCACCAGGCAATCGTGCCTCCCCCAGTCTCTGCCATGACTAAAGCTCTACGTGGCACCTGCTTCCAGTGAGACATAGGCAGACCCATGGCACCACCAGACAGAGCAGCCGGTGAGCGCACCCCCTGTGCCACAGCACCATCCTGGGCACAGTGTCGGTAACACAATCCTAATGTGCAGCACTCACAGACGGAGCAGGACCTGAGCCCAAGGCACCAGGAGCGCACACTGTGCACTCTCACCAGCCCAACCCTGGCATCATGACACAATGACGATGTTATGATACCCAAAAAGTGTGCACTGCCACAGCCATCTCACACCAGTCTTGCTTGTCCCCATCCTCATGAACTGGTTCCTCAGGAACTACTCTGGTAACTTCAGGGTCCCATCCTTGTCTTACATACAATCTGTTACATGGCCCAAAAGCCTGGTTGCGATGACTCTTGTCAGTGTACTTCACCTTTGGCACTAAGGACATTTGTTCAGCAATAAAGCTTACAGGCAAGGCTCCTCCAGGGCAGTTGTGCCCACTCCTCTGGGAGCTGAGGTCATTCCACACTACATCGCTGCCTGCTCCAGGCACAAGCACATCTATAAACTGTCTTTGCAGTAACGGCCAGTGACGAGCAGGAACACAAGGACAAACCCACACCCTGGCAAAGTCCCACAGCGCTGCCCTGCACAGAGAGCCACCCCCAGGGCAGGCACAAGAGCACGAGCCACACACAGTGGTCATGTCACCCAGCTCCTGGCCGGTGGGTCTCAGCCACCACAGAGGGTGGCACGGGACCAGTGCTGGGCGAAGCGAGCAGCTTGGACACGGAAGGTGGTCTGTTGAGCACCCGATGGGCTGTGCCCCAGGGAGTGTCGCAGGAGCAAGTAGCACAGGGCAGTGCTTTGAAGCACACTCCATCTTCACACTTGCTGGTTTTCACAGAATTCACAGAATTGTTAGGGTTGGAAGGGACCTCTGGAGATCATCTAGTCCAACCCTCCTGCCAGAGCAGGGTCACCTACAGCACGTTACACAGGACAGCGTCCAGGCGGGTTTTGAATGTCTCCAGAGTGGGAGACTCCACCACCTCTCTGGGCAGCCTGTTCCAGTGCTCCACTACCCTCAAAGTAAAGAAGTTCCTTCTCATGTTAAGATGGAACTTCCTATGTTCAAGTTTATGCCCATTACCCCTCGTCCTATCACTGGGCACCACTGAAAAAAGACTGCTCCCATCCCCCTGGCATCCTCCCATTAAGTATTTGTAAGTATTAATAAGATCCCCCCTCGATCTTCTTTTCTCTAGACTAAAGAGACCCAAGTCCCTAAGCCTTTCTCCATAGGAGAGATGTTCCAATCCCCTAATCATCTTCGTTGCCCTTTGCTGGACCCTCTCCAGCAAAGGACAGTTCCCTGTCCTTCTTGAACTGGGGAGCCCAGAACTGGATGCAGTACTCCAGACGCGGCCTCACCAGGGCAGAGTAGAGGGGGAGGATGACCTCCCTCGACCTGCTGGCCACACTCTTCTTGATGCACCCCAGGATGCCATTCGCCTTCTTGGCCGCCAGGGCACATTGCTGGCTCATGGTCATCCTGTTGTCCACCAGGACTCCCAGGTCCCTCTCCACAGAGCTGCTCTCCAAGAGGTCAGCCCCCAACCTGTACTGGTGCATGGGGTTATTCCTCCCCAGATGCAGCACCCTACACTTGCCCTTGTTGAATTTCATCAGGTTTCTCTCTGCCCACAAACTTGCTGATGGTACACTCTATCCCTTCATCCAGATCATTGATGAATATGTTGAACAAAACTGGGCCCAGTACTGACCCCTGAGGGACACCACTTGTTACTAACCTCCAACTAGACTCTGCGCCACTAACCACAACCCTCTGAGCTCTATCTGTAAGCCAGTTCTCAATCCACCTCACTGTCCATTCATCTAAGCCACACTTCCTAAGCTTTCCTGTGAGGATGATGTGGGAGACAGTGTCGAAAGCCTTGCCAAAGTCAAGGTAGACAACATCCACTGCCCTCCCCTCATCCACCCATCTAGTTACTTTGTCATAGAAGGCTATCAGATTAGTCAGACATGACTTCCCCTTGGTGAATCCATGTTGACTACTTCTGATAATCTTCTTTTCATCCAGGTGCTTTGAGATGACTCCCAGAACAAGCTGCTCCATCATCTTCCCAGGGATGGAGGTGAGGCTGACCGGCCTGTAGTTTCCCGGGTCATCCTTCCTGCCCTTTTTGAAGACTGGAGTGACATTGGCTATCCTCCAGTCCTCAGGCACCTCACCTGTCCTCCAGGACCTTTCAAAGATAATGGAGAGAGGCCCAGCAATGACTTCCCCCAGCTCCCTCAGCACCCGAGGGTGCATCCCATCAGGCCCCATGGATTTATGTATATCCAATTTATCTAACTGATCTTTAACGTGCTCCTTGTCAACCAAGGGATAGTCTTGTTTCCCCCAGACTTTCTCTGTTACCTGCAAAGTCTGGGTCTCACAAGGACTGGCCCGAACAGTGAAGACAGAAGCAAAGAAGGCATTTAGCAACTCCGCCTTCTCTGCATCATCCGTCACCACAGCACCTGTCTCATTCAACAACGGGCCCACATTTTCCCTAGTTTTCCTTTTGTCTCCTATATACTTAAAGAAACCCTTCCTGTTGGCCTTGACATCCCTCGCCAGGTTTTGTACCTGCTTCTTCCTAAACAGTACCTAAAGCAGGCCATTTCTTCTTCTGGCTACCAGTCTTTCACCAAGTGATGGGGTAAATCAGGCTGCAGCCACTGGCAGCGGAGATGTGCCTCCGCAGGACACTGAGCAGGGCGAAGGGACCGGTGCTGCCCGTCACGGCACGGCAGCCACA
>NW_009647415.1:411578-412715 GCF_000708025.1 Charadrius vociferus
TGGCTGCCGCTGTTCCTCGCTCATCCAGGATGGCTGAGCAAGGGTAAATCCCCAGCCCTGTTTCTGCTCCTCGGGGGGCTCTGAGACTGCAGCACTGGGTGTGCTGGGCTGCTCCTGCGGGCCTGGGAAACAATGGGGGAGCAAAGGGGATCTCAGGGCTCGGCAGCAGCAGATGCCTGCAGCTCAGTCCCATGGAGGAGGAGGGACTACTTTGCACCTCAGAAGGAAAAGACGAGCGTGCATGGGGCTGGTTTCCATTGCGGTTCAGAGTGCAGATGAGAAACGTGGGTCTTTCACACCCCAGACCCTTCTTGCACGGGGCTGTATTCTCCGGAACTGAATCGTCTACTGAACTACTGAAACTGCTCCCAAAGAAAGGCCTTGGGGTTCAGCTTTACTGCAAAAGAGGGCAGAGGCCCCAGGAACCAGAAGATGCCCCATAGGGACTGAAAGCCTTTGCAGCATCACTAGCTAACACGTGCAAACTCACTGGGGTGTGCACAGAAATACAGCGTAGGGGGAGATGTTCGCCTAAACTGGGTGAGGGGCAGCTGGAGAGCAGCCCTGCAGAGAGGGACTGGGGGCAGCTGGTGGGCAGCAGCTCGGCAGGAGCCAGCAGTGTGCCCTGGCACCAAGAAGGCAAACTGCACCTGGGGTGCATCAAACACAGCATGACCAGAGCGGGGATTGTCCTGCTGTGCTCAGCGCTGGTGCAGCCTCACCTGGAGCACTGTGTGCAGCACTGGGCCCCACCATTTGAGAAGGACGTGAAGGTCCTGGAATGCGTCCAGAGGAGGGCCACCAAGCTGGTGCAGGGCTGGAAGGCACGTCCCCTGGGGAGCGTAGGAGGACTCTGGGTTCATCTGGTTTGGAGGGAAGGAGGCTAAGGAACAACGTCATTGCTCCCTACAGCTTCCTGAGGAGGGGACGTGGAGAGATGCTGAGCTCTTCTGCCTGGGATCCAGGGACAGGGCGCCTGGGAATGGTTCAAAGCTGCACACGGGGAGGTTCAGACTGGACATGAGGAAGCATTTCTTTACCGAGAGGGTGGTGAAACCCTGGGACAGGCTTCCTGGAGAGGCGGTCGATGCCCCAAGCCTGTCAGTGTTTGAGGCATTTGGACAATGCCCTTAATAA
>NW_009647415.1:412984-414341 GCF_000708025.1 Charadrius vociferus
AAGGCTGTCCTGCTCCACCTGCCCCTGCTGGATCTGTGCTCTTCACCAGCCCTCCATGGCCTGTCCCTGCCACTCCGTAGTTCATCTCCCAGCACTCTCAGGGATACACAACTCATGGCCCTGCTCTCCTGGCTCAGCCCTTGGGGAGGCAGTGGTGGGGGCAGCAGGGATGGAGGCAGGCCCTGCAGTCACGTCTGAGCATCCAGAGGTCTCAATGCAGCCTCTGTGGTGTGACAGCCATGGCGGCGGTGGGGCTGCCCGGTCAGCAGAGCCAACTGGCAGGTTACAAACCAGCTCAGCAGCTGTGGGCAGACGCTCAGTGCGGGACAGCATCGTGGGCCGAGAACAGGGTGCCACTGCGCAGCGAGTTGCGGGCTGCCCGGCGCTGCCCCCAGCTCCCCACGCTGCCGGTGCGAGCCCAGCTGCAGGGCACCGGGCCCTGGTCCCCAGCCAGCACAGACAAACTCCAGCGTCTACCGCACCACTGAGAGGAGTCAGACATCAGAGAGGCAGAAAGAGCTCATGGTGCAGAGGTAACCTGCCATCCATGCAAAAGCTGTCATGGAGCAGATGCCCTGGCCTCCCTTGCCCTGCGCTAAACCCTCTCCCGCAGCACGCTTCTCCCCATGCCCAGAGTGATGGACCAACACTCACTGTGATACATGGGACTATTACTCTGAACACCGAGGCATTAAATATTGAGCAGCAGTTAAATGCTCATTAGATAGATTTAAACATTAAGACCCAAAGATCCATTAAATATGCAGTGTGCAGGGTGGGGGGATCTGATGATTGACTGCACACCACCTCCTTTGCGCAGAGCTGTGACAAGCTTCCCAGCGCATTTGAAGTCTCTCTGCTGTAGACGTGTCTGCTCCATCTTCTGAAATGTTATCTCACAGCAGCCTCTCACAGCTGCAAGAGGTGGGGGGGAGACAAGCTCTGGGAAGCAGCAGGGTTTGGAAGAGCAGCTCAGCGCCACGAAGAAAAGAGCACGGCTCCGGCACAGGGCGGCCCCAAGCAGAGAGCCATCTCCTGGATGCGGCTGGCCTCACTGCAGCTGGCTGCGGTGGCCTCAGCAGCAGTGCTGGAGGTCTGCAGGCAGCTGTGGGGCTGTGCAGGGCCAGAGCAGGGCCAGAGCCTTCCCCCTGGGCTGGAAGTCCTGGGGACACAGCACAGCACAGGGCAGGCGGACTCCTGGCTCCCGCACTCCCTGCAAGTTCTCCTCTCTCGCCACCCCATGTTGCTCTGCCCCTGTGAGCACCCTGCCCTCCCCACTCCCAGTGCTGCCCCCCATCCTCAGCACCCCAAAGACACTCCAACAGTCATACAAGCTCTGCCCTGACTCCACGGCCTC
>NW_009647415.1:414858-416794 GCF_000708025.1 Charadrius vociferus
GGTGGTGTGACAGCCATGGCGGCGGTGGGGCTGCCCGGTCAGCAGAGCCAACTGGCAGGTTACAAACCAGCTCAGCAGCTGTGGGCAGACGCTCAGTGCGGGACAGCATCGTGGGCCGAGAACAGGGTGCCACTGCGCAGCGAGTTGCGGGCTGCCCGGCGCTGCCCCCAGCTCCCCACGCTGCCGGTGCGAGCCCAGCTGCAGGGCACCGGGCCCTGGTCCCCAGCCAGCACAGACAAACTCCAGCGTCTACCGCACCACTGAGAGGAGTCAGACATCAGAGAGGCAGAAAGAGCTCATGGTGCAGAGGTAACCTGCCATCCATGCAAAAGCTGTCATGGAGCAGATGCCCTGGCCTCCCTTGCCCTGCGCTAAACCCTCTCCCGCAGCACGCTTCTCCCCATGCCCAGAGTGATGGACCAACACTCACTGTGATACATGGGACTATTACTCTGAACACCGAGGCATTAAATATTGAGCAGCAGTTAAATGCTCATTAGATAGATTTAAACATTAAGACCCAAAGATCCATTAAATATGCAGTGTGCAGGGTGGGGGGATCTGATGATTGACTGCACACCACCTCCTTTGCGCAGAGCTGTGACAAGCTTCCCAGCGCATTTGAAGTCTCTCTGCTGTAGACGTGTCTGCTCCATCTTCTGAAATGTTATCTCACAGCAGCCTCTCACACAGCTGCAAGGTGGGGGGGAGACAAGCTCTGGGAAGCAGCAGGGTGTGGAAGAGCAGCTCAGCGCCACGAAGAAAAGAGCACGGCTCCGGCACAGGGCGGCCCCAAGCAGAGAGCCATCTCCTGGATGCGGCTGGCCTCACTGCAGCTGGCTGCGGTGGCTGCAGCAGCAGTGCTGGAGGTCTGCAGGCAGCTGTGGGGCTGTGCAGGGCCAGAGCAGGGCCAGAGCCTTCCCCCTGGGCTGGAAGTCCTGGGGACACAGCACAGCACAGGGCAGGCGGACTCCTGGCTCCCGCACTCCCTGCAAGTTCTCCTCTCTCGCCACCCCATGTTGCTCTGCCCCTGTGAGCACCCTGCCCTCCCCACTCCCAGTGCTGCCCCCCATCCTCAGCACCCCAAAGACACTCCAACAGTCATACAAGCTCTGCCCTGACTCCACGGCCGCTGCTGTAGCACCCAGGTCTGAGCACCAACTGCCCCAGCCCTGAGCCCCAAGGGCACAGGGGCTCCCACAGCCTGTTCCCTGGGAGCAGTGCAGAGGGCTTTCTGGATGCTCCTGACTGCAGCTCTGGAGCTCACTGAGACCTTACACATCCCCAAACCCACTGCAGGATACACTCTGGAGACACAGCTCACCCTCCTGCTCCAGGCAGAGCAACCAGCAGCATCCCCAGTCCTACCACCAGGCCTGGAGAGAGGGTAGGAAAGACCCCAGCGTGGCCTGGCCAGCTCGGGGGCTGGCTGCAGATGGGGGGCTTCTGTGGGTTTTGGAGAGGGTGGTTAGCAAAGGAGAAAAACTGGGGTGCCAGAAGCGGTTTCTTCCCCTGTAACACCTTTCCCTGAACACATTGTCCTTCAGCCTGCTGTCTCCAAGGCGTTCTCAGTCTGCCACGCTTCCCGAGCCCATTCCTCTCCCCTCAGCCTGCTGTCTCCCCTCCTCGCTGCTCGGATCACCCACCGGCCACAACCTCAACCCTCAGCCCAGAGGGCCCCAATTGCCTCCTGCAGCACAAAACTGCATTTGGCTCCCGTTTGGAGAAAATACCAATCTCTCATGTTACTTTGGTTGGCGGTGAGAATATCCTGCTCTGTTCCCGACGGGCCACGGCACAGCATTGGTGCTGTGAGCAGCCAGCATCGTCCTGCAGCCTGCTGCCTCCCTCTGCTCCTACTCGCTCAGCTGCGCTCCCAATCTGCTTGGCAGGAAAAGCGTCTTCTTGCATGACATGCAACCTGCTCTTTTTAGAG